>NC_092872.1:209039139-209359139 GCF_028372415.1 Notamacropus eugenii
ATAAGCCAAGCACTTTTTCAAAATAAAGAAGCAGTAAAGGGGAAATTAGGTAAACCAAGCCCTTTAAACACCCCTTATCAGCTGGTTGGTTCAGCTATCTTCCAGCAATGCTCACAGCGGTTTCTGCTTCATCTATTTGAATATTCAAATTAAACCCTTTCCAAAAACAGTCCCTTATTTCTATCCTCATCTCTTCGCTTTGTAATTCAGTTTAGAAGCTTATATCCATGTCCATTTAAAAGTACCGGGCAAGTGTTTGCCTGAAAACCAAAAAACACAGTAAATATTCACCTTTACGGATCAAAACTGTGTTCTAACCACTCCCGTGGCCCTGAAAATTATTAAAAGGCAAAATAAAAATGCCAATAGTATCATTCAACCTTTCTGTCCAGGCAGTTCTCTGGTTTCTTCACTGGTATTTAACACCAAAGCATGAGACTAATTTTTCATTAAAGTTGCAGAGCTTTTATTTTCCTCAGTTTCAAATGTTGTAATTGATCTGCATTGTCTTCTTAAATAACAAAACTGGTGAAGGACGCTGCAGCTTTAAATATTTCAGTGCTAGCTAAGAAATAGACTCCATTGCAATATGGCTCTGAAGGTCGTGTCCTATGGTCTCTTTTTTGGACAAATATACTAAATGACATCTAAGTAATTCTTAGGGGTTGCCTCCCTAGAATTTCCACTTCATCTTCCCCACACTGCAGCTGTATTTATTTAGAATCTTAAACTCCTAATTTTCTTGGCAGGAGAGATAAGCTGATTGCTACTGATTGCTATAAGGTACTCCAGTACCTTACCTAGACACAAACACATGTGTTCACATTAGTTTAATTGAGCATATGCAACTATCTTAAAAGGACATCTCCCAATGGTTGAAAGCCTCTTCAATAGTGAAAGCAGGAAGGGCTGGGCATGGACAACTTTGAGCCTGCACTGGCATCCCTGATTGCAGAACTGAAATGTGTCCCTACTTAAAATGACAGGAATTCCATACCGCTTAACCTCGAGATAGTCTGGCAACCTTGCGGTTCACTTTTTCAAAAAACTTGACTTCCCTCAATGACATCAAATAACATCCAAATCCACAACGAACAAGAGCTTAAGAGGGAGAGGGTAGTAGCATAGAAGAATCACAGTCGACTGTCCTCGCCCTGAGATGTACGATGCGTTTATGTAATTCCTTAAACTACCGAAATGGTTTTCACATGAGGACAAGACAGGGTAAACGAGGGTCATGGGCAAAGAAAAGGGACCACGACATGTAGCTGGTAACGTGAGATACATGCAGAACACAAAGCCGGGCAAAGAAGCCACTGCACTCAGGGAAGGGGAAAGAGGGAGGGGGAGAGGAGGAGAAAGGTATGCGCAGGTGCATTTGGAGTTATTACCTGAAATGGCAACAGATTGTTACCATTATCGGTCCGAAAAGCATTATCCTCCATCCAGGATTTGGAGGTGAGAGGAGCCGCCCGGGGGAACTTCGGAGGCGCAATCACATTGCTGGAGAAGGGTTTTTTGAGGGGGGAGATGGGATTAAGAGGAGACGGCACGCCGACCCCGACTCCGACCCCTACGCCGACCGCCCGGCGAGGGTCCCTGCCGGCTTGCAGCCCGCCCCAGGGATTGGAAGGGGTGCTCCAGGCGGCGTTCTGGTGGTTGTTCCAGCTGGAGGACGACGACGAGGCCGAGGCCGACGACGGCTTGCTGGTCATGATAGGCTGATGGCTGTACGCCGCGGCGTTCCTTTGGGTGTAGGACGCCTGGTTGGGGCTCACCGGCGACCTGCGCTGTTGCTGCTGCTGCGCCTGCTGCTGCGGCGGCGCCGGTGGCTGTGCGGGTGGCGGCGGCTGGGGCTGTGGCGGCGGCTGCTGTTGCGGCGGCGGTGGTGGTGGCTGAGGTTGAGGGGCCGGCGGCGGCGGTGGCGGCGGCTGCTGCTGCTGTTGGTGGTGCTGAGCCTGCGCTAGGCCGATCTGCGGGGAAAAAGTGCCTCCGAAGACCGGGTTGACGTGGTGAGGGAAATTCTGAAAAAGCATGGTCCCGTTGACGGGGGTGATCCCTTGGAAAAAACTGTCCTCCACGGCGTTCGTGGTGCCTGTCGACCAGGTGCTCCCGAAGGAAGGGGACAAGGACGTGCCCGGCGCCGCGGCAGGCTCCTGCTGTGGAGGCTGGTGGAAACTCAAGCCCGGCAGGAGCGGAGATTCCATCTGCATCTTCTCCTTGCTGTTAGGGTCCGTCGAAGAAGTCGCTGCCGCTGTTGTTGGATTGAGACTCGTCACTGGGCTGCTGTCCTCGGGCTTGGGGGTCTCTGAGGAGAGGGGCGTGGAAGAAGCTTCCGCTGCGTTTGGCTCTTGCTGCTGCTGCTGCTGCTGCTGCTGCTGCTGCTGCTGCTGCCGTTTCTGCTGAGGCTGGGTTTTGCTTTTGTCCATCAGTAAATCATCCTGCATGGTTTGCGCAGCTGAAACGGGAAAAAAGAGAGGCGTGTTATTATTAATGGGCTCATCAATGCCACTAGCAGAAGCGGTGGGGTACTTCACTTGAGAAAATCCAGTGCCACTGCCACTAGCCAATTGCAATGCAAATCCGTAATCTCCCATTTAGAAGCCCCAGTCTGGCAAGGCGGGGGGTCACGCTAGAGCTCTAAAAATATGGTTTTAGCAGCTTCACCCTTTCTGGTGTCTTGGCTCCTTTCAGTGTTAGTGAGAGATGTGCTTATAGGACACAGATATACAGCAATTTCGCCACGTCTCTTTTCCCTTCACCGGAACTCAGAGCGCTCACCCTGCAATGAGAAACTGATTCTGGTTCCTGTTTTTTCCAAGCACCACCCTCCCCCAGTTATTTGCATACGTCAATAAATACTGCTGCGTCCTTCAGCAAGGTTAAAAAGACACCAGTCACTACACTCCTTTCCTCCCCAACCCTTCCCCTGCTTGAGTACTTTAAAGGAACAGGAGTCTTGTCCTTGATTAGCAAACTACCTTCTAGCTTTTGTAATTGTTTCATTTAGCTGCAAAGAACCACGAGGGGAAAAATCTTTGCATTTGGTAAAAGAAGCCTCAGCTGCACAATCATTCTTTGGTCTTTACTGCAGCCTACTCCATTTTGTTAGGAACCTTAAAAGCAGTCATTTTTTTAAAAGGGGGGAGGGGAGACTAACATTAGCTAATGTGCAATTCTGTTTGTCCTTCATTACTCTGAGAAATGTATACATATATATTCTATATACATATATTCCTGTTAGTTTTTTTTCAATACTACTAATTACAACCCAAGGTATTCTTTCTAGTGAGTTGTTTCAGTTTTCAGTATCTGTCTTCGAATCTCTTTGCAGAGTAGAACAATGGTTCCCGTCAGATTTAAGGTCAAAAATTAGAGTAAAGCTGTGAGATCAGTATTAATCCCTATGAGATTTTTAGTCAGACAATCAGGGCAAGTTTTGAGTCCTTAAATTCACACTATCAAATTCTAGAATAAAACATCATACAACTGGTATTTACAGTGGAGAGACTGGGATACTAGGGGTCCCAACAAAACTTCAACCAAAAAATGAACTAAAACCAGAAAAACACAAAGTCCTTTATGTCTCTACATCTTGATGATGGATATTGCTTTTGCCAAAAGAGCTTCTCTTAGCCCCATATGGATGATGTGGTATTTTCCATTTCACACAAAAGAAATACATTGTTTACTTTCAAAATATTCCTGAATGCTTAAGGATAAAAAAAGTCATCATTCTAAATATGTGGATTTTGTATATACTATTCCCCAGCTTCTGTGTCAGTCTGTATTGTTAATATTCATAGTCTAAGTATTTTTAAATTTATGCCTATGAATTTCACATTATGCCAAAGCCCTATCAAATATCTGGGGAATTTGCATGTGTATGAGGTCAAACATATAATGATTTAGATGATGATTCAGTATTAGAACAAAGATATTGACATATTTAGTACCACAGTTTTAATTATTTTCTTCTACCCACCTCACAGCACTATATATTTTTGGGCTGACATTGTTATAATTCTGCCAATAATTGTAGGAGCAGCTTTCTCTGAACCAAAGTATTTACATATACTGACTATTTGCCTTGGAACAACATTTTGGTTTAACAGGAAAAAAAGGATGAAAAATTGAGAAACTATTATCTTAACTATAAATAGAAATAGAAAGGTTAAAAGTAATGCACTATTCTATTTTAAGAATACCCTTTAAAAGGCTAATCCAGGGTTCTTTTTCTAGGTGAGTTTCATACACACAAAATGTGGAGGGAAAAACTTGACACCCCCTTTCCTTTGTCTCCCATTCTTCCCCCCACATGTCATATGACAGATTAGTATCTACTATCAATTAAACACACAAGTAATTGTATTTTATTCCATCTTAGCCTAAAAACAATTACTTTAAGTAAGTATCATAAAATGGGAAAGTTTCCCAGAAGGAACACAAAAGATTTAGATGTACATATCACCAAGTC
Organism: Notamacropus eugenii; assembly: GCF_028372415.1. Taxonomy (NCBI): domain Eukaryota; kingdom Metazoa; phylum Chordata; class Mammalia; order Diprotodontia; family Macropodidae; genus Notamacropus; species Notamacropus eugenii. The sequence continues at coordinate 209,043,617 of NC_092872.1, forward strand.
CTGCTGCTAACCAGGGGATGGTCATGAAAAAAGACCTCTTGACATTTATTTGGGCAATGCTGCAGTAAACCTGAAGACTCAAGAATCTGAAGAGTTTCCAGAGAGCTAGGATTTTTATTATGATAACCACATCATCATGGATGAAATTGTGAGCTCATTTCATTGTAATTTTAATATCACTTTGCTTTGTGTCTTCTTAAAATGTCCATTGTATATGTGTTTTTCAATAGTGATTTTAAATAAAATATTCTAAGGGGAAGAGGGACTGTATCATACCCCACCCAAAGCAAAAAACTAATAACCTAAAAAAATCAATTGTTATTGATGATCAGGAGGGGGTGGAGTGCCAGTATTACGTATTTCTTTTCTCACTACTGCTTAAAGGTACACATTTTACTGTCAGCATAAATTCAGCACTATTGTCAAGGTCAAGACCTACCTTTACTAAAAATTGCCTGTCAGGACCAGAGGTGGACACTGAATTAAGATAACATTTACAATACTATTTCCCGATGTCTCTCAATTACTCTTGGTGCTAGTATTTTGGGCTCATTTTTACAGCAAAGACCTGGAAATATATAACACCATCCCCCACCACCCTAACAATACTGTCTTCTTTTGCATGCAGTAAACGACAGGCTCAATCCCCGAATTCTCATTTAGCAGTTACCTTTGAGTGTCCAGCTTTTAAGGATCGATAAAAATTAAAGTGTACAGTATTTATTTTTCTTCTTTCGGGTTGATTATCTGACTGCTCCGGCAAAAGCACTTTGACAACTGGAAGACTAGAGGGCATGCGCACCCGAGGAACTGTGGGGACTGGAGTCTGTGGCCAGCGCCTTGCCGGCCCGGCACGTTGTCAAGAAAGGAGGAGAGTTCACCAAGCCAAGAAGAAAACAGTTGTACCCTGATCTCTGTAGTTAACAACTAACCTAAATTATTAGTTGCAGAAATGAACTGGGGACGGGGGAAAGGAGGAGAACTGATTAACTGAGGTTAATTTAGAAGGAAAGCTAAAAGGATCTCTGACAATCGGACCTAGAATTTAAAAAAAAAAAAAAAAAAACAACCCAAAACAAAAAACCAGGAGAGCTACCTTAAATGGAATCAACCCATAATGACTGCCATGAGCATATTGCTATAACGAGATTAAATAAATAACCCTAGATAAAATAAATAAAGCACTAGTAAGTCTGGCTTCATTTCTCAAGGAAACCCTATTTTTAAATGAATTGAGTAACAATTGTAGAAATCATGGCAAATACTGTTACACGTTTTTCAGTTAAATCTGTGTCCACGAAAAATTCTCAGGTATATATTTACCATGATTTCTTTAAACCCGTAATGTAAATCAATGCACAAACTATTACTTTACAAAATTGTACAGTCTAGCACATACTAATTACTTAATAAATGCTTGTTAAATGAATCAGCTTGGCAACTCAATTTACAGTTGAAAAAAATGAAAGCTTTTCTTACATTAATACAGCAATAATCCAAATCAAATTCAGAATATCAGTGTTTAACAAGATCCCAGGATATCAGATGAAATGTAAAATAACAAAAGTTAGGTTATTTAGTATTTTACTAAATATCATTCAAAGGATCAAAGAATACAAGATTTAGAGTTCAAAGAGCCCTCAGAAGCATCTAGTTCAATTTTTTTATTTTACAAATGAGGAAATTGGGGTCTGGAAAGGTTAATCTGGCAACTTGCTCAAGGTAATACAGGTCTACAGTGTCATTCTTATGCCAAATTTTGTTAGAGGTCTACCAAGTGGTGTGGTGGGTTTTTTTTTTGTCTTTTTTTTTTTTTTTAGAGGGGGGAAGCCAAGGCAATTGGGGTTAAGTAACTTGCCCAATGTTACATAGTTAATAAGTATCAAGTTTCTGAGGCTGGATTTGAACTCAGATCCTCCCGAGTCCAGGGTTGTTGTGCACCTAGCTGCCCCCAGCAAGTGTTTTACATGCAAATCATTTAACGCTCATGTCAGTAGTCTTCTGTTGTTACTACCTCCATTTTACAGAAGAGGAAACTGAGGCTGAAAGATCAGATAACTTGCCCAGAGTCACAGAGCTGATATCTAAGGAGGATTCAGACCACAAGTCTCTCTGATTCTAGAACTAGCTCTTTATCCACCATGCCAAGCTGTCAAATGCACCTCCAAAGCTTAGCTGTCTGGTTTAGCAAGCAAAATTGTAGAGCCATAAAACACTGCATTCATGTACTATGGCATACTATTGTCCAGTGGGGTTCTAAGAACGATGGTTAAAACCACAGCTTACAAAAGCAGTAGCAGGATATTTATTATTTCCTGTGGGTTTTGGTACAATGCCAGTTGGGGGGAGGGGGAGTCTCAGTATATAACAGTTGATGACAACACTGATTAAATCTGAAGTTTATAACCCTGCGTCAGCTTTAATTACAATAACTTCATATTTTCCTTTCCTTCTCAATTAGTACTGTAGCACTACTCCCATAGACCATCAACTTAGAGCATTCCTAGCAGATTTTGTCTTATTCACCAAAAAAACTAAACTGGAAGGTGTTGGGGGTTTTTTTAGTGGCCATTTTGAATAAACATTCTGCAGGAGTGCTCATAAGCCTCTATAGAAGAACCAATATGCTTCTGGGCACTTCACTTACTCCACCAATATTTACTGTTCTTATACTTGGTCCTACTAATCTGATCCCAACCTACCTTTCCAATCTTATTTCCTACTATGCCTCTCAATGTTCTCTTTTTCAGCCAAACTGGTCTGGAATATTCTGGTCTCAGCACTCTTACCAAAGTCATATTTGTCCTTCAAGGTTTGTAGGTCAAATCTGTCTTCTTCCATAAAATCTCTCAAAACTACTCCAGCATTTGGTGGTCTCTTACTTTTTTGAACCTTTGCATCTACTGACTGTGCAATTCCTTTGACATTCTTCAGATGCTATCTTGTGTTAGGTGTCTGTGTCTAAACATAAATGTATATTATTTATAAATATGTCTCCTTGAGTGTAAGGTCCATGAGATCAAGGTTGATGTCTTTCTCTTTGTACCCTCACTGCTCAGCATAGTGCCTCCTACATATCAAGTCTCAATTAATGTTTGCTAATTTATAATCAAGGAGGCAGTTAGATGACTCAGTGGTTACAGCACTGGCCCTGGAGTCAGGAAGATGTGAATTCAAATCTAACCTCAGACATTTACTAGCAGTGTGACCCTGGGCAAGTCATTTAATCTCTGTTTGCCTTAATCCAATGGAGAAGGAAATGGTAAAACACTCCAGTATCTTCACCAGGAAAACCCAATGGAGAGTACTGGCATGCTGTGGTCCATGGGGGGTCACAAGGGGTCAGACATGACTGATTGACAGAACAACAATTTATAATTAAGATGTCCTAACACAAGTCTTTAAGGAATTATGATTTTTAAACGCTGTGTATGTGTATACATGTGGGGATTGCCATTATTTACCTCTATCTACCAGAATAAAGATAAAATATTCAAAAAGAATAATACACTAATAACATGATTTGTCAAAGAAATAACACTATGAGAAACTTATCTTTCCTCACTGTCCCTGTTCACCAAAGCTGCTGTACTGGGGAAACAAAGTTGTCCAAATGATTTTTTAAATGAACGACTGAAGGATTGACAGTAACACAGTATTCATCCTGCATTGCCAAGGCAAAAGTTGTTTCACAGAGGTGAATTTTCCAAATCAACTGAAGCTTTCCTCTTTAAACAAAAAAAATCATTTTAACTTAAAAAAATGGAAAATTTTCTAAGCTATTTTAAAAAATCCCTTTTTTTATTAAACACGATATACTGAATATAACTTAGGACTTGACGGCAGATCTGAAATGGAACCCCTCTATTTACCAAATAAAAGTCCAATGTCCTCCATAATTTGGCTCCAATCTACCTTTCTTGAGTCTTATTTCAGTTTCCACCCCTTCATTTCCTCTACATTATAACCAAAACTAGCTAGTTGCCAAGCACTAAAAAACATCCTGTGCTTTTCTACTTTTGAGCAGTTATTCATATGCTGTTCCCTATGCCTGGAATGGCCCTCCCCATCACCAATGTTTTGCTTACTGACATCTTACCTGTCCTTCAAGCCCAATTCAAGCAACACTTACTTCTTATTAAAATCCCTAACTCACTTAACTGAAAATGATCTCTTTCTCACTTGATCTCATAATACTTAGTACTCCACTTGTGCATTTATATTCTAATGCAGTAGTCTCCAAACTTCATATAGCAAATCCCTATTTTATAACAACCAAAAGACACAACCTCACACACTTCATCAACTCACATTTTGCTCAAATAAAATTAAAGCTGTTATGATCTCTATAACAAAAAAATTTTAACATACAATTTAAAAAAATAACACACATTGATTTGTTAATAAAATTCTTTGTAAACCTTATATTTATAGCATATAAAATAATAGCCATACTGACAATAGTAAAAGCATTTAAGTTTTGCAAAGCACTTTACATATGTTATCTCATTTGATCATATCAATGTAATGAACAGTCTTGCTTTATACAAGTAATATTCTACCAAAAAATGGTACCATTGATTATATTATCATATCATATTCTGCATTAAAATATTATTATAGCTGAAACTGGTCTCAAGAGGTAAAAACATCAGCAGCCTCCACCATCCTAGGTAGGCTCACTCCTTTTAAATCTGAATCAATTTCCCATGACTGTGGTGCTGATGACTACCTCTATTAGGTTTGGAATCATACTCCAGCCCTACCTTTCTAGACTTACTCTACATTACTCCCCTCCACACACTATGATCCAGGCAAGTTAGCAATCTTATCGTTCCCCATAGATGATACTCTACATCCCCTCTCTATGTCTTTTGTGCTGGCTATCGCCCATGATTGGAATGGACTCGCTCCTCATATCTACCATTTAAAATCAATTTTTTTCTTCAAGCCCATTTAAGAGGCCTCTTCTACATAAGGCCTTTCTTGATCAGGATTATCTTCTGCTTTGTATGTATCTTCTACATAGGCATGTCTTCTCCCCTTAAAATGTAAACTCCTGGAGGGCAGGCCCTATTTCACTCTGGTCTTTGTATCTCCCAGTTCCTAACATTTGCTGGCTCTTGACAGGTCTTTAATAAATGTTTGTTGATTGATTGATTGATCAGGAAGTAGGATCTAAAGAAAAGGTCAACTCTGACGATACTAGCTAGCTGGGATGATCCTTGTATTTGTTTCAAAAAGCTTGGCACCTAGAGCTGAAAATCTCCTCCTGGGGAGATGAAAGGATTTGCAGCCTAGACTGATGGGAACAAGACAGGAAGATCTGAAAGGTTTTCATTTGTTTATTTTGCTGGTGCCAGGCAAGGGTTTCTTTCTTTTCTAAAATCTATATCAAGAAAAAGCCTATAAACTTTCAACTTAAAGAGCATGGCAGTGCCTATTCTTCTCTTAAGGAAAGGAGAACCCAAGATTTCTGCAGAGCCAGGATGGGGGCAGTGATAGTGCAGAAGCAAGCATTATACAATCAAGGGCTTGCTATGGAGCAACTTCCTGCATAACAGTGAATCCAGCCAAACAGCCCTCACCTGAGGTTATGGCACCAGGAGAGTGCAGGCCTACATGCAATGAGAATGAGGATTTCACTAGAGCGTGAAAATGTCACTAGAAGGCATTAGTGTCCCCACAACATTGGAGGCATTAGTTATCCTTCCAAACATGTTCCAGAAGGAAACCCTGAAAGTTGAGGAATGCCATTATGTTCCAAATAGTTCTGGTTCCCCATCAGTATGGTGTCATTATGCATATCTTTATGTTGTTGTTGATTTCATGTCATTTTTTTATTCATTCATGTACAACTCTTTGTAACTCCATTTGGGAGAGATACTAGAGTGTTTTGCCATTTCCTTCTTCAGCTCATTGTATAGATGAAGAAACTGAGGCAAACAGGGTTAAGCAACTCATCCAGGGTCACACATCAGTAAGTGTCTGGGTCAGATTTGAACTGGAGAAGATGAGTCTTCCTGACTCCAAGCCCAGCACTCTACCCACTGTGCCATCTAGTTGTCCCTGTGTCTTTACTATACTGATCCAATATATTAGACTTTTCATATGTTTCAGTATAAAGCAGGGAACTGGACTAAATGCTTCTGAGATTCCTTCTAGCTCTATATCTATGATCCCATGAAATGGAATGCAGTACATTTAACACACAAAACAGTAAGAGTTTCCAAGAGCATCAGGGTCTCTATAATAAAATCCTCTAGGTTAATTAAGAGAAAGGCTAGATCTAACTAGGGAAAATTATACTTTTTATAATATTTTAAAAGAAATGTAATTTGCTTATAGTAAAAACTATTTTACTTGGTTTTAGAAAACAACATTTATGATTTTTTCCATTGGTATGTGGTCTAGTAACTGGGACTGCTGTCACTGAAATTCAAAGGCAATGTCACTAGTTTGAAAGAGACTTCATAAAACTACAAAGTTTAAGCTGCTTCTGATGAGTAAAATTAAATTGAATAAAAATGAAAAATAAACTCTTTCCCCAATATTTCACTTATTTATAAAAGAAGAAGGTCTAGGGACTAGGGAAAATGACAGGTAATTCAAAATTAGAGTTTGAATATGAATAATAAGTTGCTTCAGGATTACTGTTGACAAAATAAAGGCTAAATCCATTTTTCCCCTTAGGGAAAATAACGTTTATGTAGAAATAACCGGACACAAAATATATACAAAGTAAATTCAAAAATTTAGCAGTGAAGGTCTTAGCAGCTTTAGGACTCATTCTGGGCAACAACAAAATAATCACAACTAAATGCTGCAAAAGTATAGAGAAGTTGGTCTCAAAGAAAAGGTATGAGAAGACAATTCCCCCCAATTTTTTTTTTTTTTGCAGAGGTAGGGGTGTACAGGTATAGAAGACTGCATATATGAAATTTTTTCAACATGTTGGTTAGTTTTACTGGGCTTTTTTTTTTTAATCCTCTTTTTAAAAAAATTATTTATTTGCCAGTTCTGCTAAGAAATCTTAGTGATCATGGGACATGCAAATGGACAGATCAATAGAAAGCTACCTCATACCTAGCTATGGCAAGACTTAGGTAGGGACCCTGTAAAGACAGGCTCCTACAATCCTTGCCAATAGGTGAGTTCATTGGATCCTCTGATGAGCACGCAGATACTAATAGACACTTGCTTCAGTGATCAAAAGAGACAGCTTGCCTGTCATGCAAAGAATACCTGACCTAGGCATCTTGCTCAGAACCAGACATTTTAAGTGAAGTTCAAGTAATGGAAAAGAACTAATCCTAGAAGCAACAACTTTTATTCAGTATTTGAGATAAGCATCTTCCTAAGGTACAGATACTCCCCACAGAATATAGCAACATGGCTAGGCAGCTACGACTGTCTTTGGTTCTGGTCTAAGTTTGCCTGTAGAATGCATATCTTCCATATAATTAGAAGCAGCTAGGCTATGCAGTGGATAGAGCACTTAACTTCAGAGAAAAGCTTTTTATTTCTCTTGTTTTTAGCCTCTTCTGATCCATAGAGTACAGTGTAAATATGGCATACCATACACAACCAGTAATGAAAATAGCACAGAAATGGCATCAAGAAACCTAGGTCACAGAGATTCAAGACACTGAAAGGGGCTGACGATAAATTTCTGAGAAATGTGAACTTTTCCAAGAAATACAACATGAAGGGGCTGAAGAAGATGTAGATGAACAATGCCAAAGCCATCAAGAATTGAGCAGAGCCCATCAAGAACTGAGTACCATGGACTCCAAGGCCAAGCTCTTCCAGCCCAACATTGCCAAGGTCAACGTCCAACATACCAGCTCCAAGGGAGCCACCAAGCACCCAGGTCCTAGGGTCAGCATCAAATGCCCAGACCCCACTATCATGAAACCCCACAACTGCCAAGCCCATTGATTCAAAAGAACACCAAGTCTGAAATCAAAGTCACCAAGTCTTATCCTAAAGCCACTAAATTCAATCCCAAGGCAGCCAAATCTGAAGCCAAGGTCACCAAGTTGGGTCTCAAATCCACCAAGTCTGATTCCCAGGCTCCCAAGCCCAGTTATTCCAAGACTGTTAAGCCTACTGACCCCAAGCCTGCTGAGTCCACTGGCCATCAAATCCAAAGATGCTGGAGCTAAGGCTGCTAGTCCCAAATCTTCAAAATAGATGTTTCAGGAAAAAAGAATTTGTTTAAACCCTAAACCATCATGGTTTTTTTCCCCTCACTCAGGGTATGATTATTTACTATTTTGTACAAATAAAGGAAACATTAAGTCACAAGAAGAAAAAAGTGAGAAAGGCCTGAGTTTGAATCCAACCTCAAACAAGAAGATAATATTACTAGAGAGTGGTATGGTAGTATTCTAGACATCTTGATGCCAGTCAAAGATAACACCTTCTTGAGCAGAATACTTTTAAAATCTCTGCATTGATATAATTTTTTATTTACTAGCTGTGATCAGACTAACTTATGATAGCCCATGTGCAACTGGGTAAATGGCTACTGGATAAACAGCCATATGATGACCCTCATGATTATCCACAGAACACATGTAAGTCTGGACAAGTCATTTACCCACTCTCTGTTTCATAGGCCTTCTCTACACAATGAGAGGGTTGTACTCAATGGCCTCTAAACATCCCTTCTAGCTTTAAAACTATGATCCTATGAATTATGTTTATTCATCAAGATATTGTTAATTACTTTATATTTAGTATGCTCATGTCTTATTACTATTTTATTGTTATAAGTATATGCTTTTGTCCTAATATTAAGCATGCAATTTAATTACATTACTCCATTAATTATGCCTAGTTTGGCTGTTAGCTATGTGTACATAATTTTGCTATTTTTCATATTTTGAGTCTGTGAAGGCCTGCTGCTATTTATTGCTTTGAATTCTCACTGTAACATGCCCAATAAGTGGTCAGCCACCATCTTCTTGAAGATCCCCAAGTAGGGGGAACCTACCACCTCTCAAGGAAGCCTACTTCACTTTTGGATATCTGTAATTGTTATAAAGGTTTTCCTGGCTGGTTGATAATAGAATGTCTACTGTATTGTTAAGCACTCAAAATAAACCTAAAACTTTTTGCCTCACTTGTCATTATGTCATTATGTCATTCTGAAGATACAATAGGGACATGCAGCATAAACTGTATTCTTAAAGATCTTACAATCTAATAGGGACTAAGATGTGTGACTATGACTGATAGAGCAGAAGAGGTTGTTCTGGTAGAAATTTGAGGTGTGAAAGTCCTCCTTTAGTGAAAGGAGTCAGGAAAGACTTTCTGGAGGAGATAGCAACTGGGTTGGGTTTTTCAGAAAAGGAGGGACTTTAACAGATGGAAACAGAAGAGGAGATAATTCCAAGAATCTCCATGGGAATGCCTTGAGAAAACACATGGAGAAGGGAAAGGAAGAATGAAAAAAGGGGAGAGAGAGTGGTCCAATTTGACTGGCATAGAGAATATATGGATTTAACAGTATAAAATAAAGCTGAAAAAGTAGATTTGAGACAAATTATAGATTGCTTTGAATGCCATGATCAAGGATAGAGTATGGGGAATTACAAAAAGTTGGGATTTTTTTTTTAAAGAAAAAGAATTACATAATCAGGGCAATACATTAGGGAAATAATGTAATCAACCTGGAAAGCTAGGCTGGAGTCAAGTTATGAAGGTTTTAAAAAACTAGACAGATTGGTTTGTATTATATCTTAAGGGCAAACAAAAACCAATGGAGCTTCTTATTCAGGTTAATGACATGCTTAAATCTGTCCTCTGGTAATATAAGTTTAGCAGCTGTATAGAGGGTGAATTGGAAAACCAGTTAATAGGCAACAATGGTCAAAGCAAAGGGTGATAAGGGTGTGGGTTGTGGTAAAAGTGAAGAGAATTATTGGGAGAGATGCTGAGAAATGGAATTTGTGACACTTGGCAACTTATTAACTATGGCAGGGAACATGAAAGGTCATAGATTCTAGGTTATTAGGTTACAAATCTGAGTGACTGAAAGAAGAGTGGTTCCTCAACACAAATAAGGAAGTTAGGAAGTGAAGATTTAGGGAGAAAGGGATTGGAATTCCATTTTAGAATGTTCCATTTGAAGTCTACTGGACATCCAAGTGGAAATATCCAACTGGCAGAGGTAGTGAACCTGCAGTCTGGAGGTCATATGTGGTGGACCTCTAGGTCCTCAAATGTGACCCTTTGACTGAACCCAAACTTCACAGAACAAATCCCTTTCATAAAAAGATTTGTTCTGTAAAATTTGAACTTAGTCAAAAGGTTGAACCCAAGGCCACAAGTGACCTTGAGGCCACAAGTTCCCCACTCCTGGTCCAGCACATGGTTGAATATATGAGATTGGGGCTCTCAGGAGAGAGGAAGGAAAGTTAAGTAAATATGGGAGTCATCTGCATAGAAGATAGGAGCTGATGAGATTACTCAGAGAAGAGAAGGAAGAATGAGAGAATTAGGATGAGAATTATAAAAGTGCAATTTTGTGGAAGTCAGTGGAAGAGATGACAGCAAAAAGGAAGGTGAAAGGCTGCAGAGGTCAAGAAAGAAAAGTGGATGCTGGATTTAATGGCAAAGAATTCAGTAGCAACCATCACAGAATACCAGATCAAGTGGTTTCTAACTGTAGCTCTCCCATCTTATATCTATAGTTTATTTCTGATGTAAGATTTTACATTTATACCTATAAAATATCATCTTATTAGTTTCAACCCAACATTCTAGCCCACCAAGAAATTTTTGAATCATGACTCTTTATTTAATGTATTATTCATCCCAACTTTGTGTCATATGTGAAATTGAGAAAGTCATAAGTCTAAATCTAATAGTAATGCCAGCTCTGCCTTGATTCGGGTCAATAACAAAAATGTCAAAAAGCATAAGGCTAAGGAAAGATCTTTGGGATATTCCAATAGAAGTCACTCTCCAAGATAACATGAACCCATTACTCTTTGGAACTAACCAAGCAAATATTAGATGACAAATCCACCTAACTGCTATCATCTAGTTTACCTTTTTCTCTATCTTATCCACAAGGGTAGCATAAGAGACTTTATCAAATGTTTTGCTGTAATCAAAGCACACTATAACTATAGTATTCTTTGCCCTACCAATCTAATAATACTGTTTAAAAAGGAAATAACATTGATCTGGCATGACTCATTCTTTTTTTTTTTTCTTTTTTTTTTTTTTATTTTGTAATGTTTAACAATCACTGCCATACAATTGCGATTTTATCCCTCCCCACCTACTCCCCACTACCCCCCTCCCTCCCCACGACTGCATACAATTCTGTATAGATTCTACATATACTTTCCTATTGAGTATATTTTCACTATAGGGCATGACTCATTCTTGATGAAGCTGGGCTGGATTTCTGTTTTCAATTCTTTTCTAGAGTTCTACCAAGAATTAGAATTCAAGTTTACTGGTTAAAAGTTGCTTCTAGCTCTACATCTATTTTTATAATCCTTTTTAGAACCCATTATCTTCTTTTTCTCTAAAAATCAGGCAATTTGCCTTCCAGTGCTATGGTGCTTCTCTCTTCTAAAATTTTAAATGAATTTTTAATAGTTCAAAAATTGTATCTCTTAATTCATTACCCTGGTATGTAGTTCATCTCAACCTGGTATAACAAAGGCAGCTCACTAGTTTTATTAATGCCTTACACAGCTTAGGTTTCAACTCCTTATTAGCCATTTTTGCTCTGTCCTTTCAAGTCCATCATTCTCCTTGTCAGATAAGAGAGAAGCAGAATAAGATTTGAGTAGTTCTGCCTTCTCATTATCATCTAGTATCTCTGTTCTATCTATTCCAAGGAGTAGCCTTATCCTTTCTTGGAGCCTTTCCTTTTTTTCCCCAACATAGCTTGGAAAAAATATCTTTAGTATTCCTCCACAAAAATGCTACTTTAATGCTCTGTCACTGTATGAAAGTAACACTAGGTTCTCAAGGCTATGCCAGCAGGCACAAACTCTACCATGCTTGAAAAGTTTTGAGTACTGGTCCTGGCAATAGATTATGTTGCTTGCTTTCCAAAGACCAAGAACTTTTATTTTGTTTTGTTTTACATCTCCAACATTTAGCACAGTGCCCAGCACTTATTAAGCTTATTAATAAACTAACTTATTGATTTTCTAATTGACCTGTCTAGCTAAGTTAATCATGAAGAGGCTCAACATCACCACCGAACCAGATTACAAGTGATTAATTATTTGGTCATGGCAACACATGAAACAAAATAAAAAATGGCCCTCAGGCCTTTATCCTTCTGCAGTGAGAGCATTAGAGCATCAGGAAGAGGGCAGGGAGTCCTAAGAACCATACAGTTTTTAAACTATCTATAAACATCAACATAACTGTTGGTGCTCTAAATATGAGTTCCTTGCCCAAGGACCAATGAGTCATAATTCTGGCACAGTACTTGATATAGTAGTGGAAGAATCGAATCATATTAACATGGACAATCTCACTATAAATGAAATTGAAAGATACGAATAAGCTGCATCTAAACGGAAGGGGGCCTTAAAGAAACATAACAGTTGGAAACTATGGGTTTTCATGTTATATTTAAAGACAGTAAGAAAGGTTCACTTCATGGCACTACTTTGAGCACAAGCAAAAAGATCACCATGATAATAAATGAAGCTTACATGCCAAAGTTAGTTGCAGAGCCTAGGAATGTTGAGAAACTGTACAAAAAACATGACAAGATACTCCAAATTAAATCAACACATACTTCAATATTTCATGACTTCAATTCATAGCTGGGCATATGCAAGACTGTGAAAAATGTTAGAAATCATGGCTCAAGATTTGGGGAAAAAAGAGATCAAAGATTTATGAACTATACAAAAACCTGCATGTATATTACAAATACTTTTTTCATAAAAATAATAAGATATTTGACAATGTATAAAATGAAATTGACTATATACCCTGGGCAAGAAAAATTGGTTTCTTTTCAGGAGTCATTTCTAAATCATCTGGCTTTTTACATTAACCATATATTTGTTAGAACAAAGATCTAACATCAAATTAGAGTAACAAAAAAGAAGATACAACATACAATAAAATTGCTTTTATTTGGCCTATTCAAATAAACTATTGATGTAGGAAAATGGAAAAAGGATAAAAAATCTGATATCAACATGAATATTTGCCATTAATTATAAAAATGTAACTGATGGAAAGCCACTGCCACAATTGGGAGGCCAAAAGAGTCTAGAAATCATCTTATCCAACACAATATCTTTGCCTAGGAGACAGATGTGGCATCTAAGGGCAACATCAGTTTACAGTATAAAATCATTTGTAAAACTGTGAAGAAGGGAACATAAGATCAAGAACAATATCACCTAATAAAAGGACAAGAAGTGATGGAGAAACAAATGAAAGAAAGCCCAGTCTTAGATTCAATTAAACCAGATCATTCAAGAAGCACTTAAGGATGAAACAGGAAAGAGGAAAATGGGCAAAAATATAAATACCTGTCAAGGTTTTTACAAAGCATTTTCTCCATTAATAAGATTGGAGCCACAACATTGTATTCTAACATCACCATCCCTGAGGTATTGCACAAATTCATCTGGCAATCCCCTAATAATTATCAGATCAATCATAAAACAGAGAGAAATATATTTGCCAAGAGGGTGCCATCATCAGAAAGGCATCCAGTACAAAGTCCAGATGAGAAAGGATTTCCCTATAAATAGTTAGGTCCTCCAAATACCCGTTTGCAGATGGTCCTGTGGCTGATTGCATCAAGGCCTGAAATATTGAAGAGCCTCCTAAATGAGACTTATAACCCCTCAAGAGTTTGGCCTAACTATCCACACAGAAAAACAAACAAAAACCCCCAAGTGCATAAAGAATGCTTATTTTGTCCATATTATGAAATGGCCATCTGGATAACACCTAATTGGCCATCAGTACATATAACTTACACAGACACTGCAGCTAGGCAATAAATTGAATAGGAGGAAGAGAACAGGCTATACTGTTTCAGGGTGAAGCTTAGGGTCATTAAAAGTTTTGGATAATTTATCCACAGTAATCCAGTCTCTTTTCCTAGTCTATTCTAAGTCTACCCACACTGTCTGTCCAAATTCTATATATTACAGACCAATTCTATGGGTTCTCCATCCAACAGTATATCATGGAGAGTTGCCTGGGACACTGAGAATTTAAGCGGTTTGCCACAGTACCAGAGCAAGTGACAGGCAAGACTTGAACTCCTTGACTCCAAAATTAACTCTACATACATGATGCCACACTGCCTGCCTTCAATGTTTTAAAATATTTAATCACCTATGCCATTCTTCTCCAAATTATTTCTCCCCCAAATGCTTTGTCCATATTTCATACCAGTCAGACCACAAGCATTTATGGAGTGCTTACTATGTGCCAAAAACTGTGCTAAGCCCTAGGGATACAAAGAAAGGCAAAAACACCATAAACTATGGTATTTTTTGGTAAACTATTTTTGGTATATTTTGGTAAACTATTATGAGAACTAAGTATAATTTTTATATGTACATATAGATATTATAGATAGATATTATGTACATGTATGTAATATATGTTAATATATATGAAGAAAAAGAGAGATACAGACAGAGACAGGAAGAGAGACAGAGAGAGAAAAAGAGTATCATGGTTGCAATCTACTAGCTGGCAATTTTTCCAGACACAATTTTGATTTTGGACATATAGTACACCTGTACTATATGAATTAAGGATTAAGATATAATATCTGTACTATATGAATTTGAAAGGAAACATACTACCAAACTTCTTTGATCAAATATGGTCCTAAAATAGAGAAGGATAAAGCAAAGACAGAATGAAAGACCAATCTCACAATTTTTCCTCTATTTCTCTTACTTGATTTTCAAAATCATTTTTGAGCTCTTCCATGGCCTGGGACCCATTCACATTTTTCTCAGAGGCTCTGGAGGCAAAAGCTCTGCTTTGTTGTCTTCTTCTGGCTTTATGTTTTGTTCTTTCTTGTCACCAATGATGTAAGAAAATAACTTTTTCACTAAGAAAGTAAGAATCTATAGTCTGTTTCTTTTTTCCGCATTTGCTCATTTTCCCAGCCAATTACTTGACTTTTGAGCTTTGTTAAGTAGAGGGATGAAGAAGCAGCCTCTGCTTTAACAGTGGCTGCAGCAACCCTGAGACTGGGGCTGGGCCCTGACTGGGGTTGGGACCAGACCACACTCTCTTCTCAGCTAGGTGAGAGATTCTTCCCACTGAACTTTGAAACGTCTTTAGTGTCTGTGGATTGTAAAGTCTGGAATTCACAGCAACAGCTGGTGATTCAGTCCCTTAAGGTCTGCTCCTGCTCAGTTTGCACTGACATGGCCCATGCTGAACTGTGCTCCACTCTCAGCCTGGTGCAACTGACCCTTCCCATTGACCTTCCAGATTGTCTTGGGTTGGAAATTTGCTTTTGTGGCTTCTAATATTCTAGAATTTGTTTAGATTCATTTTCACAAGGTATTTTTGAGGGGTTTGGGGGAGGACTGTACCAGGTCCCTGCTTCTACTCAGGAACTGTTTTTAACAACACAGAAAGTATCTATTTAAAACCAAAAATAAATATTATATACAATTAGGATACAACAGAAGTTTTCCCCCCAAAAAAGAAGGGAGTAAAGTTAGGATATCTACTATTCTTACTATTAGTTTATATAGTTCTAGAAATGCTAGCAATAAGACAAGAGAAGAAAGTAAAAACATAAAGACAGACAAGGAGAAAATATAATTATCCTTCTTCACTGATGATATGATGGTTTATATAGAAAATCAGCAAATATACAAATCGAGACAATTCATAGTTTCAGCAAATTTCCAGGTTACAAAATACACCAACAAAAATTACCAGCATTTCTACAAAGTAATACATTTCTATGTAACGACAAAATCTAAAAATCAGTAACAAAAAGGGAAAACCTATTCTAAATGATTACAAAATGCAAGCAAAATATTTGCATAGCTCAATTACAAAATGCTTCTTTAAAAAAAATAAAGGAAAACTTAAATAGCTAGAACAATATTCAGTGCTCATAGGTAGGCCATGACAGTATAATAAAAGTGGCAATATAACTGATATTAACTTGCACATTTAATGCTGTACCAAATTATTGGTAGAGTACTTTATAGAAACTCCAAAATAATAACAAAAATCATCTGGAGAAACAAAAGATCTGGAATACCAGGGAAAACAATGAAAAAAAGTAGGAATGAAGGAGGAATAGGATTTTTAAACCTCAAACTATACAGTAGTAATCATAAAATCATTTGGTATTGGTTTCAAAAAAGAGATCAACGGAACAGATTAGACAAGGAAGAATCAGAAACAATGAAACTCAATAACCTAGTGTTTGATAAATCAGAAGACATAATCAGGAAAGAATTTCCTATTTGATAAAAACTCCAAGAAATGCTGAAAATAGCCTTGCAGAAATTAAGCTTAGACCATCATTTATGTCACATACCAGAGGTCCCAGAACACCCTGGCCTTCAATGCAAGAAGCTTGGGATGGTGCCCCCTATGCTCCAGGATGCTCAATTTTACAAGTCTCAAGAAAGGCTTAAAAATGAGAAAAAAAAAACCCCAACAAAACTAGAAAAAGAACTCTGATCACAGAAAGCTATTATGGCTACAGGGAAGAAAAAAGATACAAACTCAGAAGAGGACAACAATGTAAAAATGTACAGCCTCAAAGTGGAATATGAATTGTTCTCAAGCCTTAAAAGTCTCCTTGGAAGAGCTCAAAAAAGATTTAAAAAATAAAACAAGACAGGAAGAAGAAAAATTGGGGAAAAAATGAGAGTTATATAAGAGAGAGTCAACAGCTTGGAAAGGGAAGGACAAAAATTGACTGAAGAAAACAATTCCTTAAAAAATACAATTGACCAAATGTGGGTAAAAATCCACTGAAGAAAGCAATTCTTTAAAAAGTAGAATTGGCCAAATGAAAGACGAGGTACAACAGTTAACTGAAGAAAATAATACCTTAAAAATTAGAATCGGGCAAGTGGAAACTATGAGACATCAAGAATCAGGAAAAAAAATAAAGAGAATGCAAAAAATATAAAAAAATATAAAATACCTCATTGGAAAAACAACTGGTCTGGAAAATAGATCCAGAGGAGAGAATTTAAGAATAATTGTACTATACTTGAAAGCCATGATCTTTCAAAAAATTGTTAAAGAAAACTCTCCTGATATCCTAGAACCAGAAGGTAAAATAGTAATTGAAAGAATTTGCCACCACCTCCTGAAAGAGATCACAAAATGAAAACTCCAAGGAATAATGTAGCCAAATTCCAGAATTATCAGGTCAAGGAGAAAATACTGCAAGCAGCCAGAAAGAAACAATTCAAATATCAAGGAGCCACAGTCAGGATTACACAGGACTTAGTAGTTTCCACAGTAAAGAATCAGAAGACTTGGAATATGATATTCCACAAGGCAAAGGAGCTTGGATTACAATCAAGAATTAACTACCCAGCAAAATTAAGCATAATCTCTCAGGGAAAAAGATGGGCATTAAATGAAACAGAGGATTTTCAAACTTTCTGATGAAAAGACCAGGGCTAAACAGAAAATTCAATCTTCAAATACTAGACTCAAGAGAAGCATAAAAAGATAAACAGGAAAGAAAAAACATGCTATTCAATAAGGTTAAACTGTTTACATGCCCACATGGGAAGATGTAACTCTTAAAAACTGTATCTATTAGGGCAGTTAGAAGGAATATACATAGAGAGTGTTGGTATAACTTAACTTTGATATGCTCATATAAAAAAATTAAGGGGTAAAAAAAAAGATTATACTGTGAGAAGAAAAAAGGGGAAGGTAGAATACAGTAAATTACATCACATGAAGAGGTCCAAAAGACCTATTATAGTAGAGGGAAAGAAGGAAGGGAATGAACATTGTTTGAACCTTGCTCTCATTGGATTTGGCTCAAAGAAAGAATAACATACACACTCAATTGGGTATAGAAATTTATCTTACCCTATAGGGAAGTAGGAGGGAAAAGGGGAAAGAAAAAGGAAGGGGGAAACCTGATAGAAGGGAGAGCACAGAAGGGAGGGCCGAAGTAGGAGGGGAAAGGAAAAAAAAGGGAGTGGGGCTGAGAGAAAGGAGGACAGATTGAGGGAGGTAGTAGTCAGAAGCAAAACACTGGTGAGGAGGGATCAGGTGAAAGGAGAGAGAAAAATATAATTAGGAGGCAATAGGATAGAGGGAAGTATACAGTTAATAATCTTAACTGTGAATGTGAATGGGATGACCTCTTGTAGTGGAAGTGGATAGCAGAATGGATTAAAAACCCAAATCCTACAGTATGTTGTTTATAAGAAACAGATTTGAAGCAGAAGGATACATACAGAATAAAGGTAAAGGCCTAGAGTAGAATATATTATGCTTCAGCTGAAGTGAAAAAAAACAGGGGTACCAATCCTAATCTCAGACAAAGCAAAAGCAAAAAAAGATCTAATCAAAAGAGATAAGTAAGGAAACTACATCTTACTAAAAGGTACCACAGACAATGAGGTAACATCATTACTAAATATATATGCACCAAGTAGTATAGCATCCAAATTATTAGAGGAGAAGTTGTGAGTTACAGGAAGAAAAAGACAGCAAAACTACAATGGTAGGGGATCTCAACTTCCCCCTCTCAGAATCAGATAAATCTAATCATAAAATAAACAAGAAAGAAGTTAAGGAGGTGAATAAAATTTTAGAAAAGTTAAACATGGTAGATCTCAGAAGAAAAGTGAATGGTATAGAAAGGAATATACCTTCTTCTCAGGTACGCTGCACCTACACAAAATTGAACCTATATTAGGACATAAAAACCTCACAATCAAATGCAGAAAGGCAGATATATTAAATGCTGCCTTTTCATATTATGACACAATAAAAATTATGTGTATTAAAGGGTCATGGAAAGATAGACTAAAAATTCACTGGAGAACAAATAATCTATTCTGAAAGAATGAGTGGGTCAAACAACAAATCATAGAAACAATCAATAACTTCATCAAAGAGAACAGCAATAATGAGACAACAAACTAAAATTTATGGGATACAAAGCAGTTCTTGGGGTAAATTTTATATCTCAAAATGTATACATGAATAAAATAATGGGATTAATGAACTGGACATACAACTAAAAAAGGTAGAAAAAGAACAACTTAAAAATCCCCAATTAAGTACCAAGTTAGAAATCCTGAAAATCAAAGAAGAGATTGGTAAAACTGAAAGTAAGACAGCTATTGAACTAATAAATAAAACTAAGAGCTGGTTTTATGAAAAAACCCAATAAAATAAACTTTGGTTAATTTGGTTTTAAAAAAAGAAAACCAAATTACCAGTATAAAAAATGAAAAGGGTGAATTCACCACCAATGAAGAAGAAATAAGTAGGAGCTATTTTGCTCAACTGCATGCCAACAAATCTGACAATCTAAGTGAAACAGATGAATATTTACAAAACATAAATTGCCCAGATTAACAGAAAGGAAATAAAATACTTAATAACATTTTAGAAAAAGAACTTAAATGAGCCATCATTAAACTCCTTAAGAAAAAAATCTTCAGAGCCAAGTGAATTCTATCAGACATTTAAAGAACAATTAATTTTAATACTATATAAACTATTTGGGAAAATGGGAGGAGTCTAACCAACTAACAGAACTCATATGATTACCTTAATATATGCAGAAAAAGTTTTTGACAAAATATGGCACCCGTTCCTATCAAAAACACAAGAACATAAGAATAAATGGTTTTCCTTAAAATAATAAGTAATATCTATTTAAAACTATCAGCAAGCATTATCTGTAATGAGGATAAGCTAGAAACTTTCTCAATAAGATCAGGGGTGAAAAAAAAAAGGATGCCCATTATCACCACTATTATTCAATATTGTACTAGAAATGTTTGCTTTAGAAAGGAGAGAAAAAAAATTGAAAGAATTAGAATGGGAAATGAGGAAACAAAATATTACTCTTTGCAGATGATATGCTGGTATACTTAGAGAAGCCTAGAAAATCAAGTGAAAAACTACTTGAATAATTAACAACTTTAGCAAAGTTGAAGGATATAAAATAAACCCACATAAATCATGACCATTTCTATATATTACCAAAAAAGTCCAGTAGCAAGAGATAGAGATATTCCACTTAAAATAACTGTAAATAATGTAAAATATTTGAGAGTCTACTTACCAAGACAAACCCAGGAATTATATGAACACAATGACAAAACACTTTTCACACAAATAAAGATCTAAATAATTGGAAAAATATTAATTACTTATGGGCAGACTGAGCTAATACAATGAAAATGACAATTCTACACTTAAACTAATTTACTTATTCAGTACCATACCAAACTACGAAAAATTTATTTTATAGAGGCAGAAAAAAACAAAAAAAAAAATTCATGTGGAAGAATAAAAGGTCAAGAATATCACAGAAATTAATGGGGGAAAAAAATGTAAAGGAAGGTGGCCTAACCATACCAGAACTAAAACTATACTATAAAGTGGCAATCATCAAAACTATTTGGTACTGGCTAAGAAATAGAGTAGTGGATCAGTGGAATATGTTGGGTACACAAAACATGGTAGTAAATGACTATAGTAATCTATTGTTTGATAAACCCCCAAACTCTAGCTTCTGGGATAAGAACTCACTATTTGACAAAAATTGCTGGGAAAACTGGAAAATAGTATGACAGAAATTAGGTACAGAACAACATGTCACATAATGTGTACCAAGACAAAGTCAAAATGGGTACGTGATTTATTAGACGTAAAGGATGATATCTTAAAATCAGGACAACAAGGAATAGTTTGCCTGTTAGATCTATAGAAAAGGAAAGAATTTATGACCAAACAAGAAATAGGAAACATACATGACTAATGTGAAAATGTGTTTAATAAGAATGTATATGTAGAACACATATGGGATTGCATGCTGTCTTGGGGAGGAAGGGTGAGAAAATTTGAAACTTATGGAAGTGATTGAAAACTGAAAACAAATAAATTAATTATAAAAAAAGAAATAGAGAACATTTTGAAATGCAAAATGGATAATTTTGATTACATTAAATTTAAAAGTTTTTTCACAACCAAAACCAATGCAACCAAGATTAGAAGGGTAACAGAAAGCTGGGAAACAATTTTTACAGCCAGTGTTTCCAATAAAGGCCTCATTTCTAAAATATATAGAGAATTGAGTCAAATTTTTAAGAATATATGTCGTTCCCCAATTGATAAATGGTCAAAGGATATGAATTGGCTGTTTTCAGATGAAGAAATTAAAGCTATCTATAGTCAAATGAGAAAATATGCTCTAAATCACTACTGATTAGAGAAATGCAAATTAAATAACTCTAAGATACCACCTCACACCTGTTACATTGGCTAATATGACAAATAAGAAAAATGATAAATGTTGGAGAAGATGTGGGACAATTGGAACACTAATGCATTGTTGGTGGAATTGTGAACTGATCCAACCATTCTGGAGAGCAACTTGGAACTATGCCCAAAGGGCTATAAAACTGTGCATACCCTTTGATCCAGAAGTACCACCACTAGGTCTGTGTCCCAAAGAGATCATAAAAATGGGAAAAGTACTCACATGTACAAAAATATTTATACCGGCTCTTTTTGTGGTAGCAAAGAATTGGAAACTGAGGGAATGACCATAAATTGGGGAATGGCTGAACAAATTGTAGCATATGAATGTAATGGAATATTGCTGTGTTATAAGAAACGATGAGCAGGCAGACTTCAGAAAAACCTGGAAAGACTTACATGAACGGATGCTAAGTGAAGTGAGAAGAACCAGGAGAACACTGTACACAGAAACAACAACATTTTGCAATGATCAACCATGATATATTTAGCTCTTCTCAGCAAAACAATGATCTAAGACAATTCCAAAAGACTCACGATGGAAAATGCTATCCACATCCAGAGAAAGAACTATGGAGTCTAAACACAGATCCGAAGTACTATTTTCACTTTTATTTGTTTTTTGTTTTCTTCCTCTCATGGTTTTTCCCTTTTGTTCTGATTCTTCTTTCACAACTAATGTGGAAACATATTTAACATGAATGTACATGTATAACCTAGAAAAAGAGTGCAAAAAAAGAAATTATGAATATGATACAAAGAAGCAGGGAAACATTTAAATGGTCTGACAGAGCAAAGTAAGCAGAGCTTACCAACAATACATACAAGGATCACAACATAGATGTATATAGAAACGTACATCTGGGAAGAGTAACTACAAAATAATCAAAAGTGAATGTTGCCAAAATGCCCAGAAACCCTTCTGGACATGCATTGCTCCAAAGAACAGAAAGGATAAGAATCACTCTCACCCCAAGTCCACTCCTTTGCAAAAATGGAAGGTCCAAGGGTATGGTACATTGGATATACTTTCAGGGTTTTTTTTATGTATTAATGGGTTCTGTTGATTTTTTGGTCCTCTCTTTTTCTTTAAAAAAGTATGATTTATTATATAACAAGTCTGGATTGGGAGGAATGAAAAGCTAATGGAAGAGATTCTATTGATATAAAAGACAAAACAATATCAATGAATATTTTAAATCACATCAAAGGTTTTTGATAAACTGCTAATTGGATATAAAGCCAGTCTTAGAACCAGGAAGATCTGGGTTCATCTTCCATTTCTGACAAATAATGGCTCTGTGATCTTAGACAAGTCATTAGGCAATGGTCTAAGACTAAGTTGCAGAAGCTGAGCATAGTAGCCTAAGCTTGTAGTCCTGTTATTGGAGAGACTGAGGCTGATGGATCACTTGAGTTTAGGAGTTTTAAGCATCAGTAGGGGTAAAGTCAATTGAATGTAAGTATCAAGTCTGGCATCAATATGGTGGAACCCCAGGAGTTGGGGACCAACAATTTGCCAAAGGAAAACCAACCCAGGTTAGAAACTGAGCAGGTCAAAGCTTCCATGTAGGCCAATGATTGGCCTCTGCATTTCTAACTTGATTGAGTAAGGAAACCTAGTCTAAAAACAAAAAACAAAAGATTAAAGGTACTAACCTACATAGCTAGGGAGTTTCTTTATCTGGACATTCCCTATATAAATTATCTCACAGACCCAATTCCTGTAACTATGATTCAAGACATAAACAAAAACTGTATACAAGAAAATAGTTGTTTTTTAAAAGGCAAGGATACAAGAACAAGGGTCAGTCACCCCAGACAGTTCTAAAGTAAACAAATGAAAGTTTTTAAAAATTATATGAAAAAAATTGTTCCAAATCACCAATAATAACAGAAATGCAAAATGCAACTCTAAGGTTCTACTTTACATTTACCAGGTTGGCAAAGATGATAAAACAGGAAAATACCAATAACTGGAATCATTGTAGCAAGACAGATACACTAGTATGCTGCTTGTATAATTGTAAATGGATTAAACCATTCTGGAAAAAAACTTGGAATGACATTCAAAAAGCCACTGTGACAGTTAAAATTAAGATAGACCAACCCAAAATGTTCTGAGCATGATCAATTTATTAGTAAAGAATAAATTTATCAATATCTAGCTTAATTAAGACCCATTTTTATAATTTTTAGGGGAGTATAGAACAAAAAATAGGACTTCACAGGTGGAGAACAAGTTATAATTGGTTAAAAGAGTTCTATATCATAAATGATGAAATTAATATGATTGGTTACAGAGCTAAGGCATGGGGAACAATACGACTGGTTAGAAACTGGGAATGCGAGGCTAGCAACAACTCCCTCATAAGAGAACTAAGAAATGTTCATTGTTTTGAGTCCGGTTCGCAGGGTTAGAGATAGTAGACCAGACTTATTTGAATAACAAACCAGACATCCTCAAAGGATATCTTGGTGGTGTTAAGATAACTAGAACAGATTCCCTGGTGCCCATCTGCATTCTTCAAGGCTAACAGATTTTTCCTGACACAAGAATAGAGCAGTGATTAATAAGAGAACTGGGTTTCCAAACTTAACTCATTACAGACCAGCTCAATTCTGAACTAAATTCAGAGATTAAAAAAGAAAAACATGACTTAGGCAGTTATAGGACAAAATCAATTAATTGTAAATAGCATCAATTAAAAGATGATGCAGAATCAATCTGATTATTTCATCACTAAAATGTACCTATTCTCTGACACAGCAATGCTATTATCAGTGATATATCATAAAGGGGTCAAAGATAGAGGAAAAGGAACTGAATGTATAAAAAAATGAAAACTTTCAACAATCATACTAAAAAATGCTATAAAAATGTGCAAATATATAAATGTATAAATAAAAAAATTAGACATAGCAGCCCTTTTTGTTGAGGCAAAAACCTAGAAATAATATGAGACTATCAATTAGGTAATGGCAGAATAAACTGCAGCAGTTGAATATGGCATGAGTTTTATCAGGCATTAAGAAAGGATGAATATGATAAATTCAGAAAAAATATAAATAGACTGATGAACTGATAGAGAGTGAAATGAACAGAACTAGGATAACTACCTATACAATGATAACAATAGTAAGGGGAAGTAACTTCAAAAGATCTTAGACTCTCAGCAGAACCGTGACTAATCCTGTCTTTAAAAGACTAATAATTCAACATAGCTCCCAAATTCTTGGCAGAATAGGAATGGACTAGAAGTAGAGAATGAGAGAGGCATTCTCAGACACAGTCAATATGCTCATTAATTTTGTATGAATTTAAATATGTTATATGTATATACATATATGCATACACACAAATGTATGCATATTTGTATATAGGTTACAAAAGATGATTTCTACTTCGGAGAGGGACGCAGGAGAGAAAATGAATTAGTATATAGAGGGGAAGAAAGAGCTTCAATAAAACATTTTTAAATATTCAGAAGCAAAAATATAGAAGGGGACACACACAGAAATTTTGTTGCCACCCTGTCAAATTACATAAATATGTGTATATCACATTATATATGTGATATATATCATTTGCTTAGAGAAAAAGCAAACTATAACAGTAATTAAATTTTCTTGTATAATCATCTTTCCTGCCTTTTATATCGTGAAATGTTTGTTTTTGTTAATGATTAAGTTCACCATAAAGAAGAACATTTTATAGATTTAATTGTTTTAAAAGACAGACACACCAATGCATTATTGGTAAAGTTGTGAATGGTCTGACCAATACAGAAAACACTACTAGGCATATTCTCCAAAGAGGTCAAAGACAGAAAGAAAAATCGCACATATACTTTTTGTAGTTATACTTTTTGTAATACCAAATACTTTATTTGCCAGTCAACTTGGGAACAGTTTAAATAAACTGCTACACATTTGTTGTTACTATTGTTCAATTATTTTCAGTGCCCATTTGAGGTTTTCTTGGCAAAGATAATGGAGTGGTTTGCCATTTCCTTATTCAGTTCATTTTACAAATGAGGAAACTGAGGCAAAGAAGAATAAGTGATTTGTCCAGGGTCACATAGCTAGTGAGTATGTGGGGCCAGATTTGAACTCAGGGAGATGAGTCTTCCTGACTCCAAGCCCAGCACTCTATCCACTGTGCCACCCAGTTGTCTTGCTATAAATGCACATGACAAAATATTATTGCACTATAATTATTAATATTAAAAAAACAGAGAAGCATGGGAAGATTTTGTGATGCAAAGTATGCAGAACCAAGAAAACAATATACACAACTATCACAACATAAATGGAAATGACAAAACAATACAAAATGAATGCTGTGTAACTAGGTGATGAGAATGCACTTTGGCAGAGGTAAGGTATTAGGCCTCTATGGAACACCACATATACCAGACATGTATGATGTGCTGTTGTTGGGTTCTCCTCCTCTGGCTTTTCTCTTCCTCTGTTTTATTCTTTGTTATGGGAGATGGTTCTCAAATTGGAAGAGGAAAGGATATCTTGGCATATAAAGATGATATAAAAACAAAAGATATCGATGAGAAAGAAAGAGAGAGAGAGAAAGAGAGCGAGAGAGCAGGAGAGAAAGAGAGGGAGGAGAGAGAGATGCTGAACAACAACATTTATCTCTGGTCCTATACTTCCTAACTTGGTGTAAGATTAAATGATTTTTAAAACCATTACTCATATGGGCTTTATGTCCCTAAATCATTTTGCATTTAAAAAATTGCAGTGGGCTGCATATTTTTACATATAGATTCTATAAGCTTGTGATTCTGTGAGTAAGGGATTTGTGAACTCAGTACATAGAGATCTAAATTTATATTCTGAAATCATCTCTCCAGCACATTTATGAATAGAACTGCACTAGTTTTGGTTTTTTACCTCATGGAGGTTGGGTAAATTTATCTCTTCCACATAATGTTCCTTGAACAAATTTGGCATTGACTACCTCATAATGCTCCTTCTCGTGCAACTATTTTAATACTAGAGGCTTCTCTTTGTCCAACTTGTCTCAGGAAATTCTCTTTATGTAGCTTCAAGGATAAGAATCTTCTGGAGCCTGCAAAAATGAAGAGCTCAGACCATTAGCCTTAGAAGAACAAGGTCATTACACTAATCTGTAGAATTTCCTGAAGGTAGGGAGAATAAATATCCCAAATAGATTAGAATCCTTATAGAAGGCCAGGAACCAGCCTACTCAAGAATTTTTAGAATCTTTGTCCTCCAATCAACAGACTATTGAGGGCAGATACTGTCCAAAGCTGATAATCAAGGTCTATTCTAACCCTGACCTGTCCCCTTACAATCTCAAATTGACGTTGACATTGACTAATAACTCTCAAGAGTCCGGAGACACTGATTAATAACTCTCAAGTTTATATATCTAGCCCTGGCTTCTTGCCTGGGAAGCAAGAAAGAAGACCATGGACAGAGTGCTGGACTGGGTACCAGAAGACCTGGATTTGAATCCTTCCCCAGATACCTATAGTCTCTAATAATGACATTTAACTAAATTTCATTTTTTAAATCAAATACTTGTACTATCTACCTCATAATTTGTGACTCTGAGGTTGCTATTCCTAATTTCTGGGTGCTTATATCTGCCTACTGAAAACATTTCTACTTGAATGACCTACCATTGCCTCAGATACAGCATGTCTAAAATTGAATCAATCATCTTTATTCTAAAACAGCTGTCCATTACTTTTTCTTTCCAGTCCTAATACCATTACCCTTATTCATTCATATCTTTCATCATTTCATACTTGGACAACCTAACATCCTTCTAATTGGTCTCTCCTTCCTTCTTTCTCCTCCCTCTACAATTCTACTCACGGCTGTCAGATGAATCTTTCTGAAACAATGTTTTTTATCATGCCATTCCTCTAATCAAAAATTTTCAAAGTTCTCTATAACTTACAAGATAAAGTCTCAATCTTTTAGCTTTGCATTTAACACTCTTCATAATCTAGTCCCAATTGACTTTTCTACCCAAATCCATCACTATTACACAATGCAAATACTTCATTCTATCTGCATTATCGCCAAATCAAGTTGCCCCCAGCTTTCCAGCACAGATATTCCTTGTTCCTCCTCTTCTTCTTGGTTCAGTCCAAGTCCCATCTGCTCCATGGAGCCTTCCATTCAAGGACAATTGGTCTACAATAGTCTTCCCTTCTCCTGACCTCAGCACTTATCTATGCTATTTACTTGACAGTGAATCATCTACAGCCTCCTTCTATTATTGTACATTTCATGTGCCTGTCCTTTCTTCCCAACTAGAATGCAAACTTATTGGTAGGACAGAAATTATTTTTGTACTTTACTTTCCTTAGAGCTCCTGGCAAGTGCTGCATAAATGTTCACTGATTAAAGGCATGAATGGGTAAAATCCTTATAACAATAATAGCTGACATTTATTTTGTTCTTTAAGGTTTACAAGACTCTGAATCTACATTATCCCATTTGATCCTCAAAGTAACCTTGAGAAGAATGAGTACCAAGTATTACTTTTTTTTTAAGATGAACAAACTGTGCCTCAAAAGGTTGAATGCCTTACCCATGTTCACCCAGATAGTATGTGTCCTGGGTGAGGGGTGGGAGATTAAAAACCAGATTTCTCCTTACTCCAAATTAGGTATTGATTCCACTCCCCTACCCAGATGCTCAAGTTTCCTTTCCTAGTTCTGCCAAAGGCAACATCATTGTCTCCATTACAAAGCTCATAACTCAGAATCATCTTTGAGATTTTCCGTTCCTTGAGTCCCACATTTAGTCACTTTCTCCCATGCCATGTTCCAATGCAATGCTGATTCTGACAAAAGTTTACTATCAAGTTTGGAATATGGCAAGCATACCAGCACCTCCTCACTGACTTGGGAACATATTGATGTCACTCGGGCTGTGTACAATACTTTCTTTAGATGTTTTAAAATATGTTCTCTAAAAAGGTTTCAAATGATGTGCAAATCAGTGTTTCCTAAAACTTAGAAATGATTCATGAGCCCACTGTAGCAAGACTAGCTTCTTGAGGGTATTTTAGCTCCACATATGTATGTACAAGTCTATCTCTGAGGCTGGGAATATTTAACGTTGTCAATTAAGCAATTTAAAATGAAGAATAAAGTCTTAAATTGTTTTCATGCCTATGGCTACCAGCTGTTCACATCACATTGGCTTAATAGATCCACAAAAGTAATTTCATTGCTACATAAACAATCAGAAAACTACTTTGACTTTTTTTCATTTTGGAGGCCTCCAGTTATTGACTAAATCTTACTTATCAAAATTTCTCTATTTTCAAAGTCAAAGAGTAATTGCTGTGTCAATTTAACCTGAGTTTTGATAACAGGTTTTGAAATTCAGGTTAATCTCTTTATCAGACCAGTTCCAAATTCAAGTATTATTTTCATTTCTTTTGTGAGTTGTAAGCAGTGATTATTTTTGTATCCATACTGATAAAGAGTTAGATTTGATAATAAAGAACTTTTCATTTTTCAAAAGATAAAAATTCTCAGGGACTTTGGAAAGTAGTACAGAGATTAAGGTCACTGATTTTAAAAGTTTTTCCTAAAAAGTACTGCATGGCATAAACATTGAGCAAAAACAGGGAATTTGCACACAGCTGAGGTATCAATAGAACTACATGCATTACTTTAAAATGTGTACCAAGAAATTCCAAGACAAGTAGAAAATTCTATTAAGTCTAAATCCTAAGTCTAAATGGAGTTTGTACTGGACCACCTAATTAACATACTGGGATCAAATGAGTTTTAAAACAGGATTTACATATCTTCCACACTGCTGATAAAGCTGCTCTGGAGATTTCCATACACTGTGGGGGACTGCAAATTCACTGCGCCTAATGAGAACTGAAAAATATAAAACATGCTGATTAAACAGAATATTCACTTTCCTTCCCTAGTGTGGGCATGTTCTTCATTTCTTAAAGGAAGCTAGGGCACTAATTTAGAACAGCTTCTAAAACTTTTCAGAGAATCCTATTACAGTAATTGGATTCAGAATAAATATGGTCAGATATACTTACTGCCAAAGTAGTTGGTGTATTTTTCAGATAGTGTAAATTAAACTGAAGAATTAGGATTTGATTACAAAATTCGATGAAAATTTCTCTTTCCCCTGAGGAAATACTACAGTTCCCAACAGAATCTATATGGTTTGTTCAGTTGACTAAAAGGACTATTCTGCACCAAGTGAAACCAAGTGAGACTCCCACAGAACGCATTTTAGTCAATGTCTTTCACCTAACTAAAAGGTTTTAAGAATGAACCAAACCAACTGGTTTATGGTGGGTTTTTCCCCCTTCATTTGCTCCCTTGTCCTTGGTTGGAGAGGCCAACGAGCTGCCAAGGGATTAGAAAGGTCCGGGTAGAAGGAGGCTGACATCCCGGGACAGCAGCCTGCGACCGAAAGAGCCAGGGCTGCTTGCTTACAAACAAGTCCAGTTCCGACAGTCGAGGGTAGTAAGCAGGAGACAAGGATTAGAAGGTTCCTGAAAGGAGGGGAAATTTCTTTCCACTCGTGTCAACAGCCTTCAGTGGAAGGCTAAGGTGGAAACCGTTTTCTCGGTGTCTGGCGCTTCTCAGATGTGCCCACCATAAGAAAGAAGCATTCCCACGATCCAGGGTGCTCCGAGGGCTGAAGGAGCCGAGCCAAAGTCTGCGTTGGCCCGCCCCATTCTGGTGACAGCCCTCGCCCGGATGGCTGGGCTGCTGCCCCCTCAGCACCTGGCCAGAGCCGAGCTCTGCCACCTCACTGCGGCCCACCCTGAGAGGAGAAGCCAGGGGCTGGAGGGTCGTGGGAGAGGGAAGACGACCTCAGTAGGGTGGGGGTTGGGTGGAGGGGCTGACCTTTTTCCTACTGACGGGGCTGGACCGGTACATCCTGCTGTTTCTTAGAGAGCGGCACGAAGGACATTTTCCCCCTCGAGCAGGAAAAAAACACCGAGCAGACTCCCGTGTGTGTGCGTGTGTGTGTGTGCGTGTGTGAGTGTGTGCTGGACAGCAGGCCGGAGAGGAGGACGGCGGAGATGGTCAAAGGAGGCTTTGTCGGTCCCTCGGCCAGGAGTCGGTCCTGGGACTACATCTCCCAGGCTGCTCTGGGCTGCCCCCGCGTCGTGACCCCGGTGCGCACGGAGGCGGCGACTCTTACCTCACAGAGGTAGCCCCGCCACCAGCCTCAGCTCCTCGCCCGCGGTCCATGGACCGGAACCCCGGGGAGACGGGCAGGAACCCGCGCCGCGATCGCCGCCTCCCAGCCCCAGGCCCCTCCCCCCGCCGTCGCCTCCTCACCTTCCTCCTCCCTCCCCCGCGTCCTCCCGGAGCCCAGAGGTCGCTCCGAGCCGCCGCCGCGCCGCCCGGGGAGGCGGTGAGGAGAGCTCGTCGCCGCCGGAGCCCGGCTTGAGGCCTAGCCCGCCCGCCCACCTCCTCCGCCGCTGCCGCTATTGTCCCTCCCCTGGGTTCCGGCGCCCGCTGCTGTCGCCTCCGCCGTCGCCGCTGCCCGGCTCCGCGGGGAGGGCCTCGAGAAGATGCCGGACCAAGCCCTGCAGCAGATGCTGGACAGGTACGGGGAGCGCCGGGCCGGGCCTGGTCGCCGGGCCTCGGTTGCCGTGGTCTGGCCGGTTTGGGGAGGGGGCGGAGAGACAAGCGCGGGGTCTACGGAACGGAGTTAGCCGAGTTAGCTGTAGTAGCCCCCTCCCACACCACGGGGCGTGTGCGCACGGGCAGGTGTGGGCCCAGGTCAGGAAGGACTTGCACCTCAAAAAAGATCCTTAATCCAAGTGGCCTACAATGAGTGGGCCGGTTGGAAAATGGAAGCGTTTGGGGAGGGGGACGCTCCGAAGGAGTTTTGCCAAAGATTTGTAGATGTCTCTTAAGCGCCTGCTTTTTTGCACTGGGAATGAAAACAACAAAAACAAACCAAAAAAGAACCCAAACCGAAACAGTTCCTGCCCTCATCGAGCTTACCCTTTGTACAGAAATTGGGAAATACCAAGTAATTTCAGGAGAGGGAGGAAACAGAAACTCAAACCCACAAGGATAAAACCAAGATCACACGAAGACGAGAAATCCCCTTGAGGTCCAGAGAGCCTGTTTTGTCTTATGTGGAAAGAAGAGCTGGGTTACTTTTGAATTCAGTTAAGCAGACATTTACAAGTATCTCCTATGTGTGGGGCTTTTATGTACATATATTTGTATATGTGTACATATATGTGCATGTCAACATGTACTATACACACATATGAAGAAGTATATATAAAGGAGAGAGAGAGAGAATGAGTCTCTCTCCCAAGAAGCTTACATTTCGCTAGAGGAAAACATGTACACTCATAAGTAAATACGAAGTAATTTGAGGAGGGAGTAACTGCTGGGGGAGGGGACAGGGAAGGCTTCTTGGAGGCTGTGGCACCTGAGCCTTGCCTGAGCTGAAGGGGGTGTGACTCTTCCACTGCTTTAAGCTTCCCAGTTCTAGCAACCTGGGATAATTACTAATGGGAAACCTGGTAGGCTGGTTTTCATTTTCCCAGGTTCCAAGCAAGAAAGTCAGGAACTTTATTAAGATGCAAGTTAACTGTAGTGGATAATATGGAAACAGTCCTGAGTCTACCACTCAGTGATTAACATTTTCTGATATGCTTATGATTCTTTGAGGATGGTATAAACCATATTGAGGTCTGTTTTTTCCCTGTTTATATTTATTCTGTATGTACTTTTATGTCTTCCCCTCACTGAATCCCCATTCCTTGAGAGTGGGATTGTTTCATTCTGGGCATCTTTATTCCCAGGGCTTAGTATAGTGCCTGACATGTATAAGCTTATTGAGTGATAGCTTCTTGCATGAAATCATTATCACCCTTTACAAGGTCCTGGGTCTCACTATAATTCCACTGAGATCCCTGTCCTTGAGAAGCTTACATGATGGGTTTAGAGGAGAAGAGGAGACAACTTGTACACAGAAAAATAAGTGCAAAATACAAAAGTAATTTCTGAGGAGAAGGCACTAGGAGCTGAGAGGAGAAATCTACTTAGGGGATGGCACTGGAATAGGGTACACTTATACTGAGGGAGCAGGGATGGAGCAAAGGAAGTGGAGAAAGAATAGCCAGACAAGTAGGCAAACCAGCAAAGAGTGGTGTCATAAAAACTCAAAGAATACAGAGAATCCAGAACAAGAAAGCAATAGTTTCAAAAGCTGCCTAGTTCAAATGGGACAAGAGAAAAGGCCATGAATTAAAGCAGTTCAGAGAGGAATTTTTTAATATTAACTAGTATATCAGTCTATTCGCCAGTGAGGGAGTTGGAACTAGAAACTCACACTTCTAAGTTTCTGCCCAATAGTCTGTTTGTCTCCTGGTCCACTGAATCTCGAGATTAATAGTGGTACTTAGAAGCATATTTCAGTTCTTCTCTCCTGAGTCAGCGAATAGTTACAACACTTTCTGAATGGTACAGCCTCACAGTAAGATGTTAAATTTATTTTTTCTCCTTTGAGGTAATACTCACCTGTTTATGGCTCAGGTACAACTTAAAAGAAAAGCTCATCCTTGAATAGGATCTGTGTGTCCCCCACCCATTTCCACTGAAGCTTTGGGAACCTAGAAAGCCTGTAGCTATTGGGTATATCCTTTGGAACAATGCTGTCCAACCCAAATAGAAGTGGAGGGCACTAAACCATATATTATGTTTCCTGCAAGTGCATGTTGACTAGAAAATCACAACTGTATATTAATATTATCTGTGTTCTAATGTGTTTTTGTTTATTTTGTTCAATACTTCCCAATTACATTTTAATTTGACCCAGTCCTCAAATCCTCTTATTTGACACCTGCTCTGGAAGATTTATGGGAGGACTTGGATGAGATTCACCCAGGATGAAAAGGATAGATTTGAACATTCATAAAATAGAAATATTTAAACTTCTAAATGAAAACCATGTACTTGTTTCTCCAGTGGAGTGTCCCATGGCTAATACATATCTGGTTGCTGTTCCAGCATCCCTTACAAAGGAACCTAGTTTCCCAGTTATCCTGATTGTTCAGAGTCTAGCAGGTTACCTCATTTTCCTCTCATTGTCACTGAGAACAGAGGCAGATTACGTATTGGACTGTTAGTGACATTTGATCAGAGGAACCAGTACCCAATCCTTGTCGAGTGAAGATGTAATATTCTAGGTACATTCCAATTCACATGTGACCTAAGGGCCTTTTACTTGTTCTCTATGGATAACATTAATTTTAGAAATTAAATTTATTATAATTACATATAATATATAATAATATTAATTATAAAAGTAATTTAGAAATTAAATTTAGAAAAAAATTATGTAGGAAAAGTACTGGTTCTGGAGTTAGAAGATTTTGTTTTATCTATGTTTCTACTATGCCACTTACTAGCCATGTGAACTTGGGCAAATCAGAACATTTTTGAATTCCCTAATTTCTTTCAAAACTCAACTTAAGGGCCACATTCTACAAAATCACTTTTCTGATTTCCCACCCCTCCAAAAAATTTTATTTTGTATATACTTATGTGCATGTTGTCTTCCTGGATAGAATATAAATTCCATGAGGTTTCCTTTTTTTTTTTTTTTTTTTTTTTAGTCTTTTGTACTCTCAATGTCTGGCTTATAGTAGGCACTTAAATGCTTGTTATTTGATTGATCTTAAGAGCTATTGATAACCAGAAAAAAATCTCCCTGACTACCAAATATATCTCTGAAACCCTGGAAAGCCCTGGTGCTCCAGTAACATAACCTAACCTATCTAGTTAATGCTAGTTTATATTCATATTGTAGTTTAAGGTTTGCAAAGTACATATATTACTTCATTTGATGTCCTCACCTAGAAATAATGTCCTACTGTTCCTGCTTCTAGAGGAATAACCAAGTTTGTGGACACAAAATGGGATTTTTATTAAGTGTCTTAAACATTAGTATAAATTTACTTTATATCCTAGTTTATCTCTTAATAAAAGGACATGACAGAGAATAGGTACAAAAAGGGAAAAAATGTAACCTCTGTAATCTGTCATTGTCTTAAGTTTTAGTTGCATCTGTCAAGTTGAGGTTGTCATCCAAAAATTTCAGGAATGTTTTATCTTTCTGTAAGATAGCAGTACGGTTCTTTTGCTCCTAGGTCACAGTGCAGAGTGTTATGAGGGTATAATAAAAACCTATGGTCTGTTTTTCCTGTTTACAACTACCTATATATGTGTGTGTGTGTGTGTGTGTGTGTGTATGTACATATATATATATATATATATATATATATATAGTGTGTATATATGTATATGTGTATACATGCACACACATACATACACCTCTAGTTTATATATTTCATAAACTGCCAAGGAAAACAAAGATTGCATTTCACACAACATAAATGATGTGTTCAGTTGGCCTCACTTTAATGTTGCAAGCCATTTAAAGCCACAAAAAATTATTTATTATGGAAAGAGAAATTGAATTGTATTTTTATTTTACTAACTTTAGTATAGTGACTGGTTATTATATCTGATATATTTTGAATTTTTTGTTAGCGTAGTGCTTAAAGGCAAGAAGCAAGTATATTTGATTTATTTTTCCCATTTCTATATTTTTCCAATTACATGTAAAAAGTTTTTTATATTTATTTTTTAAAATTCTGAATTCCAGATTCACTCCCTCATTCCTTCCCCTCCCCCTCTCATTGAGAAGGCAAGCAATTTGATGTAGGTTATACACATACAATCATGCAAAACGTATTTCCCTGTTAGTCATGTTGTGAAAGAAAACAAGAAAAATTAGTTTTTAAAAAATGTACTTCAATTTGCATTTAGATTCCATCAGCTCTTTCTTTGGAGGTGGATAACATTTTTCCTCAGAAGTCCTTCTGAATTGTCTTAGATCGTTGCTGAGAATAGCTAAGTCAATCCCAGTTGACCACTGGTGTGTACAGTCTTCTTGTTTTGCTCACTTCAGTTTGTGAGAGTTCATCTAAGTCTTTACAGATTTTTCTGAACTCATGTTGCTCATCATTTCTTAAAGCACGATAATACTCCATCAAAATCATTTACCACAACTTATTCAACCACTCCCATTTGGTGGGCATCCCCTCAGTTTCCGATTCTTTGCCACTACAAAAAAATAAGCTGCTAGAAATATTTTTGTACATAGGTCCTTTTTGGGGGAGGGGGAAATCTCTTTGGAATACAAACCTAGTCATGGTGTTGCTGGGTTAAAGTGTATGTACAGTTTGACAGTCCTTTGGACATAGTTCCAAATTGCTCCCAGAATATTAGATCAGTCCACAACTCCACTAACAGTGCATTAATGTTCCAGTTTTTCCCACATCTATTCCAACATTTTGTCATTTTCCTTTTCTGTCATTAGCCAATCTGGTAAGTGTAAGGTGGTACCTCAGAGTTGTTTTAATTTGCATTTCTCTAATCAATAGTGACTTAGAGCATTTTCAGAAGATAGCTTTGACTTCTTCATCTGAAAACTGCTTAGTCACATCCTTTGAGTATTTATCAGTTGGGTGATGACTTGTATTCTTATAAATTTGACTCAGTTCTCTATATATTTGTGAAATGGGACCTTTATCAGAGAAACTACCTGTAAATCCCCCCCTCCCAGTTTTCTATTTTCCTTCTAATCTTGGCTGAATTGGTTTTGCTTGTATAGGCATATAATCTTTAATGTAATCAGAACTATCCATTTTGCATCCTGTAATGCTCTCTTGTTCTTGTTTTGTCATAGATTCTTCCTTTATATATAGATCTAACAGGTAAACTATTCCGTACTTCCCTAATTTGTTTGTTGTATCACCCTTTATGTCTAAATCATGTAATCTACTCTGCTATCTACCTTCATTTTATGGGTGAGTTCAGCCCATTCACATCCACAATTAATACTGTATATTTCCCTCCCTCCTACTTCCCCCATTTATCCTTCCCTCTCTCTTTCCTTTCACCCTGATCCTTCTCAGAAGTGTTTTGTTTCTGACCACCTCCTCCCCCAATCAACTTTCTGTCAGGCCCCCCCCTTCTCTTATCCTGTTCCCCTCCTACTTTCCTGTAGGAAATACCCCTATCTTCACTCTTTAGTACCCCTTTTGTGTGAGATAATTTACCCCATTCTACTTCTCTCTTTACCCAGTGCATCCCTCTTACGCACACACACACACACACACATAATGTCATCCTGTCATAGTTCATACTTATGCCTTCTATGTATACTCCTCCTGACTACTGTAATAATGATAAAAAGTTCTTAGGAGTTACAAGTATCATCTTCCCATGTAGGAATGTAAACAGTGTAATCTCATTGAATCCCTTACAAGTTCTCTTTTCTATTTACCTTTTTTATGCTTCTCTTGAGTATTGTGTCTGAAAAAATTTCTATTGAGCTCTCTGGTCTTTCCATCAGGAATGCTTAAAAGTCTTCTGTTTCATTGAATGACCATTTTTTTCTCCTGAAGAATTATATAGAGTTTTGATGAGTAAGTGATTATTGTTGTTATCCTAGCTCCTTTGCCCTCCAGAATATCATATTCTATTAGCACTCTGAGTTTTTAGTGTAGAAATTGATAAATCTTGCGTTATTGTGACTGTGACTTCATAATAACTGAATTGTTTTCTTTCTGGCTGCTTGCTATTTTCTCCTTGACCTGAGAGCTCTGGAATTTGGCTATGATATTAATGGGAGTTTTCATTTTGGAATCTCTTTTAGGAGGTGATTGGTATATTCTTTCAGTTTCTTTTTTACCCTTTGTTCTAGGACTTTCTAGGTTCTAGGATATCAGGGCTGTTTTCTTTGATAATTTCTTGCAAAGTGATGTGTAGGCTATTTTTTTGATCATAGATTTCATATAGTCTAATAATTCTTAAGTTATCTCTCTTGAATCTGTTTTCTTTGTCAGTTATTTTTCCAATGAGAAATTTCACATTTTCTTCTTTTTTCATTCTTTTGACTTTGATTGTTTCTGAATGTCTCATAGAGTCATTAGCTTCTACTTGTCTAATTCTAATTTTTAAGGAATTATTTTTTTCAGTGAGCTTTTGTACCTCATTTTTTAAGGAGATTTTTTTCTTCATTGAACTTTTTAAAATATCTTTTTCTGTTTGGCCAGTTTTGCTTTTTAAGACATTCTTCTCTTCATTTGATTTTTGTGCCTCTTTTACCATTTATCCTGTTCTGTTTTTTAAAGTGCTATTTTTTGTGCCTCCTTTTTACCAAGCTAGTGACTCTTTTTTCATGATTTTCTTGTATCACACTTATTTCTTTTCCCAGTTTTCCCTCCATCTCTCTTATTTGAGTTCTTAAATTCTTTTTGAGCTCCTTCAGGCACTGAGACTAATTTACATTTTCTTTGGGGCTTGTCATGTAGTTCCTTTCATTTAAATGTCTTCTGAGTTTGTGTTTTGCTCTTCCTTGTTACCATAGTAACTTTGTAAGGTCAGGTTCTTTTGTTATTGTTGTTGTCGTTCATTTTTTCAGCCTATTTCTTGACTTTTAACTTTATGTTAAAGTTGGGCTTCTGCTCCTGAGGTGGAAGGGAGCACTGCCCCAGATTTCAGGTTTGGGGGCCTGTTCTTTTCAGAACTTGTTTTGGGCGTCTTTAAAAATTTTTTCCTCATTCTGTCATCTTCTGAAAACATGCTTTCTGTGATGCTACTGTATTCTGGGTCTCATTTTCATGATCACTTCTGGCTTCTCTTTCTTTTCTCTTGAATATGAGTCTCCCTTATGGTTCAGGCATCTTGTTCTTTTCCATCTACTTTCTCTGCTTTGGAAAGTTCATCCTCTCTCTGTTGCAATTGCTGCTTCCATGTTCTTTGAGCATTTCGTCATTTAATGACCAAACACTACCTATTCCATGCAGAACACTGTAATAGGCACTAGAGGAAATATAAAGGTTAGTTAAAACATATAGTCTCTTGCCTTCATGGAGCTTATAGTCAAGTGGTCAAAGTAGGACACAAAGATTATCCATTATCTGAATTTTCTGTCACCTCAGATAAATAAAACTGAATTTTCATGAAACTGGTTCTTCCTTCTTACTTCCCTGTTAGAACTTCAGAATCATCTTGAGTGCCTTTCTTTTCATCACTTCTCATATCCTAAGCATGTTTTAAATGTGGCAGGATATTATTTCTAAATACAATTCTTTTTTTAAAGTTTTAAATTCTTTTTTTAATCTTATAGTAATGGATTTCTTTCTAGTACAATTAAGGACTCAACAGTGAAGTGAATATTAAATAATTTAATAGATCTGTTGCTTTTTTAAAAATCTTCTCTGTTCATATTGATATTATTGCTACCAAGATAGTGAACCCTAAACTTGTAAAAATTAGTGCAGGAAGTGTAGCAAAGACCAGCCCCACAACTTAATACAAAGGAATGGTTAATACTTCCTTTATACTCCGAGGAATAGATGTTGTACCTAGAAGCCCCATGGCTATGGTGATCCAGCAGAGAGAGTTTAAAAAAAGAAAAGTTTAGACCACAAAAAAGATTTCAGTGAACATTCTTAAATCAGAGGAAACATAAAG
Organism: Notamacropus eugenii; assembly: GCF_028372415.1. Lineage (NCBI taxonomy): Eukaryota > Metazoa > Chordata > Mammalia > Diprotodontia > Macropodidae > Notamacropus > Notamacropus eugenii. The sequence continues at coordinate 209,082,703 of NC_092872.1, forward strand.
AGGAAATATTAAAAGAGATGGGAGGAGTTTTTATAGTCTTGTCCTAATTTATATAGTGTGGACATAATGGCATTCAGCAAATCTGTAGCGAATCCATCTCTTTCATGATGCTCTCTCTCCTCATCCTCATCCCCCTCCCACCAGAGCCTTGAACTCCACCCTGGGTTCCTAAGCTCAGATAGATGAGTTTTTTAACCTTATCTTGAGAGGTCCCAGACCTGCACCCAACTTCCTGTTATCTCTTCATCATGACATCTGCTCTTTGACTATAACTCTTATTCATCTTCTCCCTCCCACTGGAACCTTAGACTTCCCCCATTAGGTGCTCTTGCTCTGATAGATAAACTTTCGCCACATCTCCCTGGGGACCATCTCTCTACACCACTTTCCAGCTTTTCTTTCTCTTGACACTTCCCATCTTCTTCCTTTTTATACCTCTATGTATTATTATCTTCTTCCATTAAAATATAAGCTTTTTGAAGGTTGAGACTGTCTTACTTGTTTTTACTTGTATCTCCAGTGCTTAGCACAGTTTATTTTCTTGTGTTGCCTTCAAAGTGTCGTTTATCTTAATAAAGTAGATCCTTCCCATTAGTACTTGGGTCAGAGAATACTTTGCCTAATAATGATTGAAATACCTGCTACTCAGTTATTAAAATAATGGCCTGTTACTTGAGGCTCACTTGCTGATATGCTTAGCTGTATGATAAAGGATAGTAGAAATCACATCTTTCAAAAAAAAGAATACATTATAGAATTAGTATAATAATATCATATAATCATATATGATACATTGTTGTTCAGCCATTCCTTCTCCAGCTCATTTTATAGATGAGGAAACTGAGGCAAACAGGGTTACATAGCTAGTAAGTATCTGAGGCCAAATTTAATTTCAGAAAGATAAGTCTTCCTGACTCTAGGCCATCACTCTATCCACTGTATCATCTAACTGCCCCTGTAGTATAATATGGGAGAGTTGTACAGAAATCACTAACTCTATAGGATAACTTTTATATCATGTTACATGTCATTCTCATAGCAAGGTACTCAGCACGCAGGAAATGCTTAATAAATGTTTGAATCAAACTAAAAAAAAAATCAAACTTATAAGACTGGTACTTGCATTAATGGTAATTAGTACTTTCCAATCTAAGTACACTGTTCTGTAAATTTTAAAGTTAGCATTACTGTTATTCCAGAGACCGATAGGGTGTTGTTACTAGCTTAATACTTAAACTATTAGAGGTTCTCTAATAAAAAATTCTCAGTAAAATTTGCCCATAATAATTAGTTATATTATCCAAAATAGTCCCTATTTTTACTAAGATTTATCCTTTAAGAAAAGACCATAGTCCAATTTTATATCTCCAAATATATTTTACATTTAATAGGTTTGTCCCTTGATTAATTTTTGAATTTCTTTTCACTTGATCTTTCCCCTTTGCTTTCAAATTTGGCTGACATTCTATACCCATAACAAATTTAAAAAAAGGAGGAAAGACTCATGTGCAAAAATATTTATAACAGCTCTGGTGTTGCAAAGAACTGGAAACTTAAAGGCATGCTTAGTTTCTATCAACTGGAGAATAACTGGACAAATTGTAGTATATGAATATAATGGAATATGACTGTTCCACAAGAAATGAAGAAGGAGATGGTTTCAGGGAAAACCTAGGAAGACTTATATGAATTGATACAGAGTAAAGAGTAGAGCCAAGAAAACTTCATACAATGAAAAACAATATTATGAAGAAAAACAGCTCTGAAAGACTTAAGAAATGACATGACTAGTCAAATTCCAGAAAATTAGTAATGAAACATTCTATTCATTTCTGATGGAGAAGTGATGGTCTTACGATGCAGAATGAGTCATACTTTTTTGGATGTGACCAATATACGGATTTGTTTTGGTTGATTGTATGTATTTGTTAAAAGAATTTTATTTCCACACACACACACAACCTTTTTTTTTTCAATTCACATAGGGAGTTGGTGAGGAAGGGAGGTTAGCAATAGTATTGTCACACACAAAAGAGAAAAAGAGAAAGGAAGTAGGACCTTTGAAGCATTTTTTGACTGCATAGATTGAACAGGAAAAAGTTCAGAAGAAAACCAAGTTCTGGACAACTTCGAAAGTAATATGTTGAATTTATTATATACTTTAAAAGAAATGTGAATCATAATTTCATGTACAATTTCCATTATCTGCTCTACTTTCTATGTGGAAATGCTTTTTTTTAAAACTTGGTGTTTGTGTCCAAGTTAATTTTTTTAAATGCCCAGTAAGAATATTCAAATAAGTCCATTAAATTTTCTCTGTCTTGGTAAAACTTTCACTCATAACATTACTAGCCTATATCCAAAATAGATCAAATAAAGGAAAAGGATCCTATGTACAAAAAATATTTATAGCAGCTTTTTTTGTTGTAACAGCATTAAATGAAGGGCTTGGTCATCAATTAGGTTATGGATAAATTATGGTATATGAATATAGTAGAAATTTTTGTACCATAGGAAATGACAAAAAGGATAAATGTAGAGAAACTTGTGGAAACTTAAATGAAGTGATACAGTGAAGTGAGCAGAACCAGAAAAACATTTTATACAATACCAGCATTGTAAAGGAAAACAACTTTAAAAGACTTAAGAATTCTGATCAATGAATGATTAACCATGATTCTAAAGGATTAAATGATGAAGCATACCATCCACCTCCTGACAGAGAGCTAATGGATTCAGAGGTGCAAGGTGCAGGATGAGATAGTCATTTTTGGACATGACTAATGTGTATATTTGTTTTACTTTAACTGTGTTTATTTGTTACAAGAGTTTTGTTTTTTCTTTTTCTTGGAAAGGGAGGAGTTAGCATTTCCAACAATAAAGATTACAAAGAAAGAATAGAATATGTAAAGCTTTTTAAAATAATTTCCAGAAGAGAACAAAAGGAAGTTTAGAAGGAAGTATAGACAAGAAAGTCATACTTTTTTTTTTAAAGAAAGCTATATGTAATAGTCGTACATCTAATCCTTTTTTTCTCTTCTACTTTGATATGGAAATGTTCCCCTTTTTTGGTGCTGGTTTAAGAATTTTTTAAAAAATTTATGTAAAAAAGAAGAAACTTTCACCTCTTATCTTCTCACCTACTGTCTTGTTTGTTTTCCTTAATTGCCAGATATAGAGAATGAGTGATCTATGCCTGCTGCTTCTCTTTTCCTCTTTAATCCCCGTAATCTCACACTCTATTATATCTGAAGATCACCAAGAACTTAGATCAAGCACTATAACCTCAAATTCAGCATGTCCAAAACAATTCATACTCTCTATGCCATTCTGATTTCCTCCTCTTTTGTCAGTGTTACCCCTATTCTGTTAGTGTCACAGGCTTGATATCTTAGAATAATTTTTATTTTTTTATTTTCCTATATACTTTTTTCATTGGCAGTCACTGAACTAAATCAGATTTTTCCGTAACCAACTAATCTTGAAGGCTTTCCATTTTATTAACCCTCTTTTTGGTTACTTGCTGGTGCTGTCCAATTTGTTTTTGCTTTAACTTCACTTACAATGAGTAGTTAAGTTACTTGGAGATCAAATAGATAGGAAAGATGTTAGAAGAGTGATTATGCTTAGTCAGAAGATAATTGGTAAATAAATGGCAGAGGGGGAAGGAATGGGATAGGAATTGAATAGTGGGGAGTGGGGCAGAAAACAGAAAGGAATATGTGATGTCCAGACATTGAAGTGGTAGGTAGTTTCATTTCTCAGTACTGAGGACTGAATCAAGGGCAATAAAATTGAATGGAAAATTATGAACTATAATAAAAATTTTAATGATTTCATTTTAAAGGAGGAAAGTGTTACAAGTAATTTACTTGTATCTTCCATGAGAAAGTTTTAATTTCACTCCTTTATTTCAGTTGTGTTAGCATCTTTAGGTTATCTAAGAAATAACTCAGCTAAGTAGCAGACTTAAGGTCATGTTTTGTTCCATGTGAAAAAAATAGAAAAGTTATCATAAATAAGTGCACACACACATACAAATAGGGTTATTTAGGTCTTTCAGGTAAAGTTCCAGTTAGTAGGAGGTAAAACTGATGATAGAAGCGATTTAGCCTTTCTGGAGCTAATGAAATGAATTTGTCAAGGAGGGTCCTGAGACATCCCTGGTATCCAATCTTTGTGAAATTCCACTGACTTTATAATATACTTTCATTTAAATTAGAAATGGTCAAAGGCCTTTATAGATTTCCAAACAAGAAAATAGATGAATTCTCACTGGAATACAGTTTGTATGGTAATCTTTAAAAGAGCTGCATTCTTAGAGTCAGAAGCCCTGGGTTCAAAACCCAGTTCTGCCACTTTATTAAGTGATAAGTCAGCAAGCATTTATTAAGTACCTACTCTGTGACAGGCGCTGTGATAAAGGCCTGGGTCAGGGTGCCAGCAGTGTCAGAGGAGAGAAAGGGGAATACACAAGAGAGATTGTGGAAGCAGAATTAGTAGGATTTGCCAACAGATTGAGGATGGGAGGTGAGAGAGTAGGGAGTTAAGGATTATAGTTAGGTGTAGGCCTGGGTGCCTGGGAGGTTGGTAATGAGGAAACAGTAAGTATATACAAATAGACCACAAAATAAATGGAAGGTGGTTTAGAGAGGAAAGCATTATTAAGTACCTGCTGTGTGCCAGTTAAATTGTTGGGCATACAAAGATAAAAATAAAACATTCTCTGCTTGGGAGGATCTTGTTTTCAATCAGAGAAGATAAATATATGCAGAATAAATACACAGTAAATGCAAGGTAATTTAGGAAAGAGGACATTAGGATTATAGATTTAGATGAAAGAGACCTTAGAAGCCATCTAAATCAGCCCCCCTTCAGTTTACAGGTAAGTAAGAAGAGGCCCAGAGATGTTAAGTGACTTTGTCATACAAATTGTTTTTGTTGTTTAGTCACTTCATTCTTTCTAACTCTTCGTGATCCCATTTAGGATTTTCTTGGCAAAGATACTGGAGTAGTTTGCGATTTCCTTCTCCAGCTCATTTTACAGATGAGGAAGCAGAGACAAACAGGGTGAAGTGATTTGTCCAGGATCACACAGCTAGTAAATGTCTGAGGCCGGATTTCGATTCATGAAGATGAGTCTTCATGATTCCAAGCCCAGTGCTCTATCTACAGCATCACCTACCTGCCTGTTGTCACACAAGTAGAAGTGACAGAGGCAGAATTTGAACCCAGGTTCTCTGATACCAAAACCGGAATGCTTTCCAATTGTATCGAGCTAGCAGGCTCTCATCATATAGTAGCCATCAGAGGAAGGAGAGATGAATATTGTTGACTGTTTCAATCCCCAAGGGGGAAGTATTAAAGCAGCTATTTGTCATACAGGTCACTGCTGTTAAGAGGAATGCTATCTTCCCTGGCCTTGTGCCCAAGACTTTACAGAGTTACTTCTCAAACTGACTATTTACCCAGTGATTCATGAAGATAAAAATAATATTGCTAGTAGAAACTTAGAAACCATTGCTAAAGATTGCTGTTAGGCAAGAACCAAATACCTTAGGTAGTATTCTCATTATTCTTACCCTTGAAGACAAAGGATTCAGAAGAGACAGTTAAGAAATTGAATGAATGTTTAAGAAAATAATGTCTAAGAAAGTAGCTTGGAACTCTGGACCATGTTTTCAAATATTGAAGTGATTGTTCTTTGTAGATGAGAAGGAATATATCTAGTAAATGAATGTAATTAATGTATTTACTTGGAGACTTGCAAATATAATCAAGAGGATTTCAAAAAGAAATAGGAAACGAAGGCTAAAAACTGCCTATAATGTAGATCTAAGTTGCCTGTTTCTATAATAGAGAAAAGTTACAATGTATTGAGAAGAAAGCAATAGAGACATTCAGAAGTTCACGTGAGAAAATCCAAAAAAGAGTCAGTAAAATCCATGACCTTAGATGTTTATACATAGATACACAAAACATAAGTAAAAAAAGCTAAACTAGAAATCCCAGCATAAGGAGGCGAATTTGAACTTCTGGTATCAAGTAAAATAACACCCATGACTCAAATGTGAACATGTAAGGTATGCTTTATTCAAAAGAAACAGGCTAGGTAAAGGACAAGGGTCATGAGAAGAGTAACATTGTATATTTTTATGAAGAATTTGAGAAACCAGAGTGGGGCAGGGTCAGTGTAGACAGAATAAGCTGTATCATAGATTTAGACCAGGAGTATTGCTCATTACACTGCAGGCCATGTGCACAGAAAGAAGAAATAGAATGAGAAATTAGGATAGATCATAAGCCTAGAACAAAGTCAGCGATTTATCAAGCATTTGGTATATGCCAGACGTTAAGCTAAACACGGGGAATAAAAATACAAGTAAAAAGAAAACGTACCTGCCCTCAAGGAACTTACATCCTAATGGAGAAATTATTACACATAAATGGACTTGAAAAAGATCTGGGGAAGTGTGAGGAGGTACTTGTGCAGGGACTTGGTGGTGAAGTTCAGAGAATGAAGGATGGCTGTTTTGGACCATTCCTCAAAATTAAGTTTCCCGGAGAACACACCAGTGAGATAAGAGGGGTGGAGGGAAAAGGCAGGTAAGTATGATGGTAAAATTCAGAGAGTTGAATGTATAGTAATGATAGGAAACTTGAATTGTCTGAAAACTTGCTGGAGCATGCTCTGGCTAGAAGCAAAACATCTAATAATTTCTTGACTGATCTTTATTATAATTTCATTACTCAGAAGGTAGAAAAAACAAAAAGGGGAAATTCCATTCCAGATCTGGTTATCATCAGAAAGGAAAAACTGGTTCCTGGAGTGAGTGTGATAATAAAGGACTTTGAGGGAAAGTAAATCTCTCCATCTTGGACTTGTGGTAGAAAATAGAAGATGGAAATAGTCTGACACAAATAAAAAAATCCCAACCATGTGTAATCTAATTCAACAAATATTAGGCCACTCCTATTTTGTGAAACTATTCCACTAAGCCCTAAAGATTCAAGGACAAAATGACAAACAGCTACTACCCTTAAGGAGTTTACATTCTAACAGAAGAGGGAAGTCAGGGCAGGTTATGTGAGGGATGTTGCTTACAAAAGCTTGGCCTAGTCCTATAAGAATTGAGTCAGAAATGGTAAATAAACAGACTGAAACTGGTAAAACTCCAAATGAATTGAAGCTGGTAAGTAAAACTGAGGAGAATTTTTTTTTTTGAGCAGAATCAGAACAATTTTTAATATAGAATCAATAGTATGAAAATGAATAATTCAACAAACAAGAATAATGAAATGAGCAGATCTAGTACAATAATTTATGTAATAAGAATAATACAGCAAATACAAACAACTTTGAAAACTAGGATCAATAATGTGGCTATGATTATATAGGATCCATGATGAAACATCACCTATCTCCTGATGGAAATGTGATGAATGAGTATGTACGAAATGAGACACCTGTCTTTGCATACAACTACTGTGGGAATGTTTTACTTTACTATTCATATTTTTATAAAGAACTTTTTTCTGTCTCTTTTTTTCCCAATCAGGCATGGAACAACTGTAATAAAAATTGGATTTCTCTTAATTTAAAAGAAAAAAGCCTTCAAAAATAGAGAGGGTAGGGGAGGTGTTACAGAGGTCGAAGGTTGCATGCAATTTCAGGTGACATCATTGCATGGTTGGTTTTGCTTATTTGTTTTACTTTGTCCCAAGAAAGCTCTCAAAGAAAAGAAGTGATCTGGAAATGTTTATAATGTAAAAATAAAATACACCAGTAAAACTTTAGAAAAAACTCTTTATAAACTGAAAACAAAATTATTTAGAGGATGAAAACTGCTATTTTTTGCAATTTTTCATATGCTTGCTTCTGAGGATAATTTTTTAAAGGGCTAGGTTGGGAGCCTGGTTTTCTTTTGTAAGGGTAGCTATATTAGAAAAAAAAATGATAGAAGAGATAGGAACTTCAGTGGGATTGGGGTAGACAGTAAAGAAAGTGCAAAACTGCTTGACTTACTTGAGGAAGATGATGATCTTTGAATTATAAAGGATAAAAATAAAATGATTAACAGGGGGTTCATAATCAATGGTAATGAGATATAGTTGTGAGAGAATGTAGCTGCCTTTGAATGAGGCCTAATCACCTATATCAAATGAACTAGATCCCAGAATACTAAAGAACTGAAAGATGGTTTCTTTGTTGCTGCTTTTTGTGACTTTGTTATATTGTTACTGCTCTTTGAAAAATGATAGAATAACAGAGAATGTGCCCCAGTACTGGATAAGAAGAGATGTTCAGATTTCCACAAAAGGGGAGGGGATAGAGTCTGCAACACTATAAAATACTATAAAATAAGTGAATTTGACTTCAATTCCTCACAAAATTCCTCACAAAATTGATAAAGGGATGGTTAGTGAATATCTAAAAAGAGAATTGGAGGAAATTCTCTATCTCTGTGGCCTTCTTACCATGGAAGTTTTGCAGCCTCCTCCTCTGGCTAGTAAATTCCTTCTAGAACCTCCACTTTGGAGGAAGTACCCAAAACAGTCCTGCTCACGCCTTCAGGCTCTGCTGACTCTTCAGACTTGTCTACCATGGGCCTATTTGAGTACTTTCACTCCCCTGCTCTCCCCCACCTTCCACTTTGCTTTTCAGGTCCATTCATGTGATGTTTTTGCCACTGGAATATAAGCTCTTTGAGGGTAGAGACTGTCTTTTTGTTAGTATTTGTATTCATAGTGCTTTATGGTTTATCTTTTTTGGTGCTCTCAATGAGTGGGTCATGCCAGAATAACCTTATTTTCTTTTTGACAAGTTTACTAAATTGGTAGATCAGGAAAAGATCTTGCCAGAATAGTCTTAATTTCTTTTTCTTTTTGACAGATATACTTGATTGATATATCAGGAAAAGCTGTAGTAAATGTAGCAAAGGATTGGATAGTAGCTCATGCTGATCTTTTAGAAAAGATGTGGGCTAGATGATAACAAGTAAGTGGATTTGTAACTAGATTGTAGTGACTATTAATGATTCGTCACTTCCTTGCAGTGTTTCACACTGTTGATCAATGTCTTCTCCTTAGGTCTTTGTACCTTGCTATGTACCAGACAGTGTGTCCTAGGCACTGGAAATAGATACAAAAGTGATCTAGTCTCTGCCTGCAAAGAGCTTATATTCTGCTTGGGGGATGTACCCCCCAATAAGTAATATTCACATATAAGTAATACAAGACAGTACAAATTAAGTATGAAGTAATGAAGTGGGGACAGAAGGGAGAAGAGTGGTGCACTAGCAACTGAAGAAATCCTGAAGAGCTTCTTGAAAGAAGTAGCACTTGAACTTAGCCTTCGGGTCAGTGCTTCTAGAAAGCATAGATGAGAAAAGAGAGTATTCCAGCAAATATGAAATTAAGGTAGAGAGATGGAGGGTAGTAGATGACTATCAAGGTATCAAGCAAAGATGACTGAATTTTCATTAAAAAGAAGGATATTTTATTTTTAAACTCCTCTGTAAATCTCCCCTCCCCGCAGTTTCAGCTCATTTCTAATGACTTTTACTCCAAAAATCCAAATTTATGAATCTTAACATTTTTAGTACTCATTGTAGTCCAGCCATTAAAAACAAAGTTGTCTAGTATTAATTCAACAAACATTCATTTAGTTGAGTACCCGTGTGCCAACACTGTTAGGCATAGCTAAAATACTAAAGATTTTAGAATTATCTACTGAACTTTGATAAGTTATCAGTCATTTTTCTCACATAGAGCAGTTGCAGAATTAATCTGAAGAATAAAAATACCAAAGTTAAAAATGAAGCCTAAGTTTTGACAAATACATATTGAGATTATATCTTAATACACCTGAAAAAAAACTATCCAAAGGTTATACCTCTATTTGCAAAGGAGGAAGAAGAATAATTTGATAGATCCTGGGTGGACAAAAAATTGTAGCATTAAGCAGGAGGGGTATTAATCAGATACTTCCTTTCTGGGCATATATAAGAAGAAATGGTTTAGCTAGAGGCAGTGAGATTGTACACTGGATAGAGAGCTGTGCCTGGAGTCAGAAAGACCTAAGTTCAAATCCAGGTTCAGACACTTACTAGCTTTGTGACTCTGGGTAAATCATAACTTTTTTGCACTTCAATTTCCTCATCTATAAAATGGGAATAATAATAATAATAGCATCTACCTCACAGAGTTGCTGTTAGGATCAGATAGCAGATAGTAGGTGCTTGCTCGTTTTAGCAATAATAACTATTATTGTTTTCTTTTTAATGAAGGAGATGATTTGGAGGGGAAAGTAACTTTCTATAGTGTTGCCAGAAAAAGAAAAAAAGTTATTGACAAATTTAAAAAAGAGAACAGAAGGGAAGTTTGTAAGAATGTAGAAACAAGTCAGACAGCTTGAAAAGCTCAGACAATAATAATAATATATTAATAAGTTAGGTTTTTTTCCTGAGTTCATGCTTCAGCCAATTTATTTATTTCCTTATTGAGATAACTGGTTTTTGCTCCCTTTATTTCAGGTCTGCTGGTTGATATACTCATTGAAGTAGAATAATATGTAATCAACTAGAAATGTTATCTTTAAGATTGTGATAAAATATAAAAAATCCTCAAAACATTCATGTCAAGATTAAAAGATTTTTATTATATGAAATATTTATAGATACCCATGATTTTCATTTTTTTCATGAACACTTTTTCAATTGAGTCATGTTTTTTCATCAATGCACCAGACAGGAGAGTTATAAGACCAGGATTTTATTCCTAGTTATGTCACTATATGACTTTGGGCAAGTCCCTTAACCTGCTTAGACCTTACTTTCTTTATCTATAAAAAAGAAAGGATTGGAATCAGAGGTAATGATTTTCTGAGATCCCTTCCAGTGCAGAAATTCTTTAATTTCTGTGTAAAGTGTGTTCATCATAAACATAAGCCTCTTCGGTAGTTAAATCTTTTGACTACTTCATGTTAAGTGGCATTAATTTCAGCGTTAGTTAGCAAGTTTTCACTCCCACAATTACTTGCCTCTCTCTAGTCATCACTACTGGATGATTTGAGATATTATTGGACATTTCTTAACTTTTTGTCATGCTATTTTCTAATTGGATTTTTTAGGTCAACTAAACTATCCCAGAATTTAAAATCTCCTAAAGAAGAAAAGACATACTAAGTAGACATGGGCTTAGATTTATATACCTTTTGTTTTTACCATTCATTCTCTAATAATCTTCATCAAGTAAGGAATTAGTTACAAAGTTATTAACAGAAGAGGAAAAGCCAAGAGCAAGGACAAACCTTAAAAATATGATAACCAACACTGCCAATACAGTAATCAAAAATTTGCCATATCTCCAGCATCATTGTAAGTGAGTCGTTTTCTCTAAAGATTCACTTAATACCTCACTATATTTGTAGACAGATTGTATCAGTAGCTCAAACCCAAAGTACTTCGAGATCTGGCTGTCCTATAAATGATAAAACAAAGTGAAAACACTAAAAACAAAATGTAAAGTATCTTGTAGCAAAAACAGTTGTCCAGAAAAACAGATCCAGGAGAGATATTAGGAACCTAAATAGAATGTTTCAAAAAATGATAAAAACTGCCAAAATTTCTTAGAACCATAAGACAAAGTAAAAATAGAAATAATCCATGGGTCACTTCCTGAAAGAAACCCCAAAATGAAAACTGCCAAGAACCTTATGGCCAAAATCCAAAGATTCTAGGTCAAATAAAAAAATACTGCAAGCAGCCAGAAAGAAAGAATTCAAGTAACAAGGAACCACAATTAGAATCACAAGGGATGTAGCACCTACTACTATAAAAGAGTGAAGATTTTGGAATACAGTATTCCAAAAGGCAGAAGAAATAGGTTTTCAACCAAGAATAACCTAGCAAAACTGAATATAATCCTGTAGGGAAAAAAATAAACCTTTAATGAAATAGGTTTATAAGCATTCCTGATGAAAACATAGTTGCATAGAATCTTTGACATGCAAACACAGGAGTTGGGAGAAACATAAAAAGAAGCTCTTTTTGCAGTGGCAAAGAATTAGAAATTGTGGAGAGATGCCCATCAGTTGAGGAATCTGACCACTTTATGATATATAAATGTAATGCAATACTATTATGTTAAAAGATTTGTGCAAACTGATACAGAATAAAGTATAGAACCAGATAAACAATTTATATACAATGATAACAGAATTGTAAAGGCAAACAACTTTACCTTAGGAAAAACTTAGGAGCTCTGATCAGTGTATGACTAACCATGATTCCAGAGGACTCATAATGAAACCACCTCTAAAGAGGTGGAAGACTCACAGTGCAGAATTGAGACATTGTTCATGGGTTTTTTGTTTGTTTGGTTTAGTCTGGTGTTTTTTGGAGATGGCCAATGTGGACGTTTGTTTTGCTTGATTTTGTATGTTTGTAACAGGTTTTGATTTTCCTTCTTTTTCAGTTTGAGGAGAGAAGACAGACTTTTGCTGATTAAAAAATAAAATTTAAAAATTTAAAGGTTAAGTGCTGGGAGGAGGGATATTGAAAGTTTTCACTGATAAAAAAAAAAAATGAAAACTCACATAGCCTGGTATAATGGAATCATTGCTGAACATGAAGTTAGTAAACTTAGGTTCAAATTTCAACTCCACCCTAACTATGACCCTATTGATAAATCACTTAACCTCTCTGTCCCCCCCAGATGTTTTCATTTGAAAAATGGGAATACTACTTAAAATCACAGGGTTTTTGTGAAGAATTTCATATACCATAAAGCTTTCTATATAAATGTAAGGTGGATAAAGGTAATAATTGTTACCACTCTTTTATTTATATATCTTATCTTCCTCTCCAGCTGGACCATAAATTTAAGAGCAAGAATTATACTGTTATGGTATTTTTTTTCATCTTTGTAACTACCCAGTGCCTAACATAGGGCCTTTTACGTAGTAAATGCATATTAGATATTTGAATTGAATTGGTTCGCTAAGGCAACACAAGTTTTGTTTATGTTGTTTATTCATCATTTATTAAGTCCATATTCATCATATTGGATGTAACTGTTTTAAAAAATTTTCAGCATAAAGAATCTTTAGTATTTTGTTACCATTCTTGCTAATGTTCTAATGTATGGATTTTATCTTAATTTCTAGAAGTTGCTGGGTATGTTTTGCTACAGATGAAGATGATCGAACAGCTGAGTGGGTGAGACCATGCAGGTGCAGAGGATCTACGAAATGGGTTCACCAAGCTTGTCTACAACGCTGGGTAGATGAAAAACAAAGAGGAAATAGTACAGCACGAGTGGCATGTCCTCAGTGCAATGCAGAATACTTAATAGTATTTCCAAAGTTGGGTAAGAGAAACTCTATCAAATTTGAACATAACATATTTAAATCTTCTCATGTGCATAAATCCCAGGGATCCATTTTAAAGAGTCTATAACTTAGCTTTAGCAGTTTCCTGTAGCCGCTTTGTACAGTTTTCTTACTTAAGAATCATAAACATTTTTCTGTGCCTATGATTCATAGCTTAATATGAACATATCCTCAAATACACATTGTAAGCCTATGTACTAATCAGTTGAGAAGGGGTTTGATCATGATTAAGTAAAAGAGCTAAAATATGTCAAAACTTAAGTAATCCTTCTATCTGTGATGATATATGGTTGGAGGAAGAGAGCAATAATGTTCCCTTTTCTTTCCTCACCCTCATTTTAATATTCTACTGCTTATTTTTATGTTCTCTCAGTCTATTAATTGTTTCACATTTGAAGAATCGAGATTACTAAGGATCAAGTTGAATTTTCATAAAGTTTTTTGAAAAATTAATACTCAAACGGACCCACCAAGATTCTTATCTTGCAGTTTTCTTTCTTAAAAATTATTTATTTTCTGGAAATCAGAACTGCAAGACATGACTGAAACACCTTCAGGAAACAGGAATGGGCATGCTGTCATGAGGTTATTGGAATTGAAAGAATTTGGAAAAATCTGAACTCTGAAAAAGCCAGAACAAAAGAGTAAAACAACTCTTTTGTTTGAGAAAAATTGAAATAATGATACATGGAATTAAATCAATTGTGTGCTTCTCACTCTCTTTTTAACTTATTCTAAAAATGGGACTATGCAAATGGAGACAGATGTAGTAAAAATATTTTTCAAATGTAAAAATACACCCCAAATGAGCCACATACAAAATGCCTCCATATTTAGATATTTTTATTTCTTTTTTTTTTAGCACAGAGTAGGGAAAAGTAGGAAAAAAGTTATGCCTAGAAGAGGGAACGTAAAGGAAGTGGAGAAGAAGCCAAAGATAACCTTCTGTCAGATACTAGGCAACAGAAGCAGTATATCTTACTCCATTCTACACGGTCCTGGCCTTAATCAGCTCTGTTGGCTGCTCTCTCTCTTATTTATTCTTGGGGGATTAGTGGGTATTTTTAGTCATTGAATGCACGTAGAGAGTTCAGGTTCAAAAAACGTAGAGGACTTCAATCTATACAGCCTTCATTCTTGCTCCTTTGGGGACCGCCTTTCTTCTTTTCATTTCCAGTGAATGAAGGCTGCCTTTAGCCAGTTTAAAGGTAAATGTTTCAGGTAATCAATAACAAATACAATTATTCCTTTGTGGATCTTTTGTAAGGCAAGTTGTATGTCTTGCTGTGTAATTCCAGACCCTGTCATAACATTAATCAATTCTGTCAAAAGAATTTAGAGCAGTTTCTCAAACTGGAAGTTGTAAAGGCTGATTAACATACATTGCTTTTCCTTTAAGCGTAAACAAGATTTCAAAACACTGTCTTTGGCCTGACTTTCCCCCCTCGTAAGTTATATACATCTTTCACCTTATGTTCCCTTTCACCTTCCTTTCAAGTGGCCATTATATCTCTTAAGACTCTTCTAGTTGCCTTTGCCTTTCCTTCTATTTTTCTGCTACTTTCCATCTCAACTATGAGTAATTATTCTGGATCAACACCTTCCTTCCAACATGTTGTCCCAGACAATTAACTGATCTTGACTATTTTGCTGGAGGAGAGTTACTCAGTGATCTAAACTTGGAGAACTGATGTTTCAGAGTAAAAATCATTGTGAAATTTGAGAAGTGAGGAATGTACTCTCATAAGTCTGCATCTTGGTTTTCTTAAACTATCAATGAGATGCAATGGAAATTTTTTCTAGGCCTCAGATCTAAGTATTTGAAATACTTATGAAGGCTGTATTTAAAGTGACAGAAAATGTGTGCCCATGAACTTTCAGATATTCGTTTACGCTTAATAAATTAATGGATTGTGCTTGTGTTGGTTAGTACTGTCTTTTCAGGGTAATAACGACAAAGCTATAATTGATGACTTCTTTATTAAAGGATAGGGTTGTTAACATCAAAATGGTTTTCAATGATATGATAAATTATCCACTTCTTTTCTGTTACCCTCTTGATATTTTTTCTGATATCTTCTTGATACATCAAAAAACACCTTAAGAGGACAACAAAATGAATAAGCCATTGTGCATTATTTATAATTAGCCTTTTTGCGTTAACCATTGACATAAACATACAAAGGCATACATAGTTGTATTTAGTGTACATTTATCTACATAGATTTAGAGTTAATTTTCAGATTAAATTTAAAAATATATATATTGTTCTAACCATGTGTTGTTTTCCCCTCCATACAGACACATTTTATTCTTCCTCATATAACCAGGATCATTTATCTAAATTTCCTTTATTTGAAGCAAAGGAAATTTAGAGAAATGACCCCGGTTATACATATAAATGTATTATGATATATGTAAATAACTAATACACAATTGAATAAGAAAAACATAAGTAGTTGGGAGGAAATTATTAATTGAAAGGACCAGAGAAGGCTACATAGAGGAAATATCATTTGAACAGGTCAGAATTTAGTGTGTAGAAAGAAGGGAGGAAGACACCCTACAAATGAGGAATAGTGTGAAGAAGGCATGGCGAATATGGGAGTGTAAGGAAGGAAGCAGCAGTAAGAGATGAGACTAGAAAGGTTGATTGGTGCCAGATTTTTGGAAGGCCTTATATTCTAAGCCAAGATGTTTAAATTTTGCTTGGTGGGAAAAAGGGAGCTCCTGATGATTTTGAGCAGACAGGTCCATGAAACCATTCTCTTGATAGCAGTGTGATTGATGAATCTATTTGTCCACTACAGTTGTAGCTAGGAATGAGGGTTTGTGCAATGGTGGTAGCAGACATCTCCAAGTATAGATGACCTGTAGGCAACTGAAAATGTGGATTTGGAATTCAGGAGTGATCAGACATGAAAAGGATATTTGTGAGTCAGCTTTGTAGAGAAGGTGATTGAAGCTGCAAGAAGGTAGATATTAAGAAGATATTAAGATATTAAGAAGATATTAAGGTAGGCAGCCCATGCCAGAAAAGTCCCCATTCAGTTTTTTGTGGCAAATATTTAAACTTAATAATTTAGTACACTGTAATTTTGTTCCCCTAAATATCTTATTAGAATGTTTACAGATATAGAAGGGAAGGAATTATGGACAATCACTGAGTTGCTTTTGTACTCACACCAAGATCTTGGATCCTGAAGAGGAAAGAAGCAGATTTCTGACAACTGATTTGACAATGGAAACTAAAGGGAAGTTGGCAGAACCAAGAGAACAATTTGTACTATAACAAGTATATCATAAAATGAACAGTTTTGAGGATTTTCATAAACTCATAGAGGATGAAATGAGCAGGAAAACTGTTTATACAATAACACCAGTACTGTAAGGACAAATAATTTTGAAGGCTGTAAGTACTCTAATCATTGTAATGACCATCCACTTGTTACCTACTTCCTGACATAGAAATGATGTATTATTCAGGGTACAAAATGAGACATTTTTTAAAAACACAGCCAAGGAAGGAATTTGTTTTTATTGACTATGCATATTTGTAATAAAGAATTTGGTTTTATTTTTTCTTAATGGGTTAGGGAATTGGAGGGGGAAGAATACATTTGTAATTTAAAAATAACTTTTTAAAAGAAATTTAAACAGTAGAGCAATTGCAGCAAGGTGCAGTGGAAAGGATGCTGAATTGGAGTCAGAGGACATTGATTCAAATTCTGTCTTTATCACCTTTGTGTCCTTGGGCACGTTACTTAGCCTCGTTTCCTTACCTGTGAAATGAGGTTTTGCTAGCTGACCTCTGAGGTCCTTTATCTGTCTGCTAAATCTATAATCTTATCATTCTCTACATGAATATAGAGGGCAGATCAAATGGTGTGACTAAAAGAAGTAGACCACACAAAAGTAAAAAGACAAAATGGCATTTGGACACCATCCAAATGTCTGTCTATTTAGGAGATGTTGCCTAGATAACTACTTAAAACTAATAGCAGGGAAGTAAACTTACCTCTTGGAAGAAATACCTGTTTTGTAAACTGTAAGCATTATATAAATTTGAGTACTTATTGCCATCACTATCCTAAGTATTATGTTAATTTTTATGCACTAGCTTTCACAGGTCCTTGGTATACTGATGCAGTGACATAAAACTTTAAGAAATGGGCTAGCAAGAATGATAACCTAGAACAATTAGAACAGATTAACTGAGATAAATTAGGGAGACTTGTAAGAGCTACGTTTGAACCAGGAAGAAAAATAGCAATGGAGAGAATAAGATTTCTGCGTCTGAGAACCAAGAAGAGGAAACATCTGCAAGATCAGTTTTGGAAATGGAATAACCTTTTGTGGCCTAGATAAGAAATTTCAGAGAGGTGGTTGCAGAGCAGATGTAGTATGATCTGAAACCAAAGTGGGAAACCCAATGTTCATAAAGAGTAGAAATTGATTAATTAGCATGAAGAGGAACTTCCCAAACCTTGAAGGTTGTTTCCATCTTTAACAGTAGGAATCCACCACTATAATGGTCAGATTCAGATATAGCCACAATCTTTTTTTATTATAACTAAAACTGTGATGCTTTTAAAAATTGAGTTTTTTCTAAATTCGTTTTTCTTTTAGCACCTTATCGCCCTGTAAGTTCCCTGTTGATTTCATACGTATTGTTAGAGGAAACAGTAGAACATGAGAATCCCCACAGTCAGACCAGAAAGTAGAAATCTGGAAAAAAAAAATCTCTGTCTGTAATTAAAAGAAGAGGGGCTAGCATTTCTTGTAATTTCCAGTCCTAGGGTATCCAGAGTTTTTAAAAAAGGAGTCACATAGTTGTTGGCTGGGAGCCCATATCAAATGATAGGAACTAGAAAAGGGAACATTCAGGGGTATATAGTGAATCATGGTCACCCCCTTCCCTTGCCCATGGCTTTATCATGTGATAAT
This sequence comes from Notamacropus eugenii, assembly GCF_028372415.1. Taxonomy (NCBI): domain Eukaryota; kingdom Metazoa; phylum Chordata; class Mammalia; order Diprotodontia; family Macropodidae; genus Notamacropus; species Notamacropus eugenii. Next base: position 209,101,043 of record NC_092872.1, read on the forward strand.
CATGGGGAACATTGAAAACATTTAAATGAAAATCGTGAGTATTTGTCCGGTTTCTAAGACATGAATATGGCTGAGCTGCGTCCTCACCTGAACAATGAAATTCAGTCAGTAAACATTTGTTAAGCCAGGCACTGTACTAAGCCCTGGGGATACAAAAAGAGGCAAAAGAAAGTCCTTGCCTTCCAGGAACTCACAGTCTAGTAGAGGAGAGACAGCAAGTAAACAAATGTATACAAACAAGCTAAATAGGAAATAATTAAAAGAGGGAAAGCTCTAGAATTAAGAGGTATTGCCCGCCAGAGAAAATTCCGAGAGATGGAGAATCTTATTCACAGAACAGCTAGGAGGTATAGATAACAGGCTGCATTGGTAAACTGTAGTTAAGTAAAATATGATATTTATTGAGATAAGATAACTTTATGAAGTCCTTTGAAATCCCTGCAGGAAAGTAGAGATGTCCTTGGGTGTGGTGCAAGGTTAAGGGATGAAAAGGTACTTAGATGAATCTCCTTCTAGAAGCAATTATGTAACTGTGATTAAATGGGATCCTTTGTTGACTCATTTCACAATTATTTCTCCTCTCCACCCCGTTTTGTAGCAGAGAAGGCTTTAGTTGTTGGTAATGGGGACTGTACCTAATAGTAAAATGTAGCTACCTTGTAACCACCTTGTTTGTTCATAGGAGCACAGTCTCTGATAGGGTTATTATAAGAGTATGTCCCATCTCTTCTTTTTCTCTTCGGGAGTTTGAGTCCCTTTATTTATGGTTTGGGGTAATATTAATTTTAAAATTTTAATTTTAAAAGAAAGAGAAAGTAATACCTTAATTGAACAAGCCAAATTTGTTAACAGAATCCCTCAGGTTTTATTTTTTATGACATACTGAAACCAAAAGTGTGATGTCCTCACACTTATTAATGTCATAGGAATTGTGCTTGTTTGCAGACCCAGGGTGATCCATGAAAGCACATTTATAGAGCTGCGTAGAATTCTGTAAACCTGGGCACATCCAGTGCATGCTCTTCATATGAGCTGTGTATGTATGTGTGTGTGGGTGTGTGTGCAGGATCTACTTGTGATTTGTGAGGTATTTACTTTTTTTTTTCTAAGATGAATCACCATTTTGTCAGTTTGGGCTGTTTTCTATGAATTGGTATAGCTAAAGCCAAAAGAGAATGAAAAACTTGTGTCTTCTTTTCCTTCTTCCTTTACCCATTATGCTGGGCCCTGTGTTTGTCAGGAGCAACTGTACTGTGTTATAGTAGCACTATTTGTTCCCAAGACTGTCATGGACTCTCATATTCACTCAGGCTTTTCTGGAATAGGAGAAGCAACATGGGACAGAGGAAAGATAGTGAATTAGGGGTGAGAAGCCCTAGGTTTGAGTTTTGGCTCTGCCACTTACTAGCCATGAGACACTAGACAAGCCAGTTAACCTGAGTCTACTTCACAGAATTGTTCTGAGGAAAATGCTCTGTAAATTTTAAAGTACTACACAAATGTGAGTTATTGTTATTATTGTTAATGCTGTAATTGTCATAGTGTTGGTCTAAGCTGTGAAGTTTCAGAGTTTATATTTGTTAGAAACTGACAACAAACTTGATGAAGTTAAATCTCATTCATGTTTGTAGAAGGGTGGCAGGGAACCTTGGTACTAGCAGATAGAGAGGATGTCTATTAACTTGTAACCATCTACAACAACCAATAAAAAATCTGTGTATCATATAGGCCCTTATATATTCATTGGTATAAATACCAGAATCTCTACCCCCAACTAAGTTATACCAGAGAACCATTGCTTTGACACTATTGGTTGTAAATATAAAGAATTTCATATTTTGAAAGGAGGAAAAAGCAGAAGTTGTTAACCACTGTGCCATTTTCCAATAAGGATTGGTCTGCCTATATGGTAGTTCTCTCATCCAAAAATATAATCTCTCACATCACCTACATTTTTTTCACATTACTTTATTGCTTTACTGAAGTTTTAATGATTAGAGATTCATTTGAGTTTCTCTTTAATGTCAATTCATATTCAGTCATCTTACTTTCCTCTTAACATCTAAGATCAGCTTTCCTAAGGAAATGAGTTTCAATTATGAGGTTCTTAAGAGGTAATCATATAATGCATGAAACATTTAAGGTGAAAGAAAATGTGGCCTGAGTTTAGGTGCCATAGCAGCAGAGCTTCATGTAGCATGAAGAGCTTAGAACTTAGGAGAGAATAGTGCTAGGCAAGAGAATGTCAAAAAATAAGCTTCATGGATTTCAGAATTTTTTCTAGGCCTTGTCTCTAGGAAATTAGGAGAACACTGTTTTCTTCTTCCTCCCTCCTGTACCGAATGAACCCTGGTCTTCAGGAACCAGATATGACTAGTACATTCTTGGTTCAGTAGGTTTCTATGGGTTCACCTGGGGCCCAGTCACCATTTCTGCAATTAGTTCTGGGGGAAATAATAAAATTCTGAGTTTCAGATATCCAGCTGCAAAATAATATTAGCATAAGCGTCTGTTTTTTCTCCTTAAGTTGCTGGTGACTTTAGTTATGCTTTCTGTTGCCTTTTTGTGACCTCTTTTCAGCAGTATCATGTTTCTGATCTTTAAATTTTAGGTTTATGAAGATTGCTGTTAATATTCAATTTTTACCTGATTTTACCTTTACAAGAAATGCTTGACGAAGAGAAGGCCATAATACAGTAGTCTTAAAGGAGTAACCTTGGTGCTTCTTGAACCCAGTTAAACATCATTGGTGCATTAGTAGACCATTCTTAAAACTTCAGTATCCTCCGTATAATGTATTTTACCATTCTAATATATCTTCTTATTATTTCTTAATATACTTTAATGCTTTTAGTACTGTGGATGTATCATCAGTTATATTAGCATGAATTCATTTCACCAACATCATCCTTTCTAAATATTATAATCGAGTTTGAGTTGATTAGTGGTCGAATGACATTACTTTACTTCTTAAGCTTAATGACTTCAATACTATTGCTTCTCAGTGCACAAGCGTGACAGTCAACTGACCTAAGCCTTCTTCCTTAGGATTCCAGTACCCCCAACTTAATTGACAACTTCATGTCACATTTCATTGAGTAAATCAAGACATCCGTCTATCTCTATTTTGGCATCTATCCTTTTATCCTTTCCTGAGATTTTAGAGGAAAAAATGTCTCTTCTCATTTATGAAGCTAATAGGTTTGTCCCATTACTCCCCATCTTCTTCATTACCACTATCATCATATCATCATCATGTCTTACAAAGATAGGACTTGTGTAGTGCATATCTTGTACAAACTTTACAACTTGAGAGTATTTTCTACATTATTATCTTCACAATACCCCTGAGCAGACCAGAAATTATGTCCATTTTTGTAATGAAGAAATTGGCTCAGGTTTAAGAACCATGTCCAAGATTACATTAATTGGCAGAGTCAGTACTAGAATCTATGTCTTCTGACTCATAGCCTTCTAAAGAACTTTTCACATGTCCAGCATTTCCATGTTTAGTGTCTAGTTTTTCATTCCCCGTTAGCTTCATCCTGTCAACTTAAACATATACTGGTTTCCCTTGTATTTAAAAAATGAAGATAAAATTTAAACTTTTTGAAATGATTAACACTTCAAATGTCACTAAATTTTCTTCATTCCTTTAACAGCAAAATACCTTAACTAGGTGGTTTTATGCTATGATTAACCTTCTCCAGTCTGATTTCTACTCTCAGTCTTCACTGGACAAGATCATAATAACCTGTGAATTGCCAAAATCAGAAAACTTTTTTCAGACTTTTTCCCTGTCCTCTGCTACCATAGACATGATTGTTCTTTGATCCTGAAACATTCTTTCCTATAGCTGCTTTTACACAATATTGTCATAATATTTCTACTTTTTATTATTCCATCCCTGTCTTCCTGTCTCTTCTGTCTAATTGTGAATTCCCATAATTTCTCTCAAAGTTCATTCCTTTAGTACTCCCTTCATCTCATAGTTTCAGTGAAGGCAAACAAATTTAGACCTCCATCTCTTACGTTATCTTTGCATTTCAGTCCCATATCTTCAGCTTCCTGTAGGACTTGTCTGCACGGATCCTCAAAATCTTTATTTGTCTTTGAACTCAACATGTCTAAAATTTCCCAAACTGGCTCATCTTCTACTTTCTCCATTTCTGTAAGGAATTATCATTCTCACCTGGAATTAACCCTTTCTCTTCTTCTACTCTTAATAGATAATGTCATAGTCCTGCCAATTATTTTTCTCCTTTATGTCACATCCAACTGTTTTTCATTTCTGTAGCCACCAACTTGTTCCAAGCCTTTATTACCTCTGTAAGATTCCTGTAATAATCTGGTGAGAGAACATGAGAATTGGTATAATGGGTCAGACCTGCCAGCCATACTTTCAGTATTCTGGTAACTTAAAGGCCATTTTGTTCATTTAAAGATAAACACTCCACCAGTCTCACTTGAAAACAACAACTGATTTTCCTTTGTAACCCATTATGCATGTCATCCATGATTTTATCTAAGCATTTTTCTTCAGCAAGTGTCATCTCTTAGTCAAGAATAAATTAAGTTTATTTTTACCATTTTACCTTTGGTAAAGTGAGGAGATGTTATACTGGGTGATCTCTAACATTCTGTGGTTCTGAGGTCATGAAATCAGCTAGATGGCAAATTAATCACTTTCTCTAAATCATTTCAACTTTCCTCCAGAATAAGTAATTATGAACCAGATAAAATGAAATTAAAGCTAGATCCACAGGAGAAAGAAGACAGAATCTCAGTAAGCATCATTTTTCACTGCTTCTCCACTAGCTTCTGTGATTGGTAGCATCACAAGCTAACAAGCACAAGTTTTTACAGGGGCCATCTTGATATCTGTTGCAGAAACTGCCTGCATCATTTCATTCTATACCCTCTCCCCACCCCAAGAAAAACAGTAGATGCTGATTCAGCCAAATCAAGTATGGAAAGGAAGCAGAGGGAATATTGAGATAGAGTGCCAAGAACGGCAACTAAGCATTAGACCTAAAGACAAGGGGACAGAAACCCATCCGGAGGCAAGTCCTGTTTCCACACAGAGGGAGGGATTCAGGCTGGCAAACTCTTTCTATCCAACAAAAGAAAGTGATGCAGCCTTGCAGCTTAATTTTCCAGCATATTTCCACCAATAAAGGGCAAAGGACCAAAAGTGAGTGATGAGCATATAAAAAAATTTTGAAAGCTCAAACACCAAATATTTCTTTTTTTTTATTTATTTAACTTTTAACATTCATTTTCACAAAATTTTGGGTTCCAAATTTTCTCCCCTTTTGTCCCCTCCCCCCACCCCAAAACACCAAGCATTCTAATTGCCCCTATCACCAATCTGCTCTCTCTTCTGTCATCCCTCTCTGCCCTTGTCTCCATCTTCTGTTTTGTCCTGTAGGGCCAAATAACTTTCTATACCCCTTTACCTGTATTTCTTATTTCCTACTGGCAAGAACAGTACTCGACAGTTGTTCCTAAAACTTTGAGTTCCAACTTCTTTTCCTCCCTCCCTCCCCACCCCTTCCCTTTGGAAGGCAAGCAATTCAGTATAGGCCAAATCTGTGTAATTTTTCAAATGACTTCCATAATAGTTGTGTTGTATAAGACTAACTATATTTCCCTCCATCCTATCCTGTCCCCCATTACTTCTATTCTCTTTTGATCCTGTCTCTCCCCATGAGTGTCGACCTCATATTGCTCCCTCTTCCCCATGCCCTCCCTTCCATCATCCCCCCCACCCTGCTTATCCCCTTATCCCCCACTTTCCTGTATTGTAAGATAGGTTTTCATTACCAAAATGAGTGTGCATTTTATTCCTTCCTTTAGTGGAATGTGATGAGAGTAAACTTCATGTTTTTCTCTCACCTCCCCTCTTTATCCCTCCACTAATAAGTCTTTTGCTTGCCTCTTTTATGAGAGATAATTTGCCCCATTCCATTTCTCCCTTTCTCCTCCCAATATATTTCTCTCTCACTGCTTGATTTCATTTTTTTAAGATATGATCCCATCCTCTTCAATTCACTCTGTGCATTCTGTCTCTATGTGTGTGTGCGTGTGCGTGTGCATGTGTGTGTGTGTAATCCCACCCAGTACCCAGATACTGAAAAGTTTCAAGAGTTACAAATATTGTCTTTCCATGTAGGAATGTAAACAGTTCAACTTTTGTAAGTCCCTTATGACTTCTCTTTGCTGTTCACCTTTTCATGCTTCTCTTCATTCTTGTGTTTGAAAGTCAAATTTTCTTTTCAGCTCTGGTCTTTTCATCAAGAATGCTTGAAAGTCCTCTATTTCATTGAAAGACCAATTTTTCCCCTGAAGTATTATGCTCAGTTTTGCTGGGTAGGTGGTTCTTGGTTTTAGTCCTAGTTCCTTTGACTTCTGGAATATCCTATTCCATGCCCTTCGATCCCTTAATGTAGAAGCTGCTAGGTCTTGTGTTATCCTGATTGTATTTCCACAATACTTGAATTGTTTCTTTCTAGCTGCTTGCAGTATTTTCTCCTTGACCTGGGAACTCTGGAATTTGGCCACAATGTTCCTAGGAGTTTCTCTTTTTGGGTCTCTTTCAGGCGGAGATCTGTGAATTCCTTGAATGCTTATTTTGCCCTCTGGTTCTAGAATCTCAGGGCAGTTTTCCTTGATAATTTCATGAAAGATGATGTCTGGGCTCTTTTTTTGATCATGGCTTTCAGGTAGGCCCATAATTTTTAAATTGTCTCTCCTGGATCTATTTTCCAGGTCAGTTGTTTTTCCAATGAGATATTTCACATTATCTTCCATTTTTTCATTCTTTTGGTTTTGTTTTGTGATTTCTTGCTTTCTCATAAAGTCCTTAGCCTCCATCTGTTCCATTCTAATTTTGAAAGAACTATTTTCTCCAGTGAGCTTTTGAACCTCCTTTTCCATTTGGCTAATTCTGCTTTGAAAGCATTCTTCTCCTCATTGGCTTTTTGAACCTCTTTTGCCAATTGAGTTAGCCTATTTTTCAAGGTGTTATTTTTTTCAGCATTTTTTTGGGTCTCCTTTAGCAGGGTGTTTACTTGTTTTTCATGCTTTGCTTGCATGTTTCTCATTTCTCTTCCCAGTTTTTCCTCCACCTCTCTAACTTGATTTACAAAATCCTTTTTGAGCTCTTCCATGGCCTGAGCCCATTGAGTGGGCTGGGATACAGAAGCCTTGACTTCTGTGTCTTTCCCTGATGGTAAGCATTGTTCTTCCTCATCAGAAAGGAAGGGAGGAAATACCTGTTCACCAAGAAAGTAACCTTCTATAATCTTATTTTTTTTCCCTTTTCTGGGCATTTTCCCACCCAGTGACTTGACTTCTGAATATTCTCTTCACACCCACTTGGCCTCCAGATCCGCCCAGCCAGCGCTTGGGGTCTGAGACTCAAATGCTGCTTCCCAGCCTCAGGGCTTCTGTGGGGGGGGTGGGGGGGTGGGACTGCTATTCAGTGTGAGATCAAGTTTAGGTGCTCAGGTGGGGGCACTGCTGCCTCACAGGCTCAGTTCCCTCAGGGGGTTTATGCAGAGACCTTCAACAATGGATCTGGGCTCCTGCCTGCTTGGGGAGCCCTGGTCTGCTCCTGCCTCCGCTACTGCCTCCCGAGGGGGCCTGAGTTATGGGGGCACCCCACTCCCCTCTCGGCAAGCCGAGAGGACCCTCTCACCAACCTTTGGGGCCCGTGGGTGGAGGGACCTGCATGGCCGCTGGAGATTCTGTCCCTGAAGCCTGCTCGGATCCGCTCTTCTTGGCGCCACATGGCCAAGGCAGTACTGGGCTCGGCTCCGGGTCCGCAGCGCGAAGGACCTTTTGCGAGAGGTTTTCAGGGCTCTCTGGAACAGAAATCTCGTCTGCTTTGTTGTTCTGTGGCTTCTGCTGCTCCAGAATTTGTTGGGAGTTCTTTTTTACAGATATTTTATGGGCTGTGGGTTCGGAGCTAGCATATGTGTGTCTTTCTACTCCGCCATCTTCCAAATATTTCAAGAGAAAAAAAACACTTCAGTAAAAGCCCAGTGGAAAAAGAGATAGGGGATTTCTATAAAGAAACATGAACAAATGTGCAAAGATAACATAAAGATCTCTTAACAAATATTGTAATACAAAGGAAAGGGAACTAATGTCTGAAATCCAAAAGACCATAGAATAAGAACAAAAAACATGATATTGGTTCCCAAGAGATATGACATCTATAAATGGAGTTACAAGCAATGAATTAATGTAGGCCAGAACTTGGAGCTGTTAATGCAAAATTAAACTCAGATGTAGAAAAAAAATGAATCCACAATTACGAATCTTTCTAAAGAAGTGAAAGAGAGAATAACAGATTTGGAACACATTAATACTCACATGAAGGAAAACCTGGCAAAAGTTAAAAGAACAATATTTTTAAAAATCATGAATTCTATATAAGTTTCAAAGCAACTAAAGTTGAAGAAAGAAATGTATAGAGATAATCTAAGGCTCATGAGTCTTCCAAAATAACAATGATAATAGTAGCTAGCATTTATATAGCATTTTAAGTTTTGCAAAGTGCTTTACATGTTACCACATTTGATTCTCACAACCTTTTTAGGTTTGTCTTTATCATCCCCATTTTACAGATGAAAAAACAGGCTGAGACTAGTTAAGTGACTTGTCCCAGGGTTACGCAGATATTAAGTGTCTAAAGAAGGATTTGAATTCATATCTTTCTCATTTCAAGTCCAGCATTCTACTGTATGTGCTCTAGATGGTCAAAACAAAACAAAAGACAAAAGAACATCATGATTAAAAAACAAGATAAAATCTGTATACCGGACAGGCAATAATATGAGAAAACTGTCCAGAACTTCTGAATACAGACAACAAAATGTCAATCAAGGGAAGCTAGAGATTGCCTAGAAAGGGGTAGTGGGGACTCCATGCTTCAGGTTCCAAGATAAAGACTTAAATTTAACAATTCCAAAACCAAAAGATTTTGTGAGTGATCAGAAGACCTTCAAATATAAGTGAAAGGAAATTTGAATGACACAAAACTATCCTATAGTCTAGAAGGGAATGAAATAGTATATTCCAAAAAAAAACCAAACAGATGACAGCCTATAAACTTGAGCGTGATCATCAAGGGAAAAATAGGAATACTCAACAACAACAAACTTCCTACCCTATCCATAAATAGACCCAAGCCAACAATTTGATTGATAAAGATACAAAACAATAGAAACAGAAGATCGGTGAATAAATATGACTAGGAAGAAAAAATGAGTAATGAAATCAATTAACTCATGTTCAAAGATTTGGTTTTGGATTGTATAAATAAAAAAGCATTTATTAAGTTCTTATTATGTGCCACACCTTGTGTGAAGCACAGGGAATACAAAGACAAGCAAAGAAAATCCCTGCCCTAAAGTAGTTTACATTCTAATGAGGAAAAGAACATATAAAATGAAGCTAAAGGGGGTAGGAGGGGAACATGATAGAAAGTCCAGAGGGATGAATGCAGCCTGGGGGGAAATAAGCTGGTGGCCTTAAGTGGAAGTTCTGTCCAGAGCCTCTTGCCCTCCAAAGAAAGAACCAAAAGGGTTCAAAAGTGATTTTAAAAAGATATATAGGGTTAAAGATATAAGCAGAACTGAAAGTTCTTAAAGAGAAGTGAAAGTAATGGAGTAAAACTGAAGTACAATTACCCTGATTCCTCCAGAGGTGGATTATTGTGTTTCATAGGAATGAATTGCAGGAAGGTGCATACATTGCAGAAGAGGTAAATGGGGAAATGGGTGAAGAGCGAACAAAGTGCTTATTCTCACCCTTCTGCAGGAGAAGAATGAGAGAGGTGGAAAGGAAAGATTGAGTCTGGGGGACTGGGAAACATTGGGGAGAGGTGACAGGGGCTCCCTTGGAGGTGTGTTTATCTTTGAGAATGGGATTTCTTGGTGGGTTTATTCTGCAAAGTTGAAGCTTTGGGAAATCACCTTCAGAGAGAGTCTTATGCCCCCATAGCCACTTGGCTCAGGAGAAGAGATGTGTGAAATATCTGGGATAGCTGGTAAAAAGAATGTCTGAGATTGGGGTGTCCCAGGACAATGGCACGTATTAGCCCAGGAAAGGATCAGAGGAGGTTTCCTGGAGGTGATGACATTTGTTCAGGGTTTCCAAGGATGGGATTTTCAAGCATTAAATTATAGAGAAAATAGAGAATATCCTCACAAGCAGTTACTTACTGGCATGAGCATCCATGGTGCATTGGAAGGGGAAAAAAAGATCTCTTTGGTCTCTTGTAAGTATGGAATATTTATAGGAGAGTAATAGGAAATGAAGCTCTAAAAGCAGGATGGTGTCAGTTGTATAGGGCCTGGAATGCCAGAGGTTGGACTTAAATTCAATCAACAACTGAGAACTACTAAAGATTTTTTTAACTATGCAGTCATGTGATCAGATCTTTGTATGAAAAAGATTATTCTGGCAATAGTATAAAGGATTAATCAGATGAAGGAGAGTATGTGGATGAACCTATTAGGTAGGACATCACTGAAGTAGTTCAGAAATGGATGTGAAAAATGTGTGTTGAAATCCACAGTAGGCCTTGATTACCTATTGGTTATGAGAGCTGAAGGGGAGGGGAAGACTGAAAGATATCCTCCCATTTCCTTAATAACTTACTAAACAGCTGTCTAATGCTTATCTTACTGCCAAATTCATTTAAAAACCTGACATCTATGCACTTCCTTTCCTTTACCTACCCAACCTGATCACTTAATTTTTCACTATTCTTAAATACCCTTCCTCCAGCATACATATACGTTTTTGCTTTGTTTTGCCAATATCCTATCTGCCATCTGCAATTCTCTACTGGTATCAGCATGTTCCAAGGTTCAATTTAAGACTTCTTCCAAGATGCCTTCCTTTCTTATGGATTATACTATCCAGTCATTGTACTTTGCTTAATTATTGCCTTAGAACTATGCCCTGGTTGTGTTTATGTTTGTCTTTTCTCTCCAGCTTAGACTGTAGGCTCCTCAAGGGCAGAGACCAGTGTTTTCTACTTCATTTGTATTTCTCATCCATTAAACCTTGTATAATGCCGGGCAAACAATAGGCGCTTAATAAGTGTTTGATTTGAATTGGTGGTGTAGCATAAGCATTTTGGGAATTTTTATTGGACACAGTTTTTCCCTTATCAGTTTTTAAAGGGATATTATGATCTCCACTATAGTCACTGAGGATGTAGCTGCTTGGACAGGTGGAGTTGGTGACATTGTGCTTTGTCCTGGAGCCTTTACTATTGTTCATTAGCTTTAATCACCTTTAGCTTTGCTGTCTCAACAAACAGCAGTTTTCATTCCTTTTGAGGATTATAGGTCTCCTTTACAATATTATTGTTAACCATGAAACAGTTTTCTGTACTCTGGTTAAGAACTTAGCCCCTCTTGTTATGTTTAAAATCTGATGACTTAACTCCTGGTTGATAAGAAAAAAAATCTTATAGTTGGACCATGAATACAGAGGGGAAAATATGTCCTTGTCTTTGTAGAAAGATGGAAGAATCATTGATGCAAGCATTATGTTTAAAGTTGAAACTGATATTATCGTACCTCAGTTTCCAAAAATCTAGTGCTTGCTACAGTGAGAAAGAGGTGAAACTATTTTTGTACCTGGGAGGGAATAAATCTCATGATGAGGTTCTCCCATAACATTAGCTATTAACCTAATTGGTTTTGGAGATTTTTTTTTAAAGCAAAACCCAAATTTACTAACTTAGGACCTTATTGCTATTTATTTATTACTATTGCCTATTTTAAAATTCATTTTAATAGTCAGATACTTACCACAAGCACTGTTGCATTTTGGCATTGAGTTAACATATTCCATTGTCCTAATAAAATGCCAAGTGCTGAAGGAGCTGTGTCCTTGAGGGGCCCCCAACTAGTCACACCAAATCATAATCATCAGAAAGCATTTATTAAGCACCTATCTGTACATGGTTCTGTCCTAGGCACTGTACAAAGCAAGTTAAACAGACATGATCCCTGCCCTCTGGGAGCTTACAATCTAAGATGATGCTGATATGGACAGCCATAAAGGATAATCATTCAGCCAACTGAGCAAACATTGAACAAGAACATAAAGTACTAACATTATGTACAAGCCAAGGGGTAAGTGCATTATGGTGGGGGTAGTGTATAAAAGGACAATTGTGGCATTTGCTTGTTCAGATAGGGTGGGACTGGAATTCACCTCATTAAGTAAGGTCTTCATAAAAAATTAGAATTTCAGGATGGACTTGATGGTAAAAAGCCTCAGCACACTGAAGGGAGAATATTCTCATCTGAGATGGCAAACTAAAAAGAAGAAAATAAAAGAGAAAAACTTTAACTCTTGGGCAGTTCTGAGGTCAGTAAAGGATTAGGAATATGAGCATTAACTCACTTGTAGACTTTGGAACTGGACTATAGGTCATGACCTATTCTTTCCTAGGGATTGTGATAGTGTTTGCTGAAGGACTTTGACATGTATCTAGTTAGTCATTGGTCTCCTAGCAATAACTTTCAAAAGTTTTTTTTTTGAAGAATGAAGAATTTTCAAGAATGTTCAAAAGAACTACTAACCGCATTGGAGAGCTAGAATAATTTTGTTGTGCATTGTTTTGTGAGGCACTTATTGCATTAAGTTCTACTCTAGGAATTTTCTTTTCTCAAATCAAGGAAGTTACACTTCTTGTAAATGGACAGCTCAATCATAGATTATTACTATTATTTTAAGACCGGGGGGGGGGGGGGGGCGGGAATCCCAAGAGATGACCTAGTGCATTCTGCTTATTTTTACAACCAAGGAAACTGAAACCTTTGCTCAGTTACATATCTAGTTAATGCAGAGCCAAGATTAGAATCCAAACCTCCTACCATCCATTCCAGCATTCTTTCCTCTGTACCATATTGCTATTCTTAATGATACATCCTCACCTAAAAGAAGGATGTAAGTATTATAGATAATGCAGAGGGAAGGACATTTCAACAGATGAGATTCCATAAGTTTGAAACAGTCCTTCAGCTATTACACTTCTGAATTTCATTGTGTGATGGTATAGACAACTGTGAGTAGACCTCATTTGGAATTATATTGGCAATAAATTAAAAACTGCCACTATATCTATTGCAGTCCCTACCAGACAAAACTGCTTATCAAATAGATTATATCAAATGCTTTCTCTCTAAGCACATCTGATAAAATGAAAGTTAGAGATTTATACAAAATATAAATTGGGTAATTGTGGTTGGTTAATTTTCTTTGTAAAAAGATAGCTTCCTTAGTTAATTTTAAATTGTTAAATTCATGAACGTTCTTTTCCAACATAAATGCTTCATGAGTACTATATATATGGGTGCTAAAGCAAAGTGTTCCTCTAAAAATAAATAGAAAAACTACTTAAGTATTAAATGACTTAGTAATAAAATTGAAAAACACTGAAAGCTTCTTATATGTTTATATTTTTGGACTAAATCTGATTTGATTTTGTTGGTTTAGGGAACTCCTAGTGAGGGATTGATACATAATTGAAAGCAGCACCTTCTCTGAAGTTTATATTTTTGAAAAGTTGTTTGTGTCACTGAGAGGCTTGCTTGACTTGCCCATAGTTACACACACCTATTATGGGTCAGAACTTGCACCCAGCTCTTACTAACCCCAGTGCTATCTCTCTATCCACTATACCATATTTTCTCTATGTATTTATATATCTCTCTAAATTATAGGTGAATTTATTTGTGCTTCTTACCTATTAGATTGTAAGTTTTTGGAGGATAAGGACTTTTCCTTCCTAAACTCCCATAATGCCCAGTATAGTGTTCTAAGCACAAAAAATATCGGTAGAATACTGATTGACTCACCAGGCAGCAAGATTATAGAGCTGGAACAGGAGAATTGGAGCAAGCAATCCACATCATTTTATGAACGTATTACTGAGCATTCAACCTTCCTTTCATTTTGTTTTATTTTTTTTTGGAGGCAATCAGGGTGAAGTGACTCGCCTAGGGTCGCACAGCTAGTAAGTGTCTGAGGCTGTATTTGAACTCAGGTCCTCCTTATTCCAGGGTCACTGTATCATCTAATTGCCTCCTTCCTTTTAAATATTAACATAGTCTTATGTTAATTAGTTTAGCTAGGGACAGAAGTGTGTCATTAAGGGGTGGGGGGTAGAGGTGGGGTGCATATAATAAATTTAGACACATAGCCTGAAAAGAAGAGATGATTGGGTACCTAGAAATACTAACTCTCTGCTGATCTAACATTTTTATTACCTTGTCTATGACATGAGAAGAATAAGTAATGAAAATTATATAGTGCTTTAAGATTTAAAGAGTAATTTGCATATTATCTCTTTTAATTTTCATAACCCTATGAAGTAAGCACTACCGATCTGTATTTTATAGATGAGGAACCTGAAACCTGAAGTGGTTTTTTTTTTTTTTTGACATTTTTTTTTTATTTAGCTTTTAACATTCATTTTCACAAAATTTTGGGTTACAAATTTTCTCCCCTTTTCTCCCCTCCCCCCCCAAACGCCAAGCATTCTAATTGCCCCTATGACCAATCTGTTCTCTCTTCTATCATCCCTCTCTGCCCTTGTCTCTGTCTTCTCTTTTGTCCTGTAGGGCCAGATAGCTTTCTATACCCCTTTACCTGTATTTCTTATTTCCTAGTGGTAAGAACATTACAGTTGATCCTAACACTTTGAGTTCCAACTTCTTTTCCTCCCTCCCTCTCCACCCCTTCCCTTTGGAAGGCAAGCAATTCAATATAGGCCAAATCTGTGTAGTTTTGCAAATGACTTCCATAATAGTTGTGTTGTATAGGACTAACTATATTTCCCTCCATCCTATCCTGTCCCCCATTACTTCTATTCTCTTTTGATCCTATCCCTCCCCATGAGTGTTGACCTCAAATTGCACTCTCCTCCCCATGCCCTCCCTTCTATCATCCCCCCCCACTCTGCTTATCCCCTTATCCTCCACTTTCCTGTATTGTAAGGTAGGTTTTCATACCAAAATGAGTAGGCATTTTATTCTTTCCTTTAGTGGAATGTGATGAGAGTAGACTTCATGTTTTTCTCTCACCTCCCCTCTTTATCCCTCCACTAATGAGTCTTTTGCTTGCCTCTTTTATGAGAGATAATTTGCCCCATTCAATTCTCCCTTTCTCCTCCCAATATCTTTCTCTCTCACTGCTTGATTTCATTTTTTTTAAGATATGATCCCATCCTCTTCAATTCACTCTGTGCACTCTGTCTCTATGTGTGTGTGCGTGTGTGCATGTGTGTGTGTGTAATCCCACCCAGTACCCAGATACTGAAATGTTTCAAGAGTTACAAATATTGTCTTTCCATGTAGGAATGTAAACAGTTCAACTTTAGTAAGTCCCTTATGACTTCTCTTTGCTATTCACCTTTTCATGGTTCTCTTCATTCTTGTGTTTGGAAGTCAAATTTTCTTTTCAGCTCTGGTCTTTTCATCAAGAATGCTTGAAAATCCTCTATTTCATTGAAAGACCAATTTTTCCCCTGAAGTATTATACTCAGTTTTGCTGGGTAGGTGATTCTTGGTTTTAGTCCTAGTTCCTTTGACTTCTGGAATATCCTATTCCATGCCCTTCGATCTCTTAATGTAGAAGCTGCTAGATCTTGTGTTATCCTGATTGTATTTCCACAATACTTGAATTGTTTCTTTCTAGCTGCTTGCAATATTTTCTCTTTCACCTGGGAGTTCTGGAATTTGGCCACAATGTTCCTAGGAGTTTCTCTTTTTGGATCTCTTTCATGCGGTGTTCTGTGGATTCCTTGAATATTTATTTTGCCCTCTGGTTCTAGAATCTCAGGGCAGTTTTCATTGATAATTTCATGAAAGATGATGTCTAGGCTCTTCTTTTGATCATGGCTTTCAGGTAGTCCCATAATTTTTAAATTGTCTCTCCTGGATCTATTTTCAAGGTCAGTTGTTTTTCCAATGAGATATTTCACATTATCTTCCATTTTTCCATTCCTCTGGCTTTGTTCTGTGATTTCTTGCTTTCTCATAAAGTCCTTAGCCTCCATCTGTGCCATTCTAATTTTGAAAGAACTATTTTCTTCAGTGAGCTTTTGAATCTCCTTTTCCATTTGGCTAATTCTGCTTTTGAAAGCATTCTTCTCCTCATTGGCTTTTTGAACCTCTTTTGCCAATTGAGTTAGGCTAGTTTTCAGGGTGTTATTTTCTTCAACATTTTTTTGGGTCTCCTTTAGCAGGGAGCTGATTTGCTGTTCATGCTTTGACTTCATGTCTCTCATTTCTCTTCCCAGCTTTTCCTCCACCTCTCTAACTTGATTTTCAAAATTCTTTTTGAGCTCTTCCATGGCCTGAGCCCATTGAGTGGGCTGAGACACAGAAGCCTTGATTTCTGTGTCTTTGCCTGATGGTAAGCATTGTTCTTCCTCATCAGAAAGGAAGGGAGGAAATGCCTGTTCACCAAGAAAGTAACCTTCTATAGTCTTATTTCTTTTCCCTTTTCTGGGCATTTTCCCAGCCAGTGACTTGACCTCTGAATATTTTCCTCACACCCACCTCACCTCCTGATCCTCCCAGCCAGTGTTTGGGGTCTGAGATTCAAATGCTGCTTCCAGCCTCAGGGCTTTGGGCGGGGGCAGGGCTGCTATTCAGTGTGAGATTAAATTCAGATGCTCAGGTGAGGGCAGGGCTGCCTCTCAGGCTCAGTTCCCTCAGGGAGTTTATGCACAGACCTTCAACAATGGATCCAGGCTCCTGCCTGCTTGGAGAGCCCTGGTCTGCCGCTGCCCCTCAGCTTCTGTCTCCCGAGGGGGCCCGAGCCATGGGGGCACCCCACTCCCCCCTCGACCCGCCAAAGGGACTCTCTCACAGACCCCCGTCACCTGTGGGTGGAGGTACTTGTGCGGCCGCTGGAGATCCCGTCCCTGAAGCCCGCTCGGATCTGTTCCTCTCGGTGCCACGGCCACGGCAAGGCTGTACTCAGCTCCCAGTCCCGGCGCCCAGTCCGCAGCACGAAGGACCTTTTACGAGAGATTTGCAGGTCTCTCCGGAACAGAAATCTCCCTCGCTCCAATGTTCTGTGGCCTCTGGGTGCAGAATTCGCCGTGAGTTACTTCTTTGTAGTTGTTCTATGGGTTGTGGGTTCGGAGCTATGTGTATGTGCGTCTTTCTACTACGCCATCTTGGCTCCGCCCCCCTGAAGTGTTTTTGCTCAAGATTACTATCCCTAGTAAATGTCAGAGGTGGGATTTGAACCCAAGCCTTCCTTGATGTTTAAGTACATTGCCCTTTCCATTGTACCCTCTTGGCTTTAGTAGTTTGGTTTTTTTTTTTAAAGAAGTCATTCATCCCAAGTGAATAGAAAATACCTGAGGCAAGGAATTGGCTTGTTTTTCTCCTTTTGCGGGGGAGGGGAGGCAGCTCTTGCTTGCGCCAACAGGTATTTGAGCTCGTTTTGTTAGAACCTTCCAAATTCTTCTGAAGAAAAGATACTTTAGTCATCTCTTGAATATCTATGCTGCAAGAAAAAAAGTTATAGATAATCCAAAACAGTGAATTATGCTCATACAGTCAAAGTAGCTACCTAGATGCTTGCTTAACAGTGGTGAACCTAAGGGCTCAGAGATTATTTCTGAACAGATAATTAACTTTACATAAAACCAAGGTAGTATTCACACAATGAGATCTTTATTTGAATTGAAAGAAAAATGTTAGAACAATTTGATAAATATTTACAACTTTTTAAAATATTTAAGATTCGATTTATTTTTCTTATTAATTTATCTGTCTAAATTATGCAAATTTTTATTCATTGTCATTAATTCTGTAAATGTGATGGTGGCCACAAGTGACTATGAGACTGTTAAACATATTTATTTTATCCATATTCTAGACTTGAAATCATCAACTGATTTGAAAGAATTATTCAGATGTTTGAGGGAAAATTGACATCCTCTGGGGAAGCTGTACTGCTGCCTTTGGTTGAAAACATGTGATATGGAAAGATTTAAATTTTAAATTGTGCCCCCAAAATTGTGCTTTTTATAAGCAATAAATAGACTTTCAGTAAGGTACTCTGGCTGGAATTATGCTAAAAACTATTCTATTAAGCACTCGAAATTAAGGGAGTCAGGGAACAGTACTGGTAGTCAGAATCTAGTAGTCCTCTAAAGAATCAGACAGCATGTAGTAAAGACCAAGAGATTTTCTTTACAATTGTTATTAACTAGTCCTTAAATTACCATTATTACTTACTTTAGAAAATGCATCACCAACCGAGCTCTCACAGCCTTAGTGTATAATCTTCATGAGTTGCTCTGGTCAAAAGAATTCATAAACCTGGCGGCCAGATTTCTCTTCATCAGCCAATTTCAATTAAATTAGTTGGTCCTGTGGTGACAGAGTCTTATTAGGCTGTGCTCAAAGCTTTTCCAGATGGATAAAACCTGTAAAAGTTTGAGTTCTGCTGATAATTATAGCCTTTGAGAACCTAAATCTACCTCCACAACAAGTTGAATCATTGAAGTAAGATTCTATTGGAAGAAATAATAATGATAGAGAAAAGTTAAGATGACTGAGGACTGGCAGCAACCCAGCTGAACTCTTTCAACATTCGCCTCCAAATAACTTTAAAATAATGTTTCAAATCAGATTTTGGAGCAGCAGAGCCAACAAAAGGTCTGGGTAAGACAATCTTCCAGCCTAAGAAAACTTAGGAGGTCAGCAGGAGGCGTCTGTGACACCAGGGTAGAGGCCTATCTGTACTGTAGTGCCAGCACCAGTGGCAAGCCTTGGAGGTGGCAGCAGCAACAGACTAGGAACTCTTAGCCCAGAGATTCTAAGGGGGTCAGACAACTGATGAAAAAGAGATTACAGGCATTCCTTTGTTGACACTGGGTACAGCTGACACTGATGGGCAACTCTGTTGCCCATAAGAAGTTCTGGGCCACAGTTCCAAGGTGGAATGCTTGTGGTTGTTCACAAGGGAGCAGGGGCCTGGTCCTAGTTCAGAGGTGGAAAGGAACGCTAGTGCTTGTGGCTGCAGGAGAGTAGGGGACCTGGTCAGAGTTCCAGGGCCAGGAGGAACACTAGTAATTGCAGCCCTTCCTGGGTAAAGAACATGAGAGCAGTGAACACCTCTCTCCCCATATCATACCGCTTTGGAAATACCAAAAACTTTTAGACCACCAGAACTAGCTCTGAAAAGAGAAGCACACAAAAAATCCTGAAGCTTGGGACAGTGTCCCCCACCTCAGGTGAGCAGAGCTCATCTTTTAACATAAAGTTCAAGGTCAAGAAAGAAACTGGAAAAATGAGCAAACAGGAAAAAAAAAAAAGAACTTGACTACAAAACTACTGCAGTGGCAAGCCCAAGAACACAAACTCAGACAAGACAACAATGTGAAACCCCTATAACCAAAGCCTGGAACCAAGCCCAACAAGAATTCCTAGAAGAGTTAAAGAGATGAGTGTCAGAGGAAAAAATGGGAAAAGAAATGAGTTGAAGCACTTACAAAAAAAGAATTAACAGGTTGTCAAAAAAGACATGAAAAAAATATGGAAGAAAATAACATCTCAAAAATAGAATTGACCTGATGAGAAAAGAGGCACAAAAATTCACTAAAGAAAAGAATTCCTTAAAAATTAGAATTGGGCAACTGGAAGATTATAGCTCCACAAGACATCAAGAAACAACAAAACAAATATAAAAGAATGGAAAAAAATAGAAGAATATGAAATATCTCATCAGAAAAATAATTGACATGGAAAATAGATTAAGGATTATTGAAACAAACGATATCATATTTCAAGAAAGTATCAAGGAAAACGGCCCCAACATTTTAGATGCATAGGACAAAATAGAAATGGAAAAAACATCTATCAGTCACCTCCTGAAAGAAATCCCAAAGTGAAGACTCCTAGGAATATTATAGCCAAATTCCAGAGCTTCCAGGTCAAGGAGAAAATATTGCAAGCAGCCAGAAAGAATTCAGATATTGTGGAGCAATAGTCAGGATCACACAAAATTTTGCAGCTTCTACATTAAATGATTGGACTTCAAATACAATGATAGTATTACAGCCAAGAAGTACTTATCCAGCAAGGTTGGGTACAATCCTTTGGGGGGAAAAGGGAGAATGAGTATTTAATGAAATAGAGGACTCTTAAATATTCCTGATGGAAAGACCAGAGCTGAATAGCAAATTTGACTTTCAAACACAAGACTCAAAAGAAGCATATAAAGATAAATAGGAAAGAGAAATCATAAGGGACTTAATGTATTTAAACTATTTATATTACATATGGGAAGATGATACATTTAACTCCTAAGAAATTTATCATTAGGAGTCTATAATACACAGAGGGCATGAATGTGAGTCAGTTATGTTGGAATAATCTCTTTCTTTGCCCCCCTTCCCCCCAAAAAGAAAAAGGGATACTCCAAGAGGAGGATGAGGGGAGAAATAAAATGGGGAAGTTTTCTTTCATAAAAAAGGCATGCAAGAAAGAGCTTTTATAGTGGAGGAAAAAATAGGGTGGGGTGGACAATGCTTGAACTTTTCATTGGAATTGGTTCAAAAAGGGAAGAATAAATAAACTCACGTGTGTGTGTCTGTGTGTGTATACACATACACATACATACATTCTCATTTGGACATAGACCTCTATGACTAAGTGGGGAAATAAGGAAAAAAGAGATGGAATGGTGATAAGAAGGAGGGCGGGTTAAGGGAGGCAGTGGTAAGAAGCAAAACAGACTTTTGAAGCAGGAGAAGATAGAGAGAGAGAGATGGATAAATAAGAAAATGAGATGGAAGGAAATACGCAGTAATCATAACCATGAATGGGATATGCTCACCCATAAAATGGAAGCAGAAAGCAGAATGGATTAGGAACGAGAATCCAGTAAGATTTTGTTTACAAGAGACACACTTGAAATAGAAAAAGACGAACAAAGTTAAAATAAAGGGCTGGAGCAGAATCTGTCGTGCTTCCACTGAAGTAAAAAAAGGCGGAGATAGTAATCATGATCTCAAACAAAGCAAAAGCAAAAATGGACCTAAGTAAAAGAGATAAATCTGGAAAACGACATTCTACTGAAAGGCACCATCAACAATGAAGTAATGTCAAAAATTTTTATAGCAAGTTTCTCTGATGAAAGTCTCATTTCTCAGATATTTAGGGAACTGAATCAAATTTCTAAAAAATAAGATATATTCCCCAGTTGATAAATGGCCAAAGAATATGAACAGATAGCTTTTAGAAGAAATCAAAGGCATCTGTAGTCATAAAAATGCTCCAAATTACTATCAACTAAAGAAATGCAAATTAAAACACCTCTTAGGTACTACTTAATACCTATCAGAAATGATTGGAGGGTGTGAGGGAAAATAGGTATACTAATAGCTATTGGTGGAATTAAGAAATAGTCCAATCATTCTGGAGAACAATTTGGAACTATGTCAAAAGGGCTATAAAATTCTGCATACCCTTTAATCCAGTAGTACCACTACTAGGTCTGTATCCCAAAGTAATCAAAGAAAAAGAAGAACTCATATGTACAAAAATATTTATAGTGGCTCTTTTTGTGGTGGTAAAGAATTGGAAATTGAGGGGATGCCCATCCTTTGGGGAATGGCTGAACAAGCTGTGGTATATGATTGGGAGAAAGTACTATTTTGCTATAGAATATGATGAAGGGGGTAGTTTCAGAAAAAAGCATGGGAAGACCTATATGAACTATTACAAAGTGTAGTGAGAAGGAGGAGATCCTGAGGAGATCATTGTGCAAATAACAGCAGTGTTGTAATGATGATAAACTGTGAAAGACTTGGCTCCTCTGACCAGTGCAGTGTTCTAATACAATTCCAAAGGATTCATCATGTAAAAAATATGCTGTCTACCTCCAGAGAGAGAACTGATGAACTGAGTATAAATTGAAATATAATTTTCTCGCTTTATTTTTTTAATATAGATAATATGGAAATGTGTTTTGCATAATTTCACATGTATAATTGATACTATTTTGCGTGCCGTCTCAGTGGATGGGGAAAGGTTAAAAGTCAGGAAAAGAATTTGCAACTCAAAGTTTAAGAAGAAAAGAATGTTAAAAATAAAGCAAGACTAAAACCAGTAATGCCCCATGCTCAAATTTGAGTGCCAGCAGTTGGAATAAATTTGCTTAAATACATCAAGAATTGACATCAAGAATTCCAGTACTGAATACCCTTTAATATTTGCTTTGAAGATCATAACTAACAGTAGATCTGAATTTCAGTAGTTACTCCTTTGAGCTGCAGGCACATTACCTGACCCAGGAAAAAAGAGCATCAGGGTAATAGGCCCATTTAGTGCAACCTATTATAGTCAAAATACCACTTCATATGTGGTGATTTCATATACATTATACTTCATTTTAAGTTCATAATAGCTCTGTTAGGACAGTTAACTCAGTTTTTATCTATCTAGTACAGGCATAATTATCCAATTTTGTAGATGAGAAAACTGCTACTCAGGAAAGTTATGAGAGGATCACAGAGCTAGGACTGGATATCAAGCCTACTGATTCCTAATCTAATGTTCTTTCCCTCACACATTGCTACAGTTCTGTGTACAGGAACTAGTTACATTTTTGGCTCCCAAGGTCATAAGCCAAGAGGTATAACCCATAGTTTGTCTCTGAAGTGCTCTACCCATTAGTGTTTTATTGACATATTGCTGTGTTATGTCCCTTCACATTACTGGGTAAGGTTTTCCATGTATAAACTTCACCTTTTGTTTGTAAGCTCCAAGTGGGCAGGTCTTACGCTCTATATAATCCATTGAAACTTCCCAAGTACCAGGTTCTTCACACAGTAGGTACTTAATAAACATGATCATTAGCAAACTTCATCATGTTTCTTGGCATAAATCTTGAATACTTAGAAAATATAGAGTCTTGGGTATAATCTGTAGGTGTCTAAACCACTACTTCTAGACCTGGCCCTGAACTGTTTAGTGCTATTTTGTTCAAGAAACTGGAATTGGGTCTGCTTGGGCTTGTAGGCAGAAGAGTTCCTCTAAGTTTAGCCCTTTCATATATCTACCTTCTCAAGGGAAGCAATCCTCAAATGTTCAAATTAAACACATATTGAATGAAAGGAATAATTTGCAAATATAGGATGATAGAATATTAGAGTGCTACAAAAACTTATATACCATTGTCAACAAATCATAGGCAAGTGTATTGGGGAATAATTTATGTTGGACACACTGTTTTTTCCTGCATACTTTTTTCATGAAGTATAATAGTCTTGAAAATTAACCTAAGAGAAATCAGCTTTACAACTATGCAAAACACTTACCATCCAGACTACTTTCTAACACTGTAGTTAAGAAAATACTGGGTAGAGTCAGAGTGAAGTGAGCTTAAGAGTTCCGGAGAGTCTAAAGATCATCAGAAACTAGGAAGGGAGAGAGAGTGAATTGAGTAGCCATTCCTATTTAAAAATACCAGTGATTTGAAAATAAAGGTGGAAGAGAGATACACCTTGTGGCAAAAAGGTATACTTGATGCTAAAGTCCCTAGTGATAGTGATAAAAAAAATAGAGTATAAAGCAACTATTGATCAGAAATTAGGCATCAAATTTAGATGTACAGGCATATGAATAATTATATGATTGAGAATTTCCGATACTGTATTCAGATCTGTTTTCCTATCAGGGTTTCCATAATACTTCTAACATCTTATGACACCTGTTCCTTAAATTTATTTGGACCACTAGAAAATATTGTGTAAGTCAAAAATTATTGAATTTCCCCTTCATACTCTTTAAGGTCCTTTTTTATTTTGAAGCTTTGTTTGTTTTCCTTCTTATTATAGGTCCAGTTGTTTACGTCTTGGATCTTGCAGATAGACTGATCTCAAAAGCCTGTCCATTTGCTGCAGCAGGAATAATGGTTGGCTCTATCTATTGGACTGCTGTGACTTATGGAGCTGTGACAGTGATGCAGGTTCACCATTTTATTCAGTTTTCTATAGTATCCCTTTTGCTGTCTTAAGATTTAATAAATAGATTTTTTTATTGTTGTTAAGATGTTTTTAACAGCATAAATCAGCAGTCAAGAAATAAATTATGTGCCCTCACTGTGAAAGCCCCCCAAGGCTCAGGCCTCAGCCCTCTACTCTTCAGTCTCATTCTTCTTTGAAAGTTCATCTGCTTCCATAGCTTCAACTATCATCTCTATTGAGGTAACTCCAAAATCTACATCTTTTGCCCAAAGCTCTTTTTCCAAAAGTCTCAAATTTCTTAACTACCTATGGATAGTTCTTCTTGGAGGTCCTACTATTACTTCAGGTTCAACGTCACTAAAATCTGTTTTATCATCTCACCTCCACAGCCTGGTGTCTTGTCTCTCTTTCTTTTAATGGTGCCCCATTTTTCTAATCATTCTTCAATAACCTTAGCACTTGGCTTCCTAACCAGTCACTACATCCATTCAGTCACCAAATCCAGAAAGTTTTCTTCTCACATCCATCCATTACATCCTATTCCTGCCTCTGTCACCTTTAGTATAACTGCTTATGCTCTCGTATCTGTACTACTACATAACCCTCCTAACGTGTCTCCTTAGCTATATTCTCTTTTCCCACTAGTCCTTTACATCACTGCAAGATTAATCTTCCTAAAACAGCACTTTCATAGGGTCACTCTCCTAGCCTAGAACTTTCAGTGGTTCCTGATTGCCAACCAGAAGAGTTTTGACTTCTTATCCTGATGCTTAAAGCTTTCTAAAATGTGACCCCAGACTGACTGCTTTTCTTAGTACTTTCTCCTTTTTTTCTGTTCTTGCCAAACTAATTTGTTGACCATAACCCTGTAAACCTATCTTCCCTTCCACTTCCCTCACTTCTCCATTTACTTACATCACACCTATCCTTTATGACTCCATGGAGTCTCTTTTATGAAGCCTTCCCAAACAGTTGTAGCACATAGTGACTTCTGAAAATTCATAGTACTTGTATTCTATATTATTCAGTTGACAAATAATTGTCTACAGCTTTGTGACATTTCTTAAATTGTTTAATTTTTTAATGTATTTTTTGCCTTTTTTCCCTAATTCTATTTTAAGCTGCTTGAGTAGAGGTATTATGCTACATTGTAGAAGGAACAGTTGTGAGCTAGATGTGAAGCAGGAGAAAAATGATAGTAGAGGGCATGAAAGAAACCAGAATTTTGTTGTAAAGCTGTGTCAAGTTGATCACATTGCTGAATGGAAAGGGAAAATTTGTCACTTTCAATTCCATATTTGGTTCAAGGACTCAGTTAAGTTATTGTTCTTAAAGTTAGCCAGGGGAAGAGGGCTTTTGTTCATCGAATGACATGGAAGAAGAGGGTCAGTGCTCTTCTGTGTTTATTTAATCCCCTAATAGTTCAACTCTCATCAGATACATACATACAGAAACTTAAATACACACATAAATATGTACAATTAAAACCTATGCGACATAATTTTTTCTTAAAGAAAAATAAAATCAAGACTTCTCACAGAAACTTGACACATCTGTCAGAAAATTAGAAGGTTAAGGAACATGACTATAATTTTCCTTAGAACTGAAAAAAAATATGTTTTTATTCTGAGGCAAGCTTTTTAAGCTTCATATGAAATATCAATATCTATTTAGCAGGTGTTTAGTTTCTAGTAAGTCATTAGCTGCAGGACTTAGTGGCTTTTAGAGGTAACTCAGAAGTTCATGCCTCAGTCCTATCATTGTCCCTTGATATTTTAGGCCCTTTGTTTCCCAGATTTATAGCTTCTCTAGAATTTACCAAACCCCTCTCTTCCAGTCAGTCCCTGTAGCCCTGCAGACTGTCATTGGTGGACTTCAGCTTTTTCTTCTATTGTAGTACTGCACCTTTGATTATAGGTTCCAAGCCCACTTTTCTTCCTTTTCAAGAAATTATTGATATTGTGTGCTGGACGTTCCATTGATCGTCTGTTCTTAGCTTGAGTGGTGCCATTAGCTATGTCCTCTAACTATCATGGTTCTTCCAAAATGGCTCTACTCTGTCTTTATCAGTTACTTTGACTCCTCCAAATTACTAGCCACCCTGGGAGTCTTCCCAGGCTGTCAAGCAATACCTTATAAAAAGACACCTCATACCTTGCTAACCTTATCTACAACTGAACTACCATTATATTTTCCCCTGCAAGTTGCTGCTTTTGATATTCTTCCAGCAGTTTTATTTTCTACATATATAGTAAATACTCCATCCTTTAACTTAACCATCTCAAGGGTAAGACTTAAAATTCCTCTTTCCATCCCTTCTTATTCTTTCTCTGATGTTTGGATCCAGGGTTACTTTGTCAGTTCCACATAGAAATTCACAGCAACATAGCATCTTATAGTCAGCGGTTACTACTGAGATCATCTTGTTCAACTCATATCTGAATAGGAATCCCCTCTATAATATAACTGTAAATAGTTATTTAGCCTCTTCTTGAAGGCTCCCCTGTGCGACGGGAAACCCACTTTTGGACAGTTCTGATCAGTAGAGGTTTTCCTGACTTCAAATTTAAATGTACCCTCTCTTCAACTTCCATTTGTTGCTTTTATTTCTGTCTTCTGGGGCCAAGCAGAGCACATCTGGCCTTTCTTCAGCATGACAGGTCCTCAGATATTTAACAACTATCCTTTTTCCCCAGGTCTTTTTTCTGCCAGGCTAATAAGCCTCCCTGGTTCTCTGAATTTTGCATGGCTTGATTGTAAGGCCCTTACCATATTGGTTGCCCTTCTGGATTTTCTCCTATTTATCAGTGACCTTCCTAAAATGGAGTTCCCAGAACTGAACACAATCCAGGTGTGGCCTGAGGAGAGCCCCTTTTTGACTCTGGTCAGCCAAACTGTTACCTTTCTGGTACTGGTCATTATCCCTCTCTCAATACAGTCTAAAATCACCTTACCTTTTTTTGCTGCCATAACATATGGTTGACTCTTAATGAACTTGCAGTCCTCCTTAAAAGCTCCAGATCTTTTTCAAGTGAAATTCTGTCGTTACACTACTGCCATCTTTTATTTATGAAGTTTTGTTCTTGTTTTTAATACAAATGTAGAACTTTACATTTGTCCCTATTAAATTTCATCCTGACAATTTCAGCCCATTATTTGGTCCTTTTGAATCTGTACCAACATGTCCTTTTCCTTCCTCTAGTGCACCTTTGATGTATACCTTGCACTGTTCCTTCTCCACTTGTAGACAGCACACAGTTTGCTTCTGGACAATAGTGGATAGTCACTGTATACAAGGAATCAGGTCCAAAGTCTCCTTCTGTGTGTCTGGTTCACAAGGCATTGATCCCTCTGACTTTGATAGCCTCTGCATCTTTAAGGACCAAACTGACTTAAAGCTTCTATCAATCTCTTTTAAGTTTTTCACTTTTTGAATGGGCTCTCTAGAACCCTCTCCCATGAGACAGTAACAAAGCCCTTCTGTAACTTCTTTGTCCACTCTTGGATCTGTGTTCTTATGCCCCCTCCAGGATCACTCTTAGAAGAGTTTCTTCCTGGTAGATGCCAGAAAGGGCAGGCATACTGAGCACTGGTAGCTTGAATAAAAGAGCTGTTCTGAAGATTCACGCAAGTGTTTCCTCTGAGGAGGTTTCTGACTTGAAGCATAACTTGTTCTCTTCTCCTTTCTTAATCTTTCCTCCTCCTAATATCTCCTGGAGATAGTACTGTATATAGATACCTGAGACCATCGAATTCTGCACTGGAAGGGATCATCCCAAGGGATTGTCTAGCCTAGCCCCCTCATGGAAAGAGGCCTTTCCTTTCTAGTTGTAGAGATTAAAGGACATTAGTTAGCACCAACAGCTTTTCCTTTCCTTTGTCCTAAATTTCATGAGCCCGCCTCTTTCTAAAAGAAAATACTTTCTATCTAGCTGACAGATTACATTTCCTGATGTTAGAAGAAAGTCTTCTTTTGGCCTTTGTGGTTCCATCCCACTCATTTGGGGCATTTCCCTTGTAATTACTTGGTCGTCCACAGGACAAACATATTTAAAAATAACTATTACTTGAATCTGTCCCTCCAACAAGAATCTCAGTTCAATTTTAAAATGGTACAGTGGCTCTTCTGGTTTGACTTCACTTTCCCTTTCTGGAAGTTCAGATTCCAAATCACATACTACAGTAGCTAATATTGATGTTCCTTTCTGTGTCTCTACAAACTCTTGTTACTTATAAGTTTGTTTCCCTAAAAACATACCATCCCAAGTAGCTGCTATGACTGCCTCTTTTTCCCTGTGGCGAAGTCTAAACCTGGTCTCTTGCTGTCATTTTTGCACTGTCTATTCAGCTTCCACATTGATCTTCCTAAAACAGAAGTCTGGCCATGTCATCCCACTACTGAATAAACTATAATGGCTGCATATTCCATTGAAATCATATATAAATGCCTCTTCTGAGCATTTAAGGTTCTTCAAAGCCTTACCCCTTTCTGCCTTTCTAGAGTTCTTTCACTTTCTTCCTCTCCAAACTCTCCAGCCCTGCTCTAGTGGCCTCCTTGCACACAGCACTCCTACTGCTCCTCTCCTTACCTTTGCCCTGACTGTCCTTCATGCCTAGAGTACTCTCCCTCCTAGGCCCTGCCTCTTCAAGACCCAGCTCAAAACTGTCATCTTCTGGAAGCCTCTTCTAGTCCCCCTGGCTGGTAGCGCTTTCCCTTCTAAAATTACTTTTTATTACTTTGTATATGTTCTTTTATATACCTAGTTATGCATAGTTGTCTCCTCTCTTCAAACCTGAACTCCATGAGGACAGGGAATGTTTTTGTCCCCTGGCACTCAAGTCGAGTACATGCTTGTTGACTGACTTTCTAGGCATCTAATGGAGTCAGAAAAACTGGCAAGACACTCTGCTCTCCTCCATACTCCCCATAAAAACACACAGCCCCCAACTCTGCTGTCCCCCATTATAGCCTGGGATTTAGGCATCTACTTTCCTGAGCCTATCCCACTTTTTAGATTGAGGGCCTTTTTCAAACTCAGATAACAAGAGGGCAACCTATGATAACAGCTGCCAGGAATGATGGCTTGCTGACTTGGGCATGAGGCACCGAGACTTTGGGTGAGAAAGGCCACTGATTGGTCATTGGTGACAATAGAGGGAGCCCTTCTAGTGAAGAGGAATGGGCAGAAAATAGATTCCAGGGGATTAAGGAGCCAAGAAAGGGAGTAATCAAAGGTATTAGAGAGAGAAAATGTACTTCCAGGAGGGCTGGCAGGAGGTGGAGAGGGGTTCTTGTAGAACTTTTGTGTTCTTGTCTATGTCGTACATTGAGGTTTTTTCTTCCTAGTTTTACAGGCTGCTTACACACCCATGCTAGTTCTTTCTGGTTTCCTTTAAAATACTTAGTTGATTTCCTTTGTGATTTTGAAACCATTTGCTTTAAAATTTGTCTTACAGGGGTGGAGTTGGTCTGAAACATATATTAGCCAAATCTGTTCTTTGTCTTGAGTTATATAATAGCAGGTATTCTTGTTTCACAGGTGGTAGGCCATAAAGAAGGTTTGGATGTTATGGAAAGAGCTGATCCTTTATTCCTTTTAATTGGACTTCCCACTATTCCTGTTATGCTGATACTAGGCAAGATGATTCGCTGGGAAGACTACGTTCTTAGATTGTGGCGCAAATACTCTAATAAACTGCAGATTTTGAACAGTATCTTTCCAGGTATAATGCCCCAAACTGTATGCTTGTGAGAGATTGTAACTTTGTAAGTGTCAGAATAATGTCATGGGAGAATGTGGCATTCTTTATTTGAAATTTTATAATACACATTTATATTTTGAAATATAATAGAAATTATTTAACAGTATGGGGGAGGGAGGACTGTCGTCAAAAGTAAGATTTATCCAGGAAACAATTCACAAATTGCCAGAATATTAAAAGTAGATAAGGTGGCTAAAGGTTATTTGGATTTACTTTCTTTGCATTATTAGTATTGATATATTTCAGTTTATTTTCCTAGGGATTGGATGTCCTGTTCCTCGTATTCCAGCGGAGGCAAATCCTTTGGCAGACCACGTCTCTGCTACTCGAATTTTGTGTGGAGCTCTAGTCTTTCCCACTATTGCTACAATAGTTGGAAAACTGATGTTCAGTAGTGTTAATTCTAACCTACAAAGGACAATCTTGGTAAGATTGCTTTAATACTGCTTTGTCAACATTATCAAAGCAAAAGGGTATCTCTAAGAAACCAAATTTGTGTGAGTACACTCACATATGTAACACAGCTAGGGCTGAACAGTACGTGTGTACTTTGTAGCATGTATACATGCTATACTCATGTCTGTTGTGTATTATGGACAGTTTATTCCTAAGGAGAATGAGTTGACAAAATCCTTCCTCCATTGTACATATATATTCCCTCCCTCCATTCTGCATGGATTCTGCTGACAGTGGAGGACTCCTGGACTCTACCTTCTTCCCTGGCATAGACCCAGAACTGAAGGCAGGAGAGAAGGAATAATAATGAGCTGCAGTGTAGTGACATACATCCAAAGGAAAGAAGACAGATTCATTTGTAGTCATCTGACCTAATCTGTCATAGAGCCTATACCACTCAACCTGAATATAATGCCTTTTCCTAACAGAAATTTCTTTTACTTGGGTTGTTTAGCGAAAAAAACAAAAACAAAAAAAACAACAATTAGACAATAAGTCTGTTCTATTAACTTTGAAAGATTTTCCTTTGCTTGCATTTTAGGGTGGAATTGCTTTTGTTGCCATAAAAGGAGCATTTAAGGTTTACTTCAAACAGCAACAATATTTGCGTCAAGCACACCGCAAAATTCTTAATTATCCAGAGCAAGAAGAAGCGTAAGGGTGTGTGTGACATCCCATTGTTCGGCCGCCATCATTACTGCACAGTAGTGGACACTTGTGATAAGCTGCTGCTCCTATATTTTTAAGACATATAATAAAGCACTTATGGCAGGGGAAATCCTCTCAGTAATCACGGAGCCTAAGAATGTGATTTGTTTTCATTGTTTTATATGTACTTCCTTTACAGCAGTCATCTGAACCATTTTCTTAGCATGATAACTACTGGGTTTTATTTGTGTTTTCCCCGGACAGAAGTGTAAAGATCAAATTGTACAGTTATTAAAATTATAAAAGAGGCTGTTGTATGCGAATGCCTCTTTTGTACATTTATATGTTTACTATTTTCTTACACAGAGTCATCAACTCCACAATAAGGCTTTCTTATTCCAGTAGATGATTTAACTGTGGAACAAGAGCATGTGTTAATATGGAGGAAACAGAAATTCACTTTGAGTTATGAAATAGATATGAAACCAAAAATATATGAAATCACTCAATCACTTATCTGAACAACCTGGATTCTGTTGGTGTTTTTTTTTTTTCCAAACAATATAATATCCTTTAAAATACAGGAAAATTGACAGAGCTTCCAGTCCATTCTATTGCTACTAAATCTATGTGATGTTAGCATCTCGTAGTTCATTATATAGTTCTGTTCAACAATCTAAATTACATTGTCTCATCAGCTCCTTGTCACATTAAAGTCTTCAGTAGATTTTTAAATACTTAATTCTAGAAATTGCTACAGTAGTGGAGCTACAAGTCTAAATGTCATTTGAGCACAGAGAAACAACTGCCAAGTTACACTTTTCCTTTCCTCTCCACCAAGAAATAGCGAGAGTGATTTGGAGATGAGCAAGGAAGCAAACTCAGGAGAAGCTTGGAGGCAGCTATCTTTGGGTCAGCAATGAGGAGATGAGCATTAAAAAAGGTGACTGCCAAGCATCAATACTGAGTCTCCAGGAGACATTAAGATCAATGCTTTGGACGTAAAGGATTGTGGGAAGATAACTGACAATATTTAGAGTGTAGTCACTAGTCATTTTGTGATTGAGGCTAACACTTTGATGATTACTTCTTTATTTTGTTGGTTGACAACCATTTTCCAAAGAAAATTGTTCATTTTGAGCCTCTTTCAAGCAACAAGAGTGACTATTATATCATCCAGCCATTCAGAATGGATTTTTGTTTTCACTGAATAAAATTAAATGCTTTTAAAAATTATCCTTTAGAAAACTATTTTTCTGTATTTTTCTTGTTCACTGTAGCATATCTAATGCATGAAAAAAAGTAAATATTTTCCCTTCAGAAACACATTGGCATTAGTGTGAACAGTGTTGGATTGGAATAATGTACGTTAATTTTAGTAAAGACTGGTATCTTTTCTATAGTATGAATATAATAAATATTAAGATAACATAAAAATGTATAGAAATGGTGTGTGTGTATAATGGCCATTGCATATTCAAAAGCTGTAGTTACCAAGGGAAGAAGATGAAGCAATTGAATAGTGAAATTCAGAAACTGCACTTCTTCCAAAAGGGACACATAATATTTCTGACTACAGGAAATAGTTTAGATTATCCAGCTGCAACTTTTGACATATACTGACTTTCCTTTTAACTTTCAACAAAAAAAATAGAAAATGTTCTTAAAGAACAGGTTTTCAGTGGCCTTTACTCTAAAGATAAAAAAAGAATGAAGTCACCCATTTACTCTTAATACCTAAGATGGTGCCTGACTGCTCAAAGTAATATTGGGGCTCCTTGTGAGTGCCAGGGGAAAGTTGGCTATGCCTGAGAACTTGGCATCGAGGTGGTTGGAGGAAGAAGAGCAGTGGGATCTGAGTGTTCTCACTCCATCATGGCCCTCTGAACAGTTATTAGCAACAAGACACACGCCCTCTAGTTATGGGTATGTGGCAATTATCCAACTAAGGGAACATGGCCTTTCACAATTAAAATATCTCCTCCGGGCCATAGTGGCATTTTCTGAGTAGTCTATTAAAGTGCTTTCAGAGTATGAAAAAGGTAAAGCTGAGAGGCAAGAAAAGTTACTAAGGTGAAATTTAAAAGGATGAGGAAGACTGATCAGTGAGTTGGGAGTGGGTGAACATTTATTTATTGTTGTTTTTTCAGTTTTTTTTTCTATGCTTGCTTTGCTGTATTTATTTCTGGTTATTTTGCTGTTTTGAATTTTTTCTACAGAACACAATGAAAACAAATAGAAACTTTTTTCAAGATGTTTATCTTCTTTCAAAGTAGCTGAAAATGTACATAAAACTTAAAAATATAATTACTTAAGCTTAGTGACTTAAGTTATTACCTTGAAAATTGTGATGTAATTTTTTAAACTCTTGTTTTTAAAATAGTATTTAATCTCAGTACTGATATTTTCTTAGGTTGAATAAAGAATTTTTGTGTTCCATAGGTGTACTTCCTCTTACAGACAAATCATGACAAAATGTGATAGCATTGCTAAGTCTATATGACCATTCAATTTTTTCATTAATTTTGATATAGATCTTAACAGAATTTTTTTTAATTTTAGCATATTTATACATATAGCTTTATCTGGGCTCATGATTCTGCGAGTGTGTATGTGTAAGAGAAATAGAGAAAGGAGAGGAGAGAAGAGTTGAGGGAATTCTTTTTCAGTTTTTTATCATTACTTAGAAAATTTTTGTCTTGCTGGTAAGATGATCATTATTGGGAGAATATGTTTCTGGAGCCATTAATAATGCTGAGATCCTGGCACATAGTAGGCACTTAATGCCTATTTATTGATTAAGAAATTTGTGTTGAAAGCTGATATTTGGTTATCTTTGCAGTGTGACACTGAAGATTTCACATTGACCCATTCCGACTAGTACTGCTGAAAAGCAGAGTCTAGGCTATATCACATGGAGAAAAAAGTCTTGCAGAGGAAGCAGAAGTCCTTAAGTAATCTTGTTATACTTTCTGCCTTCACAGATGAAATTTTATAAGATGCAGTGATAGGGAAGTAATTCTACTAAGATTTCATGAAAGTAACCAGAGTCAAACCTCTGAAAAGATTTTTAAATGAAAAGAAAAAAGGGCTTAGTTATTTGTGTACCTTTCTCTGTTTTGAGAAGCACAATTAATTACCATTACCAATATCAAAATGGCCAAAAAAATGATTGGGGCGTCTCTGCATCCCTAGTTTGAGGTTACCCATAGTCCTTTTGAACCAGTAATTCGTGTTTTAGAAATCTTATAAGGCCACCATGTGATACAAGTAGATACGATATTACCAACTTAGCCAAACCACCCCCATATTGTATAAATGACATTATAAAAGTAATTGACAGTAGAATGGCATATTTGATTGCCTGAGTAGATTCAAAAATCTTAAAAGTTAAGCTATCCTTAGCCTGGAAATAACACAAATGTGTTAACTTTCTCCAAGTGTTTAAAAGGCTGTCACGTGAAAAAGATTAGCCATTTTCTTCTTGGTCACAGAGGGCAGGACTAGGGTAGGGCTAATGCAGTGGCAGATGTAGGTAGATAAGGAAAAGCTTAGTCATTAGAATTATATAAAATGAGATGCCTTGGCTCCTCTTTCATTAAAAGTCTTCAAATAGAGGTTGGATACCATTTGTAGAAGATATTTCAGAGGGAATTTTTTGTCAGGTACTTTTGGATGGATCCCTGAGGTCTCTTCCAATCCATTCTGGTTTTTAGGGTTTTTGGACCCCCTTCCATGGTTTTATTCCATGTGTGGTTTTAGGCAAGCTGCTTCACTCCTTGACCTGAGTTTCCTCATCTGTAAATGGTAAGGCTGACCTCTGCAACTGGGGTAAGAACTCAGTTTCAACAAAAACTGCTGAGGAAACTGAAAGCAGTCTGGGAGAAACTAGATATAAAGAGGATATCAAGATAAACTAAATGAATACATGACTTTTAAAGGGTGACCCAATGTAAGGAGGAAAGAAATTTCAGATCCATGACTAGGGGAATACTTTATGATGAAACATGAGCTAGAAAGTATCACAAAAAATAAAATGAAAATTTTTGATTACATAAAATTGAAAGTTTTTTGTACAAAAAAACCCAATGCATCTGAAATTAGAAAGAAGCAGGTAAATGGGCAGTGCTGGGGGACATATTTACAGACCTCTGATAAGGTCTCGTTTCCAAAATAGAAGGTATTGGTTCAAATTTATAAGAATGTGCACCATTCCCCAAATGACAAATGGTCAAAAGATAGGAGCAGTTTTCTAAGGAAGAGATCAACAACCAGATTTTAGTAGTCCAAATAACTAATCTGAGAAATGTAAATGAAAGCAACTTCAAAGTTTCACCTCACATCTATGAGAATACCCAAAAGGCTGCTAGATTGTGGATACCCTTTGACCCAGCAATCACTGTTAAGCCTATGTCTCAAAGAATGCAGAGATGCAGCCCACACGTACAAAAATAGAGCAGCTCTTGATGGTGAAGAATTGAAAACTGCCCTTTGTTTGAGGAATAAGTGAATGTAACAAAATACTGTTGTGGTGACAGGCATGGTTTCAGAGAAGCCTGGGAAGACCTATATGAGCTGATGCAGAATGGAGAGAATAGAAACTATTGTAAACACAATTTTGAAAGACTTTAAAACTTAGCAATACAGTGATCAACCATGATTCCAGAGGACCATTGACAAAGCAGGCTAGTCATCTCCTGACACAGATAATGGATTCGGGGTGCAGAATGAGACATTTTTGGGAATGTGCCCAATGTGAGACCTTGTTTTGCTCAGTTGTGAATATTTTTTTCCACAGTGGAAATGGGAGATGGGAAGGAAAACTAGTTCTTTGTTAAGTGAGATTTTTAAAAATAAAATGATGGGGCTGGACTAAATGATCTCTCAGGTTCCTCAGTTCTAAAACTTACTGCCTTTTAACAACTATGTGAAATAATTATGTACTATGTCCAACTTTATTCTTTTTCATACAACCAATTTGAGGATGGAGCTGAGAACATGAAATCTGATCTTTTGGTTATATACTCTTTTTTAAATTATCCTGAATCAGTCCCTAAGCAACCCTGAAAACTATTTAGAGCATTCTCCAGGAGCTACTCATTCTCCAAAGATAATAGTAACATGACAGTAAGTGGTGATAGATGTCTTATTTTTAGAGAAAGTTGAGGGGAGGGGTGGTGCAGCAGAAAACTAACTTCTCTATTAGCTAGGTCTTGCAATATTGCCATCCTATGGATATAGTCATTTGACCTGTAGTTTCTGAACTTTCTCATATTATGATAATATACTCAGCTCACCCTACTGCTAAAAGCAGTGTAGCTCAATGAGATTATGAGCTATGCCATGCAGAGTTACCTGTAAGAAGTTCTGACAAAAGGTAATCCCCTGGAGAAGAAAATGACAACAATAAAACAGCATTTTTATAGTACTTTAAAGCTCACAAAATGATTTATCATCTGATTTTATCCTCACAATATTATTTCATTTTATCTTCACACCCACTCTTAGATGAGGAAATTGAGACAAAGGTTGTTATTTGCCCAAAGTCACACAGCTACTAAGTGTCTGAGGCTACATTTGAACTCAGGTTTTCCTGACTCTAGGTGCAACAATTTGCCCACTACACCACCTAACTGCTTAGAATGGTAATTTTTTTCCCTTGAGACTTCTCATAACAATTTGTTCCATAACTCTAATACATTTACCCTGAAATATTGCATATTACATGTATCTATACTGGTGTTTATCCCGCTTATAAACTTTAGTCAAGATCAGGGACCATGTCTTGTCATGATACTATA
The DNA here is from genome assembly GCF_028372415.1 of Notamacropus eugenii. NCBI lineage: Eukaryota > Metazoa > Chordata > Mammalia > Diprotodontia > Macropodidae > Notamacropus > Notamacropus eugenii. Next base: position 209,137,751 of record NC_092872.1, read on the forward strand.
TATCTTCTTGAGCACCAAGTGTAATGCTCTGCACACAGGAGGTGCGTAATAATTTGTTGTAGAATAAGACCAACACATTATACATGATGTAATGAAAAGAATCTTGGTCTTAGATACAGAAGATCTAGGTTGGATTCTCAGCTTTACCACTAAACCTGTCACTTAAGCACTCTGAGCTCTCGTTTTTTTAACCTTCAAATGGGCATAACATTTCTCACTACTAAGGACTAGATGAGATCATCAAATACTAAAACTGGGAATAATCTTAGAAATGCTTTGGCTCATTGGATCTTAACCTTATTTTGTGTTCTGGACCCCTTTGGCAGTGAGTCTAGGGAACCTATATCCATTCTGAGTAATTTCTTTAAATGCATAAGATAAAATACATAGGATTATGAAGGAAATCAATTCTATTGACATAGTTGATGTAATTTATGAAATATTAGTATTAACCAATTCTACTGATAGTATATTTTATTTTATATTACAAATGTTTATACTTATTAATGTTATATTAATGTCATATTATATAATTGTGTGACTTGTATATTAATATATTTTGTTATTACTCAAAATATATTTTTTAAAAGTTCACTGACTCCAGGTTAAGAACCTCTGCTCTAGTTCGACCCTCCCACCTTACAGATTAGGACACTGAGTCTCACCAAAATGTTAACTTGCACTGATGTCTCCTTACTCTCCACCAGGACCCTTCTTACCGTATCATGCAGCACAAAAGTGCTTTGGAAGCATAAGGCCCTACACTGATCTACTTTGGCACTCTGGCAGTAATCTGATTTTCTCTGATATGAACCATGACTCTTCTGATCCAGGTCACAACTCCTCTGTGCCTCAGAAAATGGCCTTCATGAGCCGCCCCATGTCGCTCCTGGCCAGGAGACTTGGAGAGCTTAGCCAGTCTGTTCTTCAAACCCCTTTCCCAGTTGATCACCAGGCCTGGATTTGAAGCCTTTCCACCTTAGGGTATGGGGTCCATCAGAACTTGCTCTCTACCCACATGGCCTTCTAAAACCCAGGATCACTTCCACAGTAAGGGAGGCATTTGCAGTGGAGCACATGTACAAATACCAGCTGTTGTTAGCAACCCAGGAGGGCTAATGAGCGTAATCATTATACCAAAAGGCTTGGGTAAATAGTCAGTGCAGTAGTTTTTGTTTTTAGATGATTGTAAGTGCAATCTCATGTAATCACAGCCCTTGCATCAGTGCTGTCTCTCAATCAAAGATACGTATCTTGGATCCATGTTGGCCTATTGCTAATCTGGGGAAAATGTAAGAATTCACACAAGAATTTCCACAAACACTCTGAGGTTATCAAAGCATTTTTCTCACATCCCTATAAGGAGTATAAATGTTATTACCCTCATTTTCCAGAAGAGGAAACAAAATGACTGGTCCAGGGTAGCCCAGCTAGCCAGTGCCAGAAAACCCAGTGTCCAAGAATGGAAAAAGCCACTGAATAAGGTCATTTCCATAATCATACCCTATTCTAAGAAAATGGCTAGAGCCTGAAGTCAGTGTCATATTTGCCAGGGGACAAAAAGTGCCAGTAATTCTAGCAAGATAGATGGAGACCATGGATGCTCCAGGTGCCAGGGTGCAGAACCCTTTCGTGCCCAACCCACCTTTGTGTGTGTGTGCAGTTCATCAAAGAGCACCAGAGATCAGGGAAGACTAGAATAGTAGGGGAATAGTAACATATTTTACCCTTCCTTAGGAAAATGAGAATATTTCCAGTTGTAACAGGAAGCCTGGCCAAGCTCTAACAAAATCTGCCCATGGCCAGACAAAGAAATACCTATGAGCATTGTTTGTGAATATCCCTCATGTTATTACCTTCTGTTTTCAGCTCCAAGGCATTCAGCAAGAAAAGTATTCACCCACACCCCAGTGAGGAAAGAAAACGAAAGGGTCAGAAGTTGCAGGTTTAGTTAGCATGGAAGGTAGGCTGCAGCATGGGAAGAAAATTAGTGGCTCCAGGGAGGGGCATCAGCTCCTGTCCACATTAGGGTTCCCTTTAGCCAAGGTATTTTAAGAAGGGCATGCTGGCATTTGGAAGCTAGCACCATAATTGTGTATTCATGGAAGCCTCTCAGGAGTGCTTGGAGAGAAGGGAGAAGACAGGGAGCATCTCATCACAATATTGTTGTGGGGACTGGGGCAGGGAGTGGCAGTGGGGTCAGGTGATGCTGAGTGTCTTTCCCTTCATATCTAATAGTCCGTTTTTCTTTGTCCCAGGAGGGTTTTCCTAGGGAGTCTCGTGTGCTTGGCTGTGCTCTGGAGCTACCCAAGGTTCTGACATGCACTGTTTTTCAGTAACACTTCTCAAATGTTTTGGTCTCTGAACCCTTTCACTCTTAAAAATTATTGCATCCCCAAAGAGCTTTTGTTTATGCAGGTTCTATCTGTTGGTATTTGTCATATTAGAAGAGAAAACATAAATTTTTAAAATATTTTATTCATTTTAAAATAACGATAAACCCATTACATGTCAACATAAATAATAGCTATTTTCCAAAACAAGAAAAATTCATTGAGGGGTGGCATTGTTCCATGTAGTTTTGCAAATCTCTTAAATGTCTACCTTAATGAAAGATAGCTGGATTCTCAGACCTGCTTCTGCATCCAGTCTGTTGTGATATTGTAAGACAGATAAACACAGTACACAAGATGGCTGCTAGCACGGGTTCACTCTTGATTTGGTCAGACAGGAAAAACACTAAGAGGGGTTTAATAGTCTTACTTTATTCTAATCTAGTTTTCTCAGAAGAGGTTGATGATAATGAGAGCACAAACTCCTACAGGATTCCCTAATCACCTTTCTCTCAGGGGCTGGTGAGAAGGAGGGGCAGTTACCCCTGCGACTTGATGGGGTCAATTGAGACAGATACAGTTTGTGCATTCAACCGTAAGGGTTCCCCATTCACTCTCTAGTGATCACCTGTTTTATAGGTCAGCTGACAAGGCATATTGTCAGCAACACTCTCACAAGTTTACATCCCCTCATTCCTGTGTCTCACTGAGCAGCTACAGTGGGAAAAATTCACTTTACAAACACTAAAATCCACATTACTTACACTAAAATTCCCCTTACATACAGATATATTGTTTTGGTCGAACTATGTAAAGAAACTTCAGCCTTACACAGCTATATAGTTGAAAACGGAAGGAATATTTTAATGGGCAAATTAATGTATGAAAACTGTCAACCTTATGGACCGTACTTTGAGAACCTCCACCCCATGAGGTTGTAGTTTGTGATTTTACCTGTCACAGGGTCAACAAAAGCTATATCCTTGAGTAAGCCTCTAAGACTGCTCCCTCCCTTAGACTATGCTTCAGAGACTCAGAAGCTTGGTGGGTAGAATGAAAAGGCCTGAGTCTGCTAGGAAGAATCAACCCTCTTTGCCACTGGACCTTACACAATATTGCAAAGTAACTGAAGTTTGTCTTTGGTGCCTTCCCAACTCCCATTCTGTGCCCCTCTGCTTCTGCCTCCCAAAGGCTCTCTCTCACCTATGCCCAGGCACAGTTGCTTGTGATCACAGGGCTGATCATATTAAAAACTGTTATGGATTTTAAAGATCTTTTAGTCCAACTGTTTCATTGTACAGAGGAGAAAATAATTCTTTGAGAAGTGATAACTTTTGGTTGTCCAAAGCCCCACCTTGCAACATGCTAACCTGAAGTACCTACATTCCAAAATGACCTTTGTTTCTCATCCTCCTCCTTTCCCACCTCCTGATAGTAAACTATGTTATTTCCTCAATTCAGCTAATCTCAGGTGTTGACAATCTGCAGATAAAGTAATTTCAGCCCTCAAAAACCTACTAATGCCTCTGCAGCTGAATTACAGAACTATTGGCTACTATGTGCCACGTTAAAAAAAAAAAACCAACTTTTTTCTCAATTTGTACTTGGTCACTGAAAAGTCTAGTAGTGTGACTACTGTGTTTTGATACTTCCATCATGTGGATACTTCCTCCTGTAGCACTGATCACAGCCCATCCCTGACTTCTCAACCTATGTTACTCATGCCTAAGTCTTCTAATCTTCCACAAGGGACTCACCCAACAAGCTGGAGTTATTCTGTAGTTTTCTCAACATTGATTGCATGGAAACCAATGGAGAGTGGAGTGGGAGGGAGAGAAAATAAATACTTGCTTAAAAAAATGTATTTTAAAAAAGAAATCATTTAAAAATTATCCTAGTCTGAAACCTTTGGAATAATCTGAAAAAGTTCTTGTCAGTTTTTCTTTAACTCTCAATTCTTAAACAATGTCCTGTTCCCCTCTTTTCAAATCAGTAATAGAGCACTCCTCCCTTGAAGTCATTGATGTGGTGACCAGACAAAGATGAGCACAATGACCCACTTGTCCCTTAAAGGGAGCAGAGTACACTGATTATAAGAAAGAGGCCTTTTTGATTACTTCAGCTTCCCCTATGACCACCTTAGAGTAAGAGCCCATCAAGGAGAGTAGTTAAAGAAGAACTGAGTGGTTTTAAGAGAATATTTCTGCAGGGACATTTTTGAAAGATTAAGGAATTCCTATTTCATTATATGAAGTAGAATATTAACCCTAACCTGTCATTTTGTATAATTTCCCTTGTTCAAGAGCCCCATAAATATTTCCTTCAAAACGTTTTGTGATGGAGAGATATCCATGAGCATAATGTACTCTGTCACTTCGGACAGTTCTCTCTCCAAGCAGAACAATGCTTGGATTAGAAAAATGCTAAACTTATTTTTTATAAAAATATTTCCTTTGTATATATTATTTTATTCTGTGTACATTTTATATCTGGGAGGGGAAGGGAAGGAAGGGAAGGGAAGGAAAGGGAAGGGAAGGGAAGGGAAGGGAAGGGAAGGGAAGGGAAGGGAAGGGAAGGGAAGGGAAGGGAAGGGAAGGGAAGGGAAGGGAAAGGAAGGGAAGGGAAGGAAGGGAAGGGAAGGGAAGGGAAGGGAAGGTTGTCACCTATATTAAGGGATTAGGAAACAGGTAGGAGGAGAACCAAGAGAATAGTAAGCAAGATCTTTAATTTAACTGTAAATTTGCTCTAAATGTGAATTCTTCCTGATTCAGTTGCTGTCCTTCGTCTTCGAAGAGGACCAAAATGATGTCACCATGATAAAGTGAAATTTCATTGTGTCCAACTGGGGCTGATCAGACCAATACAAGCTCAGAATACTCTACCACAGGTTGGGCACAGATAGTCCATGTGAATATTTGGGGTGGATACCCCAAATTTGCGCATCCTGCATTTCCTTTGTGCTGTCTCAATTCTGCTTTGCTCATAAGAGCACAGCACCCTTTCTGATGCAGGAATGCCATGCTGAGTGGTCCTGTGCCAGTGTCTCCCATGTTGCACAGTCAAATTCAAAGTTCTTGAGAGAGACCTTGAGAGTGTCCTTGTATCTTTTCTACCTGCCTCATGTGAGTTCTCCATAAAGCAGTCTTTTTGGCAAGTGTCTTCCCGATTCACCAGCATATAGAATGTTAATGCTGCCAGCACACACGTGAATGATCTGTAGTATAGGTAATGTAATACTGTGAGTCACCATGAGGCGGGGCTACGAAGAAAATTAAACAGGTGTGGAAATCTATAGCCAACGTCTGAAGTGAAGGGGCCAGCATTCAGACATTATATAGCAAGTTACCACTATGAATTTCAATCCAGAAGGATACAGCCAAAGTTCACAAGCATACAGAAAATATGGAGGAGGTAGGAAGGAGCAAGAAAAATAAAGAGAAAGCAGGTTCTTTTACCTGAGAACACTCAGAAGTACAGGTCAGGAAGTCCGATGTTAGAAAACAGCACATTACTTGGGACAGTGGTGAGAGAGAGGGAGAAAGGGAGAGGAGAGAGAATCAGAGTACAAGACGGTGTCAATGCTAAGAATGTCAGAGTTGAATCTCAAAGGCAGTGATCACATTGCTTTGACACTGGTAAGTCTGGAACAAGGAGGAAATTATCTTAGGGATATATAGATGGGGAAGGAGGTACATGATTAAACAAATGATAGGATCACATAAGATAAAATGGACAATTTTGGTCATATAAAATTTAAAATTAAAAAGGTTTTGCACAAACAAGTCTAATATAGTAAAAATTAGAAGGGAAACAGGTAAGTGGGGGAAATCTTTGCAGCAAGTTTCTCTGATAAAGGTCTCATACTTAAGATATATAACGAACCGTTTCAAATTTATAAGAATAAAAGCCATTCCCCAGGAGCTAAATGGTCAAATGATGTGAACTGGCAGTTTTCAAAATAAGAAATCCAGACTATCAACAACTATATAAAAAAAAATGTTTCAAGTCATGAATAATGGAATGCAAATTAAAGCAACTTTAAGGTCCCATGTCAGACTGGCAAAGATGACAACAGATGAAAATGGTGAGTATAGAAGAGGCTATGGGGAAACAGGTGCCCTAGTGCACCACTGGTAGAATTGTGAATTGGCCCAATTATTCTGGAAAGCAATTTGGAACTGTGCCCCAAAAGTTACTAAACTGTGCATGCCCTTTGATAGACCACTATTAGGTTTATACTTCCAAAGAATCCAAAGAAAGAAAAGGACTTATATGCATAAAAATATCTATAGCAGCTCTTTTCATGGTAGCCAAGAATTGGGGAATGACTAAACAAACTGTGGCATATGAATACAATGAAATATTATTATGAATTTGGCAGTTTCAGAGGAAACTGGGAAGACTTCTACAACTTATGCAGAATGAAGAGAGGAACTTGAAGAAAAATGTATGTGATGACATTATATGAAGAAACAAAGCATTTATTAAGCTCTTACTATGTGCCAGGCACTGTGCTACGTGCTTTACAAATATCTCATTTGACTATGGAGAAAAACAATAGTAAAAGACTTTAGAACTCAGATCAATACAATGATAAACCAGGAGTCCAAAAGAATGAAGATGAAACATGACACTTACCTCCTGACAGAGAGGTGGTGAACTTCAAAATTCAGAAAGATGTACATATTTCATTCAGGGCAACATCACTGCACAGCGATAACTTATATTTAAATAAATGTAGCATATGATAGTATATATGTCTTCTAAAAATTAAACTGTCCATTCCACTACCCCCCCCCCCCATTGAGCAAATCAAAACAAAACAAAAAATAAAACCTTCAGTCCACAGCAGCATAATGCAGCAAAACAAACTCTGACATAGCCCTGAATGAAAACTCAGGCACTGAACCACACTGTCCAGTGGGGATGGTGAAAATACATTGCATCATCTTATTACTTTTTTTTAAAGTATTTCAATGTATTTAGTGGAGTAGGACTGATAATGTGAATGAATGGGGAGTATTTAGTGAAAAGTTAATGCATTAAGTGGACAGTATTTAAAATGAACATCATTTGTATTTTTTAAGTGATTATATACACATATGCTGTGTAATATAAACAATTTTTCAAAGAAAGAGAGAAGACGTAGCTTTGTCTGCTAGTCCTTTAAGGGCTGTGGAATAGGAAAGAGCTACCCAGACCCCAAAGATCAGTCAAGCGGAAGACCTGAGTGAGGTAAATGAAGCCCTTTTCAAGCACTCTTCTTAACTGCAGAGCCACTGCCAAGGAATCATGGCACAGGAGACCCACCTAAAAGGCTAAAAGGCACCAGAAATGGCAGAAAGTAGGATAAGGACCAAGATTAAGCCCCAAAGTCCACAGAAGTGCACTCATGGTAGAAGATTGTATGGTGCCCCAAAATAGTGGTTGCACAAATCACCCTTAAGGTACTTGGGGTAACCCTAGGGTGGGGAAACTATACATTTATTACTAATAATGTTAGCTCTGAGCTCGTACTAGTGTACTTCCAATTAAACAACTCAGGCAAGAGAACATATTAACTCTTAACCATGAAACATGGTTTACTACACATAATGCAAAGTAAGAATAATGCTGACATAACATGATAAACCACCTATAGATCTGGGTCACACTCTCCCAAAGATGCAAATAGATCTGTGGAGGAGTATGAACACATGGGAATTTAGCAATGAGAGGGCCTGTGATTAAGGAAATCCATATGCCTAAGACAACTCATAACTCTGAACTGCAGGCATTGATATCCTTGATCTCTTTAGGCAAGATGTTACATATGATGTATCATTTTCTGGTTGGAACCACTCTCCTACTATTCTTGGGCCACTGCAATAGTGCCAAGTTGTTTGTTTTTTTCTTTTTCTTTCTGCAAAAGGTAGTTTAAAGGCTGATATTTAGTTTCCCACGTCTGCTCCCTTGGCTGGGTACTGAGGCATTTCACTTTCTCAGTGAAAATCAATTACCTTAAGCCAAGGATCTAAGAAACTATTTGAGTTTGTTCTTTTGGACATAAGGCACCCTTTGAAAGTCATAAGAGAGAAGTAAAGGACAAGAGTAGGGAAGTCTTTGAATGGTTTCCCTTCTCTCAAGCTGTAGATCGTTCCAGAGAGCAAAGCAACTTTTTCCCAGTCAGCTCTTCAAGCACCAGAGAATTCTGATTAAGCTTTCCTCCAGATCAGATCATCTTCCTACATAGCTGCAGAGACTGTTTGTCCCTGATTAGCTTTTCTCATCTGCGTTCATCTCAAAGCAACGTCATTTATCTTCTTTTGCCTCTGCTTCTTTGGATTCTGCCTTCTGGATGAAGCTTCTAATTCTGCTTTCTGTCATCTAATTCACTGGCTTCTCATTTCCCTTCAATCTCAGGACCTCCTCATATTTCATGGGCAACCCACATCTGCTTCAGTTTGGGAACCCCCAAATTCACATTTCTATTATTTTTGATTTAGAGTTTCCTGATAATAAATTTCCAAGTCCTAAAGGAATAATGTTTTTACTCTACAGGAGAGTCATCTTACACCTGCTCCTCAGTAGACCCACCTCCCACTCTGAGCTTCCAGTGCCTGATATATGCAATGACAGGGCTAGATCATGATCATTAGTGTTCCTTATAGCCTTGCTATTCAATTATTCACCTCCTTCTTCCCTTTTCGTCCCTCATTCAAATTCTGCTTGATGGAATAGCACTTCTATTCAAATTATACTCCAAAGCAGAAACCATCAAAACAGTTTGGAACCGGATTTTTAAAAATAGGAAATCTGATCAGTGGAACAGGCTACATCAACAAGAACCATATGCTGTGAAACTCAATAACCCACCAATAACCCAGGTTCAATAAACCTGAGAACACAAATTGTTTAAGGGAGAAAGCCATTTGACGAGAACTTCTTGGAAAACCAAAAAGCAGTTTGGGAGAAATTCAGTTTAGAAAGAAAGAAAGAAATTTGGTTTATTATGTCACCTACCACAATAAGCTCAAAATGAACATATCATCTGAATATAAAAGGTCACACCATTTAAAAAAATTAGTTGATATTTTCACATTTGGAGACGAAGGAATAGAGGAGATCACTAAAGATAAAATATATTGAATACTGAATATATAAACTTGAAAAGCTTTTGTACAAACAAAATCAATGCTGCTAAAACAAGGAAGGAAACTGTCAATTGGAACAAAAATCTTTGCAGCAAATATCTCTGATGAGACTCTGATAGCCAATGCATCTAGGGAACTGATATAAATCTATAAGACTAAGAACCATTCTCCAGTGGACAAATGATAGAAAGAATATGAAAAAAAAAAACAATTCTCAAAAAAAAAAAGATTTGCAAATGATTAAAGAGTATTCCAAAGCATTAAAGAGAAAAGCAAATCAAAACAAGGCTGAAGTGTCATCTTACCCTAGAAATCTGGCAAAGATAACAAAAGATGGTCATATTCAGTGTTGCAGGGGCTGGTGAGAAGACAGGTATACTACTTCTCTGTTGATGGAACTGTGAACTGGTCCAACAATTCTGAAAAGCAATTTGAAATTATACAAGAAGAGTAACTAAGATATCTATACCATTTTGTCCAGAGATTTCAGTGTGATATATATATAACTCAAGGAGGTTAAAATAGAGAAAGAAATCTCCCATATATACTAAAATATTCACAGAAGCACTTTTTGTGGTAACAAAAAACTGGAAATAAAGTATATGCCAATCAAGAGGAGAGCTAAATAGTGGAACATGAATGTAATGGAAAATTACTTCACTGAAAGAAAGGATGAATAGGAAGACTTCAGAGAAGCACTGAAAGGCTTCTATGAACAGATAAATTCAGAGTGAAGTAGAACCAGGGAAGTAACAGAAACAATGATCACAACATTGTAAATGTTAAAACAAGAAAAAAACAAAAAAACTTAAACTAAACAAGATATATTTGTAATGTGCAAGTATGGCCCCTAAGATCAGTTAATAAAACATACCTCCCTCCTTTCATTACAGAGGTAGGAGACTACAGGTATGGAATATTGCATATACTGTCATATATGGCTAATATGCTGGTTACTTTTACAAAACTAATTTTTTCCTCTCTTTTTTAATCTTAGTTATAAGAGATGGCTTATCTGGGAAGAGAAAGGGAAAGATACATTTTCAAATGAGTATGGTATAAAAATAAAAGGCATCATTAAAATATAAGATAAAATTTTAAAAACCGAAAAAACCTCAAATTCTCCCTGATCTGTGTCTCATTCCATCAAAGATCAGCCTTCCCTCTATGACAGTGAGTATTATAAGACCAATTTTAATCTCTTTTGATGTATTAGGGGCAAATATACTAAAATTCCTGAATAACCTGGAAATAAGTCCCGAATTTGGAGTCAGAAGAAATATGGATTCAAATCCCAACTTTCTTAATAAATGTGTGACCTAGATCAAGGTGCCTTCTGTGCCTCAGTGTCCTGATCTGTAAAATAATGGTGGTCTACAGGGCCCCTCACCTACAATTCAATGTAATTGAACAAGCATTTACGAAACAACTACTCTGAACGAGGTGCTGTGCTAAGTGCTATCCAAAAAAACAAAAATAAAAGAGTCCCTGCCTTGAAGGAACTTTTATTGTTGATTTCATAAATCTGATTATCAGGATTTTCAGGAAATGTTACCTAACTTTTTGACTTATTTGTAAAACCTATTACTTTAAATCTGGGGGGAAAGGAAGTGGCAAAAAGCAAGGCCACTGGAGGAAGACTAGGGGCACAGCAATGAAGAAACCTAGAGTTTTTCAGCCTTGGGAACCTTGGATCTGATCCCTGCTCATTAGCCCTGAATTGGGAAACACCAGGTTGCAGTACATTTCTCAGGGGCTGCTTTCCTTGATGCACAACTGCAGGACTGCCAGCTGCCAGCTTTGGGAAGAGCAGTGAGACTGCCACTGTTAGCTCTTGGTTAAGTCTGCTGACTGCTAAGAATGATTGTCTTCATTTCCACAACTTCCCACTTAATAAGTTAATTTTAAACCAGGCCCACAGATCCCTTCCTCTCTCCCCTCCTCCCTCCCTCCATTTCTCTCCCTCCCTCCATCTCTCTCTCTCTCCTCTCCCCCTCTCTTTCCTAGATCTCTCCATCTCTCCCTCCCTCTCTCCTATCTCTCCCTTCTCCTCCTTCTCTCTCTTCCTCCCTCCTCTTCCTCTCCTCTCCCCACCCCACCCTCCCTTACTATGTCATCTTGCAGGAGCAGATGTAATATAGTTCAGCATGAGAAGATGAAACCCATGAAGATTTTGTAGGGCACTGAATTCAATTATATATAAGATGACAGTGCAGGCCTTTGTCAGCACCAAACTAAAGAGAAAGGGCCTGAAGGAACTGTAATTTCAAAGAAAAGGTTAGACATTTGTAATCTGTCCTTTGCCTTGGTAAAAGGTCTTTTCTGGGAGGGCCCTCTGGGATCAACAGTCCTTCCCACAAAGTGGACAAAGCCAAGACCAACTCTCTGCCAGACTGTGGCAAAGGCAACCTTTGTCCCACCTTCTTTACAGTGTGTTCTGGTTCTTGGCATCCCTATCTGTACTGGAGTCCCACCCTCACTCCCCTGGCTAACATTATCCTTCCTAAGGGCTAATAAAGGTTTAAGACCATGAAACTACTAGGGATATTCACATTTTAATGGAGACCCTGGAAGACTGAAAAACTTTAGAATCTAATGAATCCCCAATGTTAGCATTTCTGATATTTGGCAAGGAGGAGGGGAAGCATTTGGGTCAGGGAAGCATGGCAAAATTCCCCTGTGTATCCAGAACCAGGCTAGTTTTTGAAGAACCAATTGATTTAAATAAGGGAGTTGTTAGGGATGGGCCAATACCAAAGGATTGTTAGTAGTGAACTGAAGAAAGGATTTTAATGACACAGAACAGGACTGTGAATGTAAACTGTGTCATTTAAAAGTTATTGACAAGTGGATAATTTTGATTACATAAAACTGAAAAGATTTGCTCTACTAAAATCAAGTCAGAATGAGAAGCAAAAATCCGGAGAAAATCTTTACTGATAATTTATCTGACAAAGATATAATATCTAAAATATTAAGGGAATTAATAAAAATATGTAAGAATAAGACCTATTCTTCTAGTAGATAAATGGCCAAAGGATATGAATAGGCAGTACTAAAGAAGAAATTGTAAGCTCTCAGAAATCATATAAAAAAAACCATTCCACATCACTGATATAATAAGAAAAATTGTAATTAAAACAAACTTCAGCTTTTACCTCACACCCATCAGATTTGTCAAGAAAATTCCAAATGATGTCATCACGAGCTGGACATGACTTAACAGCAAAGGGCAGCTAGATGGTGCAGTGGACAAAGTGCTGAGCCAGAAGTCAGGAGGACCCATCTGAGTTCAAATATCGCTTCAGATATATACTACTTGTATGACCCTGGACAAGTCAGAGAACCCTGTTTGCCTGTTTCCTCACTGGTAAAATGAACTGGAGAAAGAAATGACAAACCACCCTAGTATCTTTGCCAAGAAAACCCCAAATGGGGTCACGACTGAACAGCAAACAGAATAAATTGTGATATACAAATATAATGGAATATTACTGTAAGAAATGTTGGAATGTGATGAATACAGAGAAACATGGAAAGATTTACATGAACGGACACAGAGTAAAATGAGTAGAGCCAAGAGAACAATATACATATAATATAAATGGAAAGAACCCCCCCACACACACACGCACTATTGCAAAGAAGCATGGTTTTAAGGAGAGGATGCTCCCAACCTAGCCCTTCCCAGAGGTCCAGGTGTTACATACTTACTACATTTTCTGACTTTTTCAATGTATTGATTAGTTGTGCTGGTTTTTTCTTCTTTTGTCTTAATTAATATTACGCGCAATATAACTGTTTATTCTCTTGCTCTCCTCTTGTTCCCCTCCCCCTTCCAATCAGTTGCCAGATTCAGCCAAATCTATGTTCACCCATCTCTCCCTTTTCTGTACTTTTGTGGACAGTATCTTGGAGTTTGGCTCTTCATTACCTCTCACTTGGGCTATTTCAGTGGCCTTATAATTGGACTCTTGGCTTCCTGCTTGTTTCCTCTTTAGTGTATCTTCCACACAACTGCCAAGTCTCCCCAAAACACAAATATGGCCATGTCACTGTCAAACTGACCAACTTGCTATTCCTTGAACTTGGGATTCTACCTCTCCTGATCCCATGGTTCTGCATGGGGCTATCCCACACCTGTAATACGGTCCATCAACTCTTATCTCTTAAAAACCCCAGCTCTCTTCAAGGCTCAGTTCCAGTGCCACCTCTTACAAAAAGCTTTCCCTGATCCCCTCTTCCCTCATCAGTGTTAGTGGTCTCTCGTCTCCTTAAATTATCCTGTATATATGTATGTTTACATGTTGCATTCCATTAGAAAGTAAGCTTCCTGAGGACAGGGACTGGTTTGTCATTTTGTGTTTGTATCCATAGTGCCCAGTACAGAACTTTTGCAAACAGGGAATTAATAAAGGCTTGTTTGGATTGTTTTGTATTAAACTAAAGAGATCAAAACAATGTTTGGTGGACCTCTTGGAGTGACTCCTAAGCCCTAAAAGAACCTCTGACCCACAAGCTGGAAACCACCATAGTAGGTCTTTTAGATGCCATCCAGCTCAAAATTCGTTGACCTCATGACTACTGTGGCCTACATCAACAGGAGTTAAATGAATAAGACCATGATGAATATAGTGCTGCAGATGCCCTTTAGAGGACATAACTATGGGACCACCTTCAGTAAGGAAGAAAACTCTACAGAGGAAGGCAGCCAAGGAGTCAACATCCTAGTTGTCAATGGAATTCAGTTAAGCCATAGAGTATCACAATAGGGAACCCAGAAGAAAGTGGTCAGGGGACAAAAAAACTGGGGAAGATATAAAGGAGTGGGAGCCAGCAAAGGGGCTGGGAGAAGGGGGAGAGCAGGGTACCAAAACCTGAAAGTACTCAGTCCAAATTCAAGTCAGGAGCCAACATACTGCCAGTCAGCAAGCAATTTATTTAGCATTTATTATGTACTAGATGTTATACTAAGTGCTGGGGAGACAAAGAGAGATTAAAAAACCGGTCCCTGCCCTCAGGGAGCTCAGTCTAATGGAGAACACAACATATACAACATAAAAATAATTGTGTATTTATCTATCTATATTTTCAGTTATTGTTCAGTCATGTCCAACTCTTCGTGATGCCATTTGGGATTTTCTTGGCAAAAATTCTGAAGTGATTTGCCATTTCTTTGTCCAGCTCATTTTACAGATAAGGAAACTGAGGTAAACAGGGTTGAGTGACTTGCCCAGGGTACCCAGATAGTAAGTGTTTTAAGTCAGATTTGAACGTGGGGCAAAGAGTCTTCCTGACTCCAGGCTTGTCCTGGAGTCCCTAACTCCCACTAATTACCGTGTGTGTATGTGTGTATGTGTGTATGTGTGCGTATACATATATAACATGAATATATGTACATATACATGTAAAGTTTTAATATGTTGGTCAAAGATATGCCCCCATCCAATTTCAGCTTTGACCACAGCTTCTTCACCACCCTTTTCATCTAGAATCCACACTCACCCTTTTCAAGCAATTCACCATGAGTCTGTGTATGTGGATGTATGTATGTATACATACCCATGTGTGTGTGCGCGCGTGAAAGCCTGATTTTGAGAGAACTAGAGACAAAGTCAGGTTGTAAGGCAAGGCAAGAGAATCTGAAGGTCAGTGACAAAGTCTGGGAGGCAGACTCATGGTGAACTCCTTGAAAAGGGTGGGTGTGTGTACTCTACATACACCTCCTTTTGAAATCACTATGATTACAGCTGAAATGTGGCAGAGAAGAACTTTGACCAATGCACTGAAATTTAGAGCAGGGGTTTTCAGCCTTTGGAGTCCTTCACCAGCATAGAAATACCTGAACTCACTACCTACATAGCAAGAGTTAGTTAAAACAAGAAGCTTCCAAATGGAGTTTTCCTTCCCCTTTCCTGACTCTAGCAGTAGCTGATCCAAGATCCCCTTCCTCAATCTCCTAACAGCAGACTCACAGTGTCCTAGGGTATTCTTCCACGACCCCTCCCCACTCCAATCTACTCCACAACTGAACTGGGGGTACATTTTTATGTTGTTGGTCCCAGATTTAAAAGCTGTTAGCTTACAATCCTGATAGTGACAATGTCCAGGGCCTCAAGCCATTTGAAGTACAAAGGCAACAAGACACTATGGGAAGCAGTTAAGCAGAGAAGATAAAAGCAAAGTCATGGTTTCAGTGGACCAGGGAGAGGAAGGTGTATTAGAATGTGGAGAGTGAAAGAGCTGTGGTTCCCTAATAGGGTCTGTTTGCTTTTGAGAAGAGATGCTTTGGAGCCTAGAAGGCTGCTCTAAAGGAATCAGTGGTCTAAAATCTAGAGCAGCAGTCTCTGAAGTAGGAGCCATAATCTGACTAGGAGGCATGTGTGACCAACCAAACAAAGGATTATATGGAACACACCCCACCTCCTCTGCTTCCCAAGCTCATGGGGCTTGTCTCTGATACAATCACACCTACTCTATGCCATTATAGGCCAATACTCCATACCTCTATCTCCTGTTACAACTCTGCAAGCTCCCATGCTTATTCCTATTCTGAGCTGGGTCCCTTAGACCAGGTAGAACTGAACACCTCTATGAGCTACAAAAATGCTCTTGGAAAAATTCACTACAAATCTGTTTCTCATTCCCCAGCATATCTATGGGGAGAGGTGGGGAAATGTACTGATAGGAGTGTGTAATCAAAAGTTTGGTGTGCAACTTTAAAAGATTTAGGAACTCTGACACAATGATCAACCACAGTTCCAGAGGATTTATAAAATATGCTACCTACTTCCAACAGAAAAGTGATGGCTTCACTGCAGAGTTCATATATGAGTGTGTGCGTATGTATATACACATACATGGGGGAGGGGGGTTAATACAGGAATTTATTTTGACTATACATATTTGTAATGTTTTTTTTTTCTCTTGCTTTCTCACATGGGTAGAGAAGGGGGACATGGCAGAAAAAGAATTTAGAACTGAAAATAAAACAAAATTAAACTTAAAAAAGATTCCTAAGCTTAAGATTTAAAAATAAAATGGTCTGGAGGCTATCTCTAGCAATGGAGATTGGGTACAAGTTCTCCTTTCAGAAAAGAGCCCATATTTCTCAGTCTTCTTGAGAGTACTTAAGGATGCCCCTAAGGCTGTTTTCTAGGCTCCTTACAGCTTAGAGAACTTTGCAACTTCTCTGCAAAAAAGCCTCTCAGACATCTGCCAGAAACCCTACAAAGAAAATTTAAAAAAATATTAACTACTGATAATGCCTTTCTTACAACCCTATGAGGAAGAGAATGTGAGAATCATTAGCCCTACTTTACAAATGGAGACTAAGTCACAAGGGTGAAGTGACTTGTCTGGGGTCATGGCATGTATCAGAGCCAGAACTCAAACCCAGGTCTTGACTCAGGTACTCAAAGAATTTAAAGCTGGAAGTGACTTTAGAGACCACGACAATCTTTTTATTTTTCAAATAAGAAAAAAGAGGACAGGATGGCAGGGCCAAGATGCCAGTGTAAAGGCAGTAAATCTGCTGAATTCTGCCAACATTCCACTCTAAACTTTAACATAATATGTCAGATACAGTTCTGGCTTATAGCCAATAAAGGGTCAGGGGAGACATTTTTCCAGCCCAAGACAATTTAGGAAGTTTGTAGGAGAGGTCTAAGACACCATTCACACCCAAAGGGCAAGCAGTGGTGGGCACTAGAGATGGTGGCTACAGGAGGGGTAGAAACAACAGCAGGAGAAGTAGCAACTGTGGGAGTGCTCAGGTCAGAGGTGGTTAAGGGTATTGGACAACAGGTTACCCTGAGCTGACACTAGGTGCAGGACACAAAGGAACTGGGGTCCTGGTCCCACCAGCAGGAATGCTAGTACTTGTGGCTACAGAGGAACGGGCCCTTCCTGGGTAAAGACCAGGGAGTAGACCAGGAGACCAGTAACCACACCTCTCCCAAGACAACACTACCTAGAAAGCTTGCAGACCCCCCAGAACTGCTGTAAACGCAGCATACCAAAAAAGCTTAAAGCTTGGAACAGTGCTTCCTCATCACTGAGTGAGAAGGGTCCAACTTTAACATAAAGTTCCAGGTCAAGAAATAGGCTAGAAAAATGAGCAAATAATAAGCTACTATAGTAGCAGAGAAAACCAAGACAAACTCAGAAGACAACAATACAAAACCAGCCACAAGCAAAGCCTCAAAGAAAAACACTAATTGGAACCAAGAACAGCAAGAATCCGTGGAAGTTTAAAAAATGAGAGATGAATAGTAGAGAAAAAATTGGGAAAAGAAATGAGTAATGTTAGGAAATTATGAAAAGAGAAGCAGGGACAGCTAGGTAGCTCAGTGAATAGAGCACTGGCCCTGGTGTCAGGACATGAGTTAAAATCTAACCTGAGACACTTGACACTTATTAGCTGTGTGACCCTGGGTAAGTCACTTAACCCCAACTGCATAGGGCCTTCCCTCCTCCAAAAAAAAGGGGAGGGGAGAATTAACAGGTTAGTAAAAAAGGCACTGAAAAAAATGAACCTTTAAGAAAACAGAATTGGCTAAATGATAAAAGAGGCACAAAAATTCATTGAAGAAAAGAACTCCTTAAAAAGCAGAATTGGCTAAGTGGAAAAAGAGGTACAAAAGCTTACTGTACAGAGAACTTAATCAGTTTTATAAGAATACAAGTCATTCCCCAATTGATAAATGATCAGAGGACATGAACAGTATAGCAAACTGTGCATCATATCCTTTGACCCAGCAATACCACTCCTAGGTCCGTATCCCAAAGAGATCAAAGAAAAAGGAAAAGAACCCATATGTACAAAAATATTTCTAGCAGCTCTTTTTGTGGTGGCAAAGAATTGGAAATTTAGGGGAATGCCCCATCAAGTGGGGAATGGCCTAGACATTATCTTTCATGAAATTATCAAGGAAAATTGCCTTGATATTCTAGAACCAGAGGGTAAAATAAATATTGAAAGAATCCACTGATGACCTCCTGAAGGAGATCCCAAAAGAAAAACTTCTAGGAATATTGTAGTCAAATTCCAGAGTTCCCAGATCAAGGAGAAAATATCGCAATCAGCCAGAAAGAAACAATTTGAGTATTATGGAAATACAATCAGGATAACACAAGATCTAGCAGTTTCTACATTAAGGGATCAAATAGCTTATATCCCAGAAGTCAAAGAAGCTAGGATTAAAACCAAGAATCACCTACTCAGAAAAACTGAGTATAACACTTCAGGGAAAAAATGATCATACAATGAAATAGAGGACCTTCCAAGCATTCTTGATGAAAAGACCAGAGCTAAATAGAAAATCAGACTTTCAAACACAACAATCAAGAGAAGCATGAAAATGTAATCAGGAAAATTATAAGAGACTTACTAAAGTTGAACTGTTTACATTACTACATGGAAATATAATTATTATAATTCTTAAGACTTTTCTCGGTATGAGGGTAGTTGGAGGGATTATATATGTACAGACAGAGGGCACAGGGTGAGCTGAATAGGAAGGGATGATATCTAAAAAAATAAAATTAAGGGGTGAGAGAGGAAGATATTGGGAGGAGAAAGGGAGAAATGGAATAGGGCAAATTATCTCTCATAAAAGAGGCAAGAAAAAGCTTTTTCAATGGAGGAGAAAAGTGGGGAGGTGAGAGGGAAAAAATGAAGCTTACTCTCTTCACATTTGACTCAGTTTGGTATGAAAATCTATCTTGCACTAACAGGAAAATAGGGGAGAAAGGGATAAGTAGGGTGGGGGGGATGATAGAAGGGAGGGCAAATGGAGGGAGTAATTAGAAGTAAATACTTTCGGGGAGGGACAAAGTCAAAAGAGAAAATAGAATAAATGGGTAGCAAGATAGGATGGTCTTTCACAACATGACTTTTGTGGAAGTCTTTTGCATAACTACACATGTATAACCTATATTGAATTGCTTGCCTTCTCAGTGGGGATGGGTGGGCAGTGAGAAAGGGAGAGAAGTTGGAACTCAAAGTTTTAAAAATGAATGTTAACAATTGTTTTTACATGCAACTGGGAAATAAGAAATACAGGTAATGGGGGTATAGAATCTATCTTGCCCTACAAGAAAATAGAGGAGATGGGGATAAGGGAAGGCAGGGGTGTGATAGAAGGGAGGGTAGACTGGGGGAAGGGGTAATGCACGGTGTCTTGGAGGGAGAGGGCAGAAAATTTGGAACTCAAAATCTTGTGGAAATGAATGAAAACTAAAAATAAATGAATAAATTTTCTAAAAATGATACTGAAGTAGCATGCAACCTCCCTCTCCAGTTCTTTTTTATAGATGACGCAAATGAGGCAAACAGGGTTAAGTGATTTATCCAGGGTTACACAGCTAGTGTCTGAGGCTCGATTTGAATTCAGGAAGAGGAATCTTCCTGACTCCAGGCCAGCACTCTATCCAATATAATACTACCTAGGTTCCCCAATGGAATATTATTATGCTGTAAGAAATCATGACAAGGATGTTTAAAAAAATAACAACAACCTGGGAAGACCTATATGAATTGATGCAAAGTGAAGTGAGTAGAACCAGATCACTGTCCACACTTACAGCAATCAACTGTGAAAGATTTAGCTACTTGTACTGATGAACTCTTGAGTATAAACTGAAGCATAATTTTTTTAAATCTTTTTTTGGGCAACATGGCTAAGCTTTGTGTGATATCATGTGTATAATTGTTATACTGTTTGTCATCTCAGTGGGTGAGGGAGGGGCTGGAAGGAGAGTTTGGAACTCAAAATTTTTTTAAAAGAATGCTGAAATTAATATTTTTTCTTTTTATTTATTTAACTTTTAACATTCATTTTCACAAAATTTTGGGTTCCAAATTTTCTCCCCATTTGTCCCCTCCCCCCACCCCAAACCACCGAGCATTCTGATTGCCCCTATCACCAATCTGCCCTCTCTTCTATTATCTCTCCCTTCCCTTGTCCCCATCTTCTCTTTTGTCCTGTAGGACCAGGTAACTTTCTATACCCCATTACCTGTATTTCTTATTTCCTAGTGGCAAGAACAGTACTAGAGAGTTGTTCCTAAAATTTTGAGTTCCAACTTCTCTTCATCCCTCCCTCCCCACCCATTCCCTTTGGGAAGGCAAGCAATTCAATACAGGCCATATCTGAGTAGTTTTGCAAATGACTTCCATAATAGTCGTGTTGTATAAGACTAACTATATTTCCCTCCATCCTATCCTGCCCCCAATTGCTTCTATTCTCTCTTTTGATGCTGACCCTCCCCAAGAGTGTTGACTTCAAATTGCTCCCTCCTCCCATTGCCCTCCTTTCCATCATCCCCCCCACCCTACTTATCCTTCTCCCCCACTTTCCTGTATTATAAGGTAGGTTTTCATACCAAAATGAGTGTGCATTTTATTCCTTTCTTTAGTCGAATGTGATGAGAGTATACTTCATGTTTTTCTCTCACCTCTTCTCTTTTTCCCCTCCACTAAAAAGTCTCTTGCTTGCCTCTTTTATGAGAGATAATTTGCCCCATTCCATTTCTCCCTTTCTCCTCCCAATATATTTCTCTCTCACCGCTTAATTTCATTTTTTTTTAAGATATGATCCCACCTTATTCAATTCACTCTGTGCTGTGTGTGTGTGTATGTGTGTGTGTGTGTGTGTGTGTGTGTGTGTGTATGTAATCCCACCAACTACCCAGATACTAAAAAGTTTCAAGAGTTACAAATATTGTCTTTCCATGTAGGAATGTAAACAGTTCAACTTTTGTAAGTCTCTTATGACTTCTCTTTGCTGTTTACCTTTTCATGCTTCTCTTCATTCTTGTGTTTGAAGGTCAGATTTTCTTTTCAGCTCTGGTCTTTTCATCAAGAATGCTTCAAAGTCCGCTATTCCATTGAAAGACCATTTTTTCCCCTGAAGTATTATACTCAGTTTTGCTGGGTAGGTGATTCTTGGTTTTAGTCCTAGTTCCTTTGACTTCTGGAATATCCTATTCCATGCCCTTCGATCCCTTAATGTAGAAGCTGCTAGATCTTGTGTTATCCTGATTGTATTTCCACAATACTTGAATTGTTTCTTTCTAGCTGCTTGCAATATTTTCTCCTTGACCTGGGAACTCTGAAATTTGGCCACAATGTTAGGAGTTTCTCTTTTTGGATCTCTTTCGGGCGGTGATCAGTGGATTCTTTCAATATTTATTTTGCCCTCTGGTTCTAGAATATCAGAGCAGTTTTCCTTGATAATTTCATGAAAGATGATGTCTAGGCTCTTTTTTTGATCATGGCTTTCAGGTAGGACCATAATTTTTAAATTGTCTCTCCTGGATCTATTTTCCAGGTCAGTTGTTTTTCCAATGAGATATTTCAATTATCTTCCATTTTTTCATTCTTTTGGTTTTGTTTTGTGATTTCTTGGTTTCTCATAAAGTCATTAGTCTCCATCTGTTCCATTCTAATTTTGAAAGAACTATTTTCTTCAGTGAGCTTTTGAACCTCCTTTTCCATTTGGCTAATTCTGCTTCTGAAAGCATTCTTCTCCTCATTGGCTTTTTGAACCTCTTTTGCCAATTGAGTTAGCCTATTTTTCAAGGTGTTATTTTCTTCAGCATTTTTTGGGTCTCCTTTAGCAAGGTGTTGACCTGCTTTTCATGTTTTTCTTGCATCTCTCTCATTTCTCTTCCCAGTTTTTCTCCACCTCTCTAACTTGATTTTCAAAATCCTTTTTGAGCTCTTCCATGGCCTGAGCCCATGGAATATTTCTTTTGGATGTTTGGGATATATAAGCCTTGATTTCTACGTCTTTGCCTGATGGTAAGCATTGTTCGTCCTCATCAGAAAGGAAATGAGGAGATATCTGTTCACCAAGAAAGTAACCTTCTATGGTCTTTTTTTTCCCCCCTTTTCTGGGCATTTTCCCAGCCAGTTACTTGACTTCTGAATGTCCTTTCCACACTCACCTTGCCTCCAGATCTGCCCAGCCAGCGATTGGGGTCTGAGATTCAAATGCTGCTTCCCAGCCTCAGGGCTTTTGGTGGGGGTGGGGCTGCTATTCAGTGTGAGATTAAGTTCAGGTGCTCAGGTGGGGGCAGTGCCACCTCAAGGGGCTCAGTTCCCTCAGGGGGTTTATGTGGAGACCTTCAACAATGGATCCGAGCTCCTGCCTGCTTTGGGAGTCCCTGTCAGCGGCTGCCTCCGCTGCTGCTTCCCGAGGGGGCCTGAGTTATGGGGACACCCCGCTCCCCTCTCAGCAAGCCATAAAGACCCTCTCACCGACCTTTGGCACCTGTGGGTGGAGGGACCTGTGCTGCTGCTGGAGATTCTGTCCTTGAAGCCTGCTTGGATCTGCTCCTCTTGGTGCCGCATGGCCACGGCAGGGCTGGGCTCTGCTCCGGGTCTGTTGTACGACAGACCTTTCGCGTTGGTTTTTCAGGGCTTTCTGGAACAGAAATCTCTGCTCCGTTGTTCTGTGGCTTCCACTGCTCCAGAATTTGTTGGGAGTTCTTCTTTACAGGCATTTTATGGGCTGTAGGTTTGGAGCTAGCATATGTGTGTCTTTCTACTCCACCATCTTGGCTCCTCCTAAGTAATATTTTTTTAAAAAAAGGAAACAGAGGGCAAAGAACATGAAGTAACTTGTCCAAGGTCACATTTGGCTATTTTCACATTTGTGGAGGTGAGATTTAAACTCGTTTTCCTAACCCCTAGCAAGACAGCTTTTTAAAATGTTATCTATTGCTATTACAATTTTTGATAAGTATAAGAAGAGTGTGTCCTGTTCTGAACAGGTGGGTTGGAAGGCCTACTATAAGTGCTGGTGTTACTAGAGGACAGTGTTCCACCTTCTACGCCTCAAGATTGGCCACACTGGAAAATCCATTCAAAGAATTCTACAGTTCTAGATTTTTTCCCACCAAAAAGAAAACTACACGAAAAAAAATGTAATGACATATAAAATTTAATATTCTGGTTCACAAGTCACAATATTATTATTCCATTATGGCAAATAGGAATTTAAATCATTCAAAATGTCTCTCATTGGAGAACAAATTATTGTTCCACTAGAAGAAAAATCAGTCTTCAGAAGAGGCCATTCATAATAAATTACAATCTTCCAAACCAAGAATGTGGGTCATCTTGGCACTTTTCCCATTGCAGTGCTAAGTGTTGGAGCAAAATGTCCTCAGAAAGGGCGTCAGAGCATCACAAGAGGCATATTTATAGAATCTGAAATTTATATTTAGGATTTTACAGCTGATCCATCCTCATTTTATAAAGATACTAAGGCTCAGGATTATAAAGTGGCTTACCCACAATTCTACTGCAGGACAACTTGATAAAATGTCCAATTGGTTGGTTATTGGGCCTGGCATTCCCTGTGCCCATTCCAACGAAACCCTTACTAGTGGAGATGTATAGTGGACTGTTTTATATTGGTGAATGTCTAGTGGCTAGATATACCAAATTACCAACATTTGTAACAATGTTTATACAAGTAATTCTTTGTTTTTAAGCCTGTGGCTCCAGCAGGAACAAGAACTTATTTGGAAAAATACTTAACCAGGTCTAATCATGTACTTGTAAAAAAAAAAAATATATAATTTTTGTTGATGTTTTTGTTTCTCTACCTCCTTCATTCCAGAATATGTCCTTTCTCTCTCCCTTCCTCAGGTTAATTTTTCCTTGCAACAAACATTTTAAAAAAGAAAATACACAATTCTGCAAAATCAACCAACATATCAACTGTTTTTGACAGTATATTCAATATTCCACCATACCTATGCTCTCCTCCACACAGACACACATACCTACAAAAAAGGAGAGGGAAGTGCATTTTCTCACTTATTCTCTGGTCAAGTATTTCCTAAAGACAGAGTACCTAGTAGATCATAAGCTCTCTAATGTGCTGTAAAATCCTTCTCTAGAGCCAAAGGCCCACATGTAAGTGCTCAGACCTTTATGAACTTCACATTCAAGATGAGCTACAGCTCTTTATGTGATTTTTGAAGGGGGCTTGGAGAGCATGACTGTATCCCGGTAGTCCAGTAAGGCATAGCCTAATTGTGGTGACATGGGTATGAATACCTACTAGATGGTGTGGAACAAGAGACATCAGGAGATGCAGATTCTAGTCTACGTTCTACTTCTCAGTAACCTGGAAGGCATTACACTTTTTTTTGTCAGTTTTATTATAGTCTAACTATGAGAGTTCATATTTACATGCCTTTTAGGGTTTGCAAAGTACTTTCTATACATTATCTCATTGGTTCTGCCTTTACCTCAAGAGCCAGTTGTGTCAAATAAGAGGGCATGTGAAAACATTCTGAAAACTCACATACCACACAAAAGTTAGGATTATTTCCAACTTTATCACTAAAGCATAGCAACAGACCAGGAAGTTACAACTCCTTAGTAAGATACTTCGAGACAAAGTAGTGTAGAAGCTACTCTGCTGAAAACCTTGGTTCCAATCCTGCTTCTGACATCAGCCCTGTGATCACAGGCAAGTTGTTTAATGTCAGAACCTGTTTCTTCATCCATGGGAATATCTGTAGCACTAAACCCTAAGAGTTATGATTAGATTGAGTTGATGCAGGGTAAGTGCTTTGCAAATTTTAAAATATTACATGAGTAAGTTATTATGTAACCTGAAAGAAATTTAAGATGGGAGCGAATGAAAATGCAACAATCTCTGAAGAGAATGCCAGCATAGTGAGTAATTCTATCCACTGAATTTCTCTGCAATAAGTCAACAGAATTGTCATTCCAATCAAAAAGTAAAGTGGTACTACAACAGAAGTGGTGATTCTCAGAGCCATCAATGGGGAGTAACTACAAGTAAAGAGATGACAGGATAACATTATTCCTGGAGAAGGGAGACACACACAGGGAAATTTCTACTTCGTTTTTTTTTCCTTGTGGAAACCGTACTGACCAAGTCAAAAGGTCACCTCTGCACTGTTACCCCATTAGAAAACTCTTCTGGATGCTGCTACTAAGTTGGTCAAAGGAAATGCTGACTGGGTTCCATGGACAGCTTTGCTGAGGCCTGCAGGAAACAACCCAAACAGGGCTGCTTGGACTAAGCAGTTAGCGATGGCTCATAAGGCTGGACTCTTTGGACAGGGAGAGAGTCAGACGCTGGAACTGGCAAAGACCAGCAGGTCCCAGATGACCAGAAGGGCCCCGGACCCTCCTGAGGAACAACACAAGGCAATGAATGTTTGTTTAAACTGGCTTTGAATCTTCCAGCACATTAAAAGTGAGCAGTACTCTGAGAATGGGATAAGAGGCATCCCTTCATTTGTAAATGTGCTGCTCTGTGCACATCTATTAAGGGGAGCCATTTTCTGTTGGGCTGGAATCAATGCTACCTGATTTTTCTCTTGGAACATCAAGCTTTTCTACATCAGAAACAATTTGCCTTTTCTAGTCCATTTTCAAATACTCTAACTGCTGAAAGCTGCCAAAAAGCATAAGTGGAAAAAAAAATCTGAAAATAGTCTCCAGTCTGGCTTGTGATTGGTTTAGCTACTCCTTAGCACATCAGGTGGTCAATCAATTAATAATTACTTACTCTACCAAAAAATGGCAAACTAAGAAAAATACAAAAGCAAACTCTGCAGGTTAAATTCAGACCATTTATTTGTAAACAGGATAACCCCAGCACACGGCCACGCTGGCTGTCACATGCTCTCAATTCCACATCAGCTACTCAAAAGAATCCTTTAAAAAGTTACATGGAACTAATAATTTACGGTTTCTTTCACAAATTGTATTTAACAAGCACTAAGAGTAAATAACAGTATCCTAGGTAGTCTGTTATTGCTTATAGACACTGCAGCTTTGGATCCATGGAAATGACCCATTAAGTATGCCTGAGTTATCAAACTGGGCTGTTGGATCAACTCAGAAACTGGGTAAAAGGCCGGAGCACAGACGGTTCTGGCACACCACACAAGCCAACTTCCAGAACTTAAAAAATAGACCTTCCTCATAAAAATTATTTGATACTGTTAAATTTCATCCACTTTTTTAAAAAAGCTAAAATTGCATCCATAGTACTTCATTTTCTACATAAAAGTTTTACCCAGTGGATTTTAATGGACTGTTGGGCATGTTTGTACACTCCAGCCCATTTTATATCTACTTTGTTTGTATCTGCAGCTTGGTATTAACCTGCATATTCTATAAATACATATAACCAGAAGGGAATGATAAACACATAAACCTCCTGATGGATGACAAAAGCCTTCAGAAAATCAGGTCCTGAAGGCAAAGGGTAAAAAGACCATTATAGCACCGCTCATCTGCAAGTAGAAATGGGGCCAAGTGTTCAAAGGCAGCCTCCATGTTTGTGATTATAATTACTCTTGCCCCAGTTTGTATGCCCCCAATTTTAGATTTGAAAAATGGCAAGTATAAAAACTTAGATGTGAAAAGTTGTGACTTTACATAAGGAAGCCATGTCACATTAAAATTGAGGTGACTGGCTGTTCTGAGAATTCAGTTTATTACAACTGGTTCCAGATTTGACAGCCTAATGTCACAGATACCAGCATATAGAATCAGCACATCTCCACAATTTCATTTGAAGTTAAGTTTTGAAAATGGCAAATATTTTTAAAAGCAGATGAATCTACTATATTAACTTCATCTGAAGAAAAAAAAAGCTCAGGGATAAAAGCCTCAGTTATTTCACTCCAGTTACTTTCTATTTATTTTTAAAGTAATTTATCAACATTTTAAGGCATTAATTTATCAACATAGTAAGACTATGAACAATTTAAGAATTTTAGAAAATTCATGCTGTTAAAAATAATCTGGGGTTTTATTTTCCACAATGACTACCAAAAATGTGGCTCTGATACCGCCTCACCCTTGTGATCCACATGGGAACAAGATTCTGCTGTTCACAGACCTCACGTACTCCTTTCCTGTTCGATGCCGCAAGTCCAGGAGGCCAGCTCTGACGCACTGTGCAGCTGGGCATGCTTTGACAATGTCACTTGAGGTTGGAAGAATGTGTCAGGCACTCCCTCAGGGGACTCTAACTGTGCTTGTTAAACTAAGGTAGCAGTGTGTGAATGGGAAGAAGTAAAAGTGATGAATGCCATAGACCACTCAGAAACAAGAGGAACTGCAATTAAAGAAAATCATTTTAACCAGAAAGAAAATGGCCACACAGTAATCCTGAGAAAATCCAATATGGGATAAAACTGATGAAAAGGATAGTGTTTTTGGAACTATAAATAAATGGGATGGACTAGGGTTTCCAGCCATTCTATTAATTTGAATATAAAATGTGTTCACATTTATAAAAAGATTAAAACCATGCCTACACATTCAGTGATTTCACCAGTAAAAGAAAAAGGTATTTTCTTGTCCATTATCTGTCAAATTTTATATTCACCATTGATCTTATTAAACAAACCAGTAGAAAGCATTTTTTTTTTTTTGAGGATCAATTTTCTTCTTAAAAGGTGTTACCCAACAACATCACCTTTCAAAAAGCTTTGAAGCCTTCTTTATCAAGTTAGGGAGCTTTTTTACAGCAAAGGCTTATTAATGTATTTTTTGTCTGACAAATGAGTATTTTACAGAGTTAGAGAAGGAGCATTCTGTGGGAGCAGTTTTAACATTTTAAGAAATGTTATGTTTGGGGGATGTCCATTAGTAATTAAAGGGAAGTTTAAATATTTGAATAGGTATGTAATATTCTAAAAATATACTACATCTACAAGACTTTAATATTTTAATTAGTTTTGATTTTTAATACTCTACATAATGCCATTTGACTGCAATTACTTTTTCTAATCATCTGTCTCTAATACAGTATGAATCTTCAATGAACCAGAAACTCCTAAAATGGGCCAGACAGTCTCCCTAATAAGAACATGTGTTCACTCTGAACCCTGCTGAAGACATGAGAATGCTGATCCATTTGCATTTTTTCCATTGGTTGGGTTCTTCAGAGTTTTGCAGCCATGAAATTTATGTGTGGTTTCACGAGGGGAAACAGTGGCAGGCCCCGCTTGAATTCCGTCATGTTTTCAATAACTTCTGGCTGCAATCATGGGTAAAAAGAAACAATTCTTAGTATTTTTAACTGAAGAGGTAGATTGGAAATAACAGAGCAATACTGTTGTCTTGTACTCACAACAGTTAGGGCCTCAGATTTTCAAAACTGCTAATGCAATACATCTGATTTCTCCCTCCACAGTGGACAGAGGATAACAGGGATTTCTACATAAACCTATGGCATTAAGCTAGGGCTGCTTTGGGCCAGACAGACTCTGGTATTCCTTGCCCTCTTCCTCTGGGAGTGCCCCTCCCTCTTCTTTGCTGCATGGGAGAGCTTAGCAGAGTCAATGACATCTTTTCAAAAGAAGTAGCTGGTTCTCACTGAAGAGAAACCATGGAGCTCCTCCCTCATCAAGCTGAAAAGAGAGAACACTTCAAACCCCTGGGAGTCATAAAACGGGAGGACCATCCAAACTTCTGGGCTGGGCCAATGAAGGAACTGAAACCCCACAAAACTGAAATTCTATTAATACCCTGGGATCCCAAGCCTCTCAGTCACAGGCTGCATAAAATAACAAGTCTCTTCCTTCTTTGTATAATCATCTGAATATAACATTTTCAATAAAGATTTAGCTTTCTTACTTGGGGTAAGGCTGGTGCTTGTGTCAAATTTACATCATTTTGACATGGAAACTCTCCAACAACAGGACCTACAAGATGACAAGAGTTATGTATCACACAGGTCTTTTTACTGGCATACCCAGAGGAAAAAAAAATCCATCAAGTTTCTAATATAAAAGACAATTAAATATATGGTTTACCGCAGTTTCCTTTTAAAACATGACTATGCAGCTTCCTTTTAATATGACTATAATAATTTTAAGACTTATTGCAAAAAATGTTGCTTTAAATTCAATAAAAATTCTTTAGTTATTGATGTCAAAAACCAGTTTCTGCAATAGGTCTTCTCTCTCCCTTTCCTACTCAGCTAAATGCTCACCCTCTTACAAGAACAGAGTGTTAGCCTGGGTAGGAGGATGCAAGGTACCTAGGGTATAGTCCCTCTGGCAGGATGATTATAAAAGCTGAGGAACAGTGATCTTCCTGTGACAGTGAAGGTCACAAGACTGGCATCTCTGGATGATTAACCAGTCAATTACTTCAATCAGATAATTAGGAAGCTGCATGCTCAAAAACCTTTAAGAGTACTTCTCACACCCAAGAAAATACTAAACCAAAACCAAAACAAATAGCTCCCACTGGTAATAAGTTATTCACTAAAAGCTTTAAACTTATGCCTTATTTTCTGCAAGGCCCCAAGGCGTGCTCATATGCATGGTTAGTAAAGAAAATCTGTGCTGCCAAGTGTGAAAGAAGATTACCCAAGATGAGAAATGAAACTGGGAACACCTATACGGAAGCATTTTGGAGTGAATATGGAGAAATAAACTACAGGGATGGAGAAGGCAGAAATATCTATCCAATGGAAGCTCCATGCTTTTTACCAAGCCATAAATGAGTAGGAATCCACAAACTTGGAGCTTGAAGGAGAAAACAAATCTTGCAGTACACAAAGTAGGCATTAATCTCATGGAGCGAATTTTAATGAAATTTATCAACACAACACAAGAGAACTGATACTGCACTTTTCCTGGCTTCACTTAGGATACATCTTCACTAGGAGTCTTGGTGAGTGGTGGCCTACTCATTTTGGGGGAGAAAGTTGTCACAACCTGTGCACAAAACTGTCTTATTCTAATTATGTCCTAATTGTTACCCACAACTGTTAGAGACACTATTTTGATTACAGAAAAATCCTATTCCTGGGGGGAAAAAAATCAAGACATCCCCAGTCTATCAGATCCATTCTAATCATCTCAAAGTCCAAGATACTCCCACCCTTCCCTTCCACTCCAGAGCACAAAATGAAGAATATTATTGTTGGGCTTTGGGTAACCATCCAACCACCCAAACCATCCGCCTGGCATTTAGCACAGATGAAATACAAAGTAACTGAAGGTTACTGGAGCTTTTTAAAAAATCTAAGTAAAACATGGAATAGATATAGTACTTACAGGAATCCATTTCCCTGGCAAGAACATGAACAGATACCTTGTGCCTCCTGGGGGCATCTACAGCCAACATTTCCTGCAAAGAAAAGGCAGAATCAGCTGTTGCCTCTGATAGAGTAAATGGGAGGGAACTATATGAATAAAAAAAAAATCAACTGGTTAAAAGGCAAGGTTAGTATCAGTCCTGAAAAATTGTTTCAATAATGTTATCATGTAAGCTAGGAGGAAAGTCTGTAGTCTTGATTACAGTGAAGCAAGACCAAATTATAAAATGAGGAGAAAAAGACTTCTACTATATGCATTTAGTAACATTTAGCAACGCTGCCATAAGGACAAAAGATGAGACTTAAGTAAAGGGAGAAATGCTATTTTCAACATGGCAATTGTTTGACTGTATATGTTGCTTTCTAATTTTAAACTAATTTTATATTGTAGCAATCAATGGTTTGGCTGTTTGGACAGAAAAGAAACATTAAGAATAAAAAGGTCAATTTTAGCATCCCGTAAATATGCTCTTCATTTCGTAGTGACAACTGATCCAAATGCATGAATATTTATATTCTGAAATAAAACACATTTTAGGAGAGTTAGGGGAAAAATAAAGATTTTTTTACATATTGCTAATTTTAAATATTTTCAAGTCCAAAGATTCAAAAATGCTAGGGACAAAGCTGGGAATGGCAGAAGGTGCTTTGCTGATCAGGGTCTGAACTGGAGAAATACACTGATGCCTGTCAGTGAGTAACTCAATCAGCCAGTTTATATTGAATGCCTACTATGTGCCAGGTGCTAGAGGATACAAATACAAAGAATGTAATAATGACTACATGCAAGAAGCTCCCACCATTTGAATGGAAAAGTGCATGCATGTGTAGACCCCACACAGACGTATATATAGTCAATAAGAGGATAAAAAAATTAATACAAATTAGCTAAAGGCAGTTTGGAAAAGAGGGTACTAGCAGTTGAGGAAGTGGGTCAATTCTTCATGTGGAAGATACTATTTAAGTGGCATGTCTTCTTTTTGGCTGTTGTCCCTCATCTTCCTTCAAAATTGAGAATTTTATTTCAATAACAATCTTAGGATGGGGCTTCACACTGAAATATCTCCTTCACATGGCCGTAACCATAGCTCTTCACGGAAAATGAGGCCAGTAAGGGGATGGTTGGGCAAAAAGTTTGGCACAAAAAGCATTCCCTTCTTCCCTTATCTTCCATTCTCTCCCCACACCAAGTACAGCCACTTCCTGTGGCATAGGCATAACCACAGAAGGAAAGATGCATTAAAACTCTCCAACTGTATCTTTAAGTGATTCCATGAGGTGAGGAGAGATTACAGGAATAGGGCTGAGGGGCCAGTGCATATCAGCAGCACATTTCATAATCTTTAGAAATTCTCATTTAAAATGAGATGCCAAGACCATTCTAAGCACTGTCTGGTAGCCTGAACTCCTATACACCAGGGAAGGTTATCATGAAGGCAGTCAGGTTCCTATCAGAAGCAGGGCAGCTACAAGGACCTTTAATTCAGACATATATATGACCATCTCTTACAGCAGAAAAGAGTGTGAATTCCCAGGCATAAGCAATTAAGTCAGAAATTCTTTATCAAGAACTTAATTTATGCTCAGTGCTACAGGAATACAAAAAAAGGCTGCCCAAGGAGCTAATAATACAGGTACAGAGAAGGGATACCAGGAATCAAGGAGAGAAGCTGGTGTTACGTCCTTCAGGCTGTACAGAAAAGATCTAAGTCTGCACTTCTTAAACTTTTTCTACTCTCAACCCCTTTTGATGTTTTGGCAGTGTTTGTTGATACTGCATGATGTGACAGCATGGGCAATGCAAAGTGTGTATGTTTTGTGTTCAGAATCAAGGCTGCAGTGAAGTTGCACAAGGCAACACAGGCAAGCAAAACACCTCATGTTTGATTTTTGATTAATTTTTAGTGGATGCATGTCCAGAAACTGTTTACTGTTGCCAAATTTTTCACAACCCCATACGACCCATAGTTCAAGAAATGCTTAAAGTGATGCTACACAGCAAAGCAGACTTCCCCTCTAGATCCGATGCTTACTGTTTCCCTTCATTAAGGTCCACAAGAATTGATCCCAATAAATGCTTTCTTTCTTTTTCTTGTCTTCCCTAAAATCTTAGACCCAGTGCACTGTGAAGCCCATAGATTGAACAACAATGGGTCCCTGCCCAAGCTCCACTCAATGGCTGTTTCTGGAACCTCCAGGCTTACAGTGAAAATCAATAGTAACTGTTTCTGGCCAAAACAACAACCCTGAGGCTCCTACCCCTCCCAGCTTGATTTATTTATTTATTTACTTGCTTTTCTTTTTTCTGCTTAAAGGAGCCATCTCCTGACTACTTTTTAAAGAGGTCTATTCAATGAATGGGCATCACCTCACTTTAAGTGAGTACCTGGAAAAAACCTTAGCCTAAAAGACCAACGTCTCCTATTGTATCCTGGGTCATCTCCAGTCATCCTGATGAATATCTGGTCACTGGATCCAAATGGCTCAGGAGGAAAAGTGAGGCTGGTGACCTGCACAGCCCTCCCTCACTCAAAACACAAAGTCAAGTGCAACTTATGTCATTATTTCTTTGATGTCATGGTCCTCTTCAAAAATGAAGGATGAACACAACCTGTGGGTAGACAGAGCTGCCTGAATGGGGACCCAGCTAGCTGGGTAAATCAGCTCATCCTTTCTCTCAACTGAGGCCAGAAGCTGCCCAGTTAACTTGGGGTTTACTGGCTAGAATTCCTTCTCTGTCACTGTCTCTCTCTGTCTGTCTGTCTCTCTCTTTCATCTTGCCTAAAACCTCTTCGAAAATGAAGGACGAACACAACAACCCTCATCAATGTCAGTGCATTTCTTCTCTAATCACTGGCAAAGTTAGACCTACTTAATATGAGCTCTTGATATTTCTCTCTCAGTATTTCCCCTTTACTAACACATTTGCCATGGCTGCTTTCTTCCCTTGTTCCTTCACCAGTAAGTTTTCATCATCCTATGGTTAATTTAATTTTCACTACTTGGCATAAGGGGAGGGACACTTCCCTTACCCCCAACCTTCAACAATTCAGAGTTCAACAACTATGTTTTGAAAAGAAAAGGTTGGAGGGCACAGAATACAAAACAAGAATGTTAATGATTCATGGAGCAATACACACTATTCACCTCAAACAAGCTATAAGGCAAGCTTTTAGTGTTCTTCTCTGTTGTAAAAAAAGAAAAAAATCTATTCTAAGGATATGAGAGAAAGCAGGACTGTAAAGTACTTCTCTCTGGGTGCATATACAGAAGTATCATTCCTACAGGTATTATTTATTAGTACAATCTGGTTATTTACTTGGTCATGATTCTGTGTAAACTCTCGTACATTTCTAAACTGCTTAAGATATGTACATATATAGACCAATAAACTAAAATTATTTTATCTCCAAATGTTCTCAATTTTGTAAATGTGGTAATTGAGAGTTACGTACTAAGGTATAGTAATGAATGCATATAAGATAAATAATAACTAGAGAAAAATATAAATAAACCTTAACTACTGACTCTTATCTGTTTGGATAAATAAGATCAATATTGAGAAATATAACCTTTATCTTTTACTAATGTAGCTAGGTAACACAACAGATAGAGCACTGGACCTGGAGACAAGAAGATTTTGAGTTCAAATTCTGCCTCAGATGCTTACTAGCTGTGTGACCCTGAGCAAGTCATTTATCCTGTCTCAGTTTCCTCAATTTTAAAACCACCCTACCTCCAAGGGGTACTGTGAAGACTAAATAAGGTAATATTTATAAAGGGCTTAGCACACTGTTTGACATATAGCAGGTCCTAAAAAAATGTTTATTCCTTCCCCCTACACTTTCTAGTAATTATAAAACATAATAAGTGAAAGACAGTATAAAATTAATCTAGCCAATCACCAACAATTTAACTTCTGTCAAATGTTTATTTGCGTAACAGTAATAATAATAAATCACTACTTAAGATGGTAAGAATGTAAGATTGTCTTCCTCCACAAGACAGTCCTTTTTAAATCACAGTGACAAACTAGATAAAGATGGCTGGGATCTCATCATTTCATTCCGTAACTGACACTTTCAGAACTTGTCATCAGATGCTACTTGGAGTATCCACTATGTAAAGGCAGGACTTATCAATAACCAAGTTTCCAAAAAAAAAATTAAAAAAAGAGGTTTCATTTACTCTTGTGAGGAGCATCACAGTTTTTAATGGCACCATAATCATAAACCTTCACATCATTTCTTCTTTCCACATACACAGTGACATAATAGTGTTCACAAAGTCTATTTCTGCACAAGATCTGGTTCATGACACAGAAGTCTGAGACTGGCAAAAGGGGGAGAGCAAGAGATGATGAGGCTTTGCCTACTGCAGTACTGGAAAGCACAACGAGGCAGGGAGAATGGGGCAGCACTGCCAGTGTTGGTCTCCCTGGCTGTAGTTACTCAAATTTCATTACTGAAAAGAAACCGCTACAAAATGGTTAAGGGTATAATAATATAATGCCTTAGGAAACTAATTTTTTTTTTTTATAAAGCATAATGGTGCTTCCTCACTACTGATCTTAAGAACTCACTAGTTATGTTAATACCTATTGCACTCACTGGGGTGCGATCATGGGCACACATTACTTAA
This sequence comes from Notamacropus eugenii, assembly GCF_028372415.1. Classification (NCBI taxonomy): domain Eukaryota; kingdom Metazoa; phylum Chordata; class Mammalia; order Diprotodontia; family Macropodidae; genus Notamacropus; species Notamacropus eugenii. The sequence continues at coordinate 209,172,992 of NC_092872.1, forward strand.
CTTTCGTGTCTCAGTCTCCTTATCTGTAAAACGGATAATACTTATACTACCTACCTCACAGGGGAGTGAGGAAATCACTTTGTAAACTTCAATGCACTGTAGAAAGGGGAACTACTACTACATAATTAACACCTGCATACTGCCTGGTAAAGCCCCCAGCATGATGAGTGGATTTCACATGCGTGATTTACAGGAAAACATAGAAAAGTTACAAGGTGCAAGTGGACAGAAACATACATCACTGGAGAGAGTACCAATGTAGATCACCTAAGCGGAATGTTTAGAGCACATTTTCATGGTGAAGTAGGTATTATCATTTTAGACTATGATGCTGAGCACTGACATGTTTACAAATCTTGGGGATAGGTTTAGGACTGGACCTACAATTTTACTGGTGTAAGGAAAATACTCCACGAATATAATTCAGCACCTTCTCGGCCTCATTTAGACTCAGGGAACTGCTCAGAGCCCTGACAATGAGTGACCCAGGGATCACACAGCCACTAGAGGCCAGAAGTGGAACCAGAACTAAGATGGCTCTGGCTTGGAGGCTGGCTTTTTTACCACTGTACCAAGATGTCTATCTTAAAATTTTCACACAGCAGAGGATCTTATTCAGGGAGGCTCAGTGGGTACCACCCTCTTTTTAAAGATGTTATTCTAATAAATATTGCACATGGTTTTACATTCATAGTCACTGTTAGGTGTAATGTGTTCCTAAAAATGTTACAAAGCAGAGATCGCATTTTCCCACAGAAATAATGTTAAACGGGGTATTATATTCCCAACAAGGCTTGAAAGTACATCTCTGACATGGCCAACCATGTCATAAAAGAAAAGAGCCATTCATTTAAAATAAAAAGGTGCTCCAAATCCTATAAAATGAACATATCATGGCTCTCCCCATTGCATGGAGTATACATGCAACCTACAAAAATATTAATCTTTTACATCTCTAAGTTTCACCTTTTAGAAATCAATATGCTTGTTATACATTAGACACTTAATAGTTAATTTTGCATTCTTAAATTTATAACATCTTTGGAAGGAATTCTAAGATTTCTTTTTTAAAAAGCTGTCTAGAAAGATTTTCAACTAATGCTGTTTTTTTCTCTGGAAAAATTTCTGCATAGCAAAGTGAAGTATTTAAAATCATTCTCCTGGCATAAGAATGCACTCAATGCTGAAATGATTCTTTTCAAAAAATAGTTATTATAGCATTTTAAAAACTGAAGGTCTCACTATGGAACTCAGGTGGCATGAATCTTATGATTCTCATTTTAAAGATGTGGAAAGACAGAAAGAGAGAGACAGACAGACCGAGAGAGACAGAAAGACAGAGACAGAGAGAAAGACACAGAGAGAAACAGAGAATGAGAGACAGAGAGAGAGACGAGACAAAGACAGAGAGACAGAGGGAGAAGTTTAGTATTTTGGTCATGCTCACAAAGAGTAGTAAAACATTTACCAGGTACGTGACTCTAGGCAAGTCACTTTACCTTCCTATCTCAGACCCTCATCTGTAAAAAGGTAGTGGGAGGGGAAGGGAAAAATCAGGGGACTTGAGATCTTTCTCTCTAGTGGCTCTAAATCTGACCCTCTGAACCAGCAATTCTTTATGAAGAACGGCACTGTTTTATCAACTCTTGAGTTCAGTCTGTTCACTGTTTATTTGCTTTTCTCATTCTTTCAACATACCATGAACAGTTTTGAAGAGAGGGAAAATGCAAAATGAAGACATGAAAGTTGTTTGGAAGAGGCAGATGGGGTAACAAATGCCTTGATTGCAGTGATGGTAGGTTAGTTTATGGGTTGATTGTTTGGATTAGATGAGAAACTCAGGGTTCGGGTTATTTTTTTTTCTTAATTAAAAAAAAAATACTGCCCCTTTCCTTCTTGCTGCCTGTGCACATACTCTGCAGCAAAAATCATCAAATGAACAGATAAAGGCAGCTGGGTGGTACAGCGACTAAAGCCCTCACTTGGGAATCAGGAATACCCAAGTTCAAGCCCAGCCTCAGACAATTACTAGCTGTATGACCCTGGGCAAGTCATATAACTTGTTTGCCTCAGTTTCCTCATCTGTAAAATAGGGACAATAACAGCACCTACTTCCCAGGGTTGTTGTGAGGATCAAATTAGATAAAACTGTAAAATGCTAAGCACAGTGCCTGACTTAATATCTGTCTATTTAAAGAGGACATGCAGTAAAGGATATATGTTTATTTGGCTGTGCGGAACCAGTAAAATAGAAAGATGTGAAAGAACAAAAAGCCTACATTAGTACTAGGGTAATGTTCACATATATATGTGTGTGTATGTATATGTGTATATATGTGCATATATAGATACACACATATTTGTATATGTGTATGAACCAATAAAAATTAAAATTACACTGTTTTTCAAATTCCAGATGCCGTTGCTGACAAGTGGCAATTTAAAAATACAAAATTGCCATTGTAATGTACAAATAACCACAAACTTGCTTTAGTTTTATACTTGCCTACTACATTTTTTAATTAATCTGTACGTATGTAACTTACCTTGTAGAACTTGATGATATCATCCTTGCTAAGTGTCTTTAAATATGCAACTTCTGTGCTATCTAGAAATCAGTAAAGAAAATAACATGACATCAACATAAATTTGGTATATGTAAAGGCTAAAAAGCTGATTATCACCTCTCACTATAACTTCTCTGAACAAATGGCAAATTTTAAGTGACCAACCATGGAGAAAATTGTATTAATCAACTCTTTAAAGGTCATACTGGTTAATATTGAGGAAAAAAATATTTTGAAATCCTTTTAAAAAGACCTGGGTTTGATGTCTCAGTCAAGGCTAATGTGATAGATACATTAGAGGAAATAAGGATTAAGAGCCTGAAATCTGCCAAGTATGAGAGCCATGCTGATGTCAAGTCATTCTTTCAGTTGTCTCTAACTCATTCACCCTCTCCTGAATTCTTCATAGCACCTATTCCAAACCTTTTCCATTCTTTCTGAGTCTCTAATTCCACGTGATTCCCATCCTCCACATCCTCAGCAGAATGCCTTTCAAAAAATTCATTTAAGTAGTAGAGCCACACTTTAACTTCCCTTAACCTAAAAATATTTTCATATCTTCACCTATCCCCTCTCTCTCCTCCTTCTCTCCTGTTTCAGAGGAAAATGTATTTTCTCCTAGTTTCCAGGATAAAGTCCTCCATTTCTGTTTTTAATGTCATCTTCTCTCTTATATCTCCAGTCTTTGGGGTTTTCCCCCTAGCTCCTTGCCCTCTGCCTACAAATCTATCTGTTCCCCTTGCCATTAAATTGAATTTTTTTCAATCCTGCTTCCTCACTCAAGCTGCTGCCCAGTCTGTCACTCCTTAGACTGATCAATCTGCAAAAGAACCATTTGCATTCACTGCCTTTGGTTTTCTCAGCACTTCTGGCTTTCACCCTAACCACTCTACTCAAACCACTTTTCTCAAAAATCATCAATAACAATGATTAGGAAATCCCAGTACAACACACATTTCCATCTACAGCCACTCTTTCTTTCCTGGAATTCTTTCTTCTCTTCTGGTTTCTGTTATATGGACTCTCCCTTCCAGTTCTCCTCCTACTCTCGACTGTGCTATTCCCCCAAGGCACCATCCTTCAGCATTTTTGGTTTCTTCCCCTTTGTGGTTTTATTTACTTCCTCTTAGTTACATAAGTCTTAACCCCGCCACCCCCCATACCTCACTCCACTCCCAGAAGCATATTCTACTTCCACCACCACAATTTTCATTCCCACTCTACTTTAGGCCCTTATTGCCTGAATAGTTACTTCAGTCTCCTAAAGGATCTCTGCACAAGCTGGTTTTCCTAGCCTCAGGTTGAATTTACTGCTACCAGAATAATTCCACTTACATAAATCATAGCTCTGAGCATGTCTCTCCCCTTGTCAAGAACATTTCTCCACTCCTCCTTCAACACCAAAGGTCTCAACTGTTCTGGTCTGGCAATAAGATCTCCATGGCCTAACATCCCTCCCCCCCTCATTTTTCCAGCCTCATCTTTCCTTACTGTATTATCAAGCCAAATGAACTGTATTGCTGCTTCTCAAACACACCCCATGTCCTCTATCTCTACACTCATTTATTCACAGTTCTTCCCTGTATGAAATTCTCTTTCCCTCATAATTCCTTCTGTCAACATCCCACTTCATCCCTTAAGGTTCAACATAAGTATTACCTCTTCCATGAACCTTTCAGTGAGACCCCAATCCCCATGAAGTAATGTTAAACATCACAGGCTTTCATGAGTGCTCATATTAACAATAGTAATAATAATGGTGATACCTGATAACTTATAGAGCATTTTAAGGTTTGCAAAATTCTTATATCATCTCCTCTAAACCCCACCAGCAACCGTTTGGTTGTTGTTACCATTATCTTCACTATATAGAGAGGGAAGAAACAGAATTGAAGGATGATGAGTGACCTGCTCAGGGTCACAGAGCTAATCAGTTTCTGAATCAAGATTCCCACTCAGATTTGGCTGATTCCAAGTCCAAACCCTAAATGCCTCTGATTCTAACCCACTGCTATCTTATGGCACTTATCAAACTCTATACTATATTGTAGCCACACAGTTATTAATATGGAAGCTTATTTCTCCAGGACATCGCAAACATGTTTTATTTCCCTTCTCTGAGAGGGTAATGACTATGCACCAATCACTTCTGTATCCCCCAGAGCTGATGTGACCTGACCCTAAGGTGCAACTTTCTACCTGTTAGATCATGTAGACTCTCTGAGCTATTATTATTATAATTTTTAAGTTTCTACTATCACATGCTAACTGGAATGAATACATAAACGTTCAAATCTAACATACAGGCTGTCAATAACTGGCTTCTTTAACCTTACCTCGGTCAAAATTGTACTGCTGAGAGATGATTTCTCCCCAGTATTTAGCACACTCTGCAGACAGTTTCTTTGGTTTATCTAGCCGACGGATCGCTAAGGCTTGAATGTGTTTCTGGAAGGCCTCCTCATTCATGTCTTCTATAGATTTTTCCATGGATAACAAGAAAGCTTCCACTCTGCTTTCTAAATAGTGAGGTGGTTTTTCTGATTGGATGATAAATCGAAGACCTTGGATGCCATTGGCTCGACGGGGACCACTGAATACAATGTAACCTTCAAAACAAAGATGTAACCCACATTCATTATTCCTGAATCATCAGAGATTTTAGTTTAAATTTGAAAAATCAATGCAATTAACAGGGGCAAAAAAGAATACGTTGTGCTTCATAATGTTCACCTCAAAAAAAATTTTTTAACCATCAGAACATTTTTGGTTTCTGAGGACGAAAATGTAGTTTCCAAATAACTGAAAAAAAATCTCATCTCCCTCCCTTTCTTTACACATGACAGACAGGTCTTTCTCATACTCAGCCTCCTAACTCTTCAGTGTTGGACAGTTCCTTCCTCTCAGGCTACACATATGCCTCAGTTACTCATATTCTTAAATGGAATATGGGTCTCTTTACACCCTTAACTGCCACCTGTTCTCCTTCCTTTTCACCTAACCACCCCTCAAATAGGCATCAACCTTTTAAGCTTCCTGAAAGCTCAGCCATTCCCATTAGCTTCCATCTCAGCAGAAGGAAAAGAACACTGGTCTTGAACTCGGATCTTCTCTGAGCTGTAGCTCAGATATTTACTAGATAATATTTGACCCTACGCAAGTGACTGAAGCTCACCCAGCATCAGTTTCCTAACTTTGTAAAATGGAATAATAATACTTGTACAAACTATCTCACAGAGTTGCCATGTGCTATTATTACTATTAATAATAGGATAATCAAAGGGTTCTAATTACCTAAAGAATTATTTTTTCCATTTTAATCCTCCCTTACCTTTTTGTTCCTCTGCTACTATTATTTTACACCATCCTTCCCTCCAATGTTTTTTACTTCAAGAATTTAGTCTAACATAGCATGACTATAGTGAAAATATACTCAATAGGAAAGTATATGTAGAACCTATACAGAATTGTATGCAGTCGTGGGGAGGGAGGGGGGTAGTGGAGGGTGGGTGTGGGGGGAATAAAATCTCAATTGTATGGCAGTGATTGTTAAACATTAAAAAATAATTAAAAAAAAAAAAGAATTTAGTCTACACCTTGGTTTGCTTCCTACCAAGATTTCTCAGCAAGTCTATCAAAAAGAAAGCAACATTCTCAATCAGAGTATTCCCTAGGGCTCCAATCTTCACCCTTACTTTTCTCATCATACACCAGGACCTTTGGCAACATCATCTAGTTTCATGGATTTGATTTTCAAAAATAGGTGATGACGCTAAGTCATGTGTTTCTTAACTTTTAACTACAAGACACAACTGGCCTTGATCTACAAGAGATGACTGCTGTTATATATGACCTTCCATCTCCCACTTCCATGCCTCTCTACTCCTCTGCATCTTCTGGAATCTCTTCTTTCCTTCAGGACTTAAGTTCAACTTTCCTGATCCCTCAGGCTATTGACCTCCCTTCCCAAGGTACTTTTATTTCATACATGTTCTTATATATGTATATGTACGTATGTATGTATATGTGTATATATGTATGTATGTGTGTGTATCTCTGATAGACCATAGGCTCCTTGGGGGCAGAGGTTCCATCAAGACACCTTGATGAACGACATCTCCCACACCCAGAACACAGAAGACATTTAAAAATGTGATGACTGACTGAAGGCACACCTCATATTGGTACAAACTACTGTCAATGCAAGATGAACATAGTGAAGAAGGGGTTCTCCCTCTCCCATTCCCATACTCCCTTCATTTCACTTTCCCATTATGGGAGAAGTACCTCAAATCGTCTTCAGCCTTCTTTCACATTGAGTTTTTTAAATCTTGCTACTCCTCATTATATAAAATCTCTTTTTATCTTAGGCTAGAATGTTTGTTTTTTCTTCCCTGGAATAACGTAATTTCCTCCTCACTGGATTCTCCCAAACATACCATGCTGGTCTTCATATCTGATATTACAGATGCTGCCCAAAAGGCATGATCCATCATGCTACTCAGAAGCTTCTACAGTAGCTACCGGGGACTGAGGCCCCACAGCCTCCTTTTAGGGTCCTTTGGCTTATTTTACTATTTTATTTCATTTGAAAGCTCCTTACAGACAAATCACAAAGCTTCCTTCATCTATTCTTTCCATCCCTGATTTAGAATCTTCTCCAAAATGGTCTTATACTCCTGGCCCACCTTTTCTACTCTCATCTTACCAACCTCCCCCCGTCATTTCTTGCTTGTTATTTTCAGAAAATGATTCCTAAATGGTAAAATTTAAGGACTAAAGGATACTTAAACTTTCCATCTCTAAAATGATTATCTTTACCTACACAACTTCTGAAATCTCACACAAACAGCCTTCTTACACTGCCCAGTATGAACACATTTTTAGTTCTAAGGACCCTGACTCCCTCCTAATTCTGTGCTTGATCTCCTCATTCCTAACATGCAGACCTAGAAATGATATAAATGTGATATTCTCCTATATAGGCGTACCCTTCTTTCTTAGCCTCTGAAGTTCAGAGAAGGAACATGGTTATTTTGGGTTTTTTTAGTATAACATCTGTATTTAAAACATTCTTTCTGAGAATAATGATTGTTTAACCTCACATGAAATTCTGTTTCTTTATTTTTTTTTTCTCCTTAAAATACCCAAAAGGGAAGGGAACTCACCTAGCTGTTCCTTGGTACGCAGAGTGTTGAAGCAAGGCTCTGAGATGATCTGGCAGAAGAGTTCCAAAAACATGTTCTCTGAGGTACTCTGCATATCTGTTTGATAATAGATCTCAATACCACAGTTATTGTGAACTTCATTTCTCTGCTGATAAACAAACCAGCCTCCTAGAAAAAGTTGCAAAAAAGAATGCTAGACTCCAAAATTCAACTACAATTCTGGTCATTTTAAGAAATACAGACATCATTAGACAGTGTGAAGGCTGGAAGGAAGCTTAGGGTAATTCAATCTTCTTATTCTGCAGATAAGAAAAATGAGCCACAAAGAGGTAAAGGGACTGACCCCCAGAGTCAGGACCAGAACCCAAGTTTCCTAGCTTCAGCAGAATTCTCTTTCCATTATATGATGGTGCCTCATTTCTTTTTTTCTTTTAGTTGAGGTTGTTTAATTTGCTGATTTTTTTTTCAATATCAGCCTATAATTATAAAGTGCCAGAGAGGTATGTGAAACCAATTAATTTTTCTAAAATAAAGGGGAAAACTCAGTAAAGGTACATTTACCTTTTGAATATTTGGCAGCAAGTGATGCAGTGCACAGATCACTGGACATGGGGTCAGGAAGATCTATACTCAAATCCCACCTCAGACACTTACATCTGTGTGACCTTTGGAGCATGTCATTTAACCTTTGTCTGCCTCAGTTTCCCCATCTGTAAAAGGGTGGTAATAATAGCACCTACCTCCCAAGGTCATTGTGACCATCAAATGAAATAATATTGTTAAAGTGCATTGCAAAACTTAAAGCAATATATAAATGCCAGCTATTATTATTTTTATTATTTTATCCACAAAGCATTAATGTTCAAGAAACTCCATAGACAGTCACACAAAGAAGTTTGTGTGTGCTGCTTTTCAATACAGAATTTTAAAAAATGAAAAGCTGTATGTAAATGTGAGTTATTATGGTTAAAGGACAACTTCAGCAGAAATAACATTAAGAGGCTCTTCAAATTCTGACTATTTTTAAATGGTAAAACTTAAAGACTAAAGCACACTAAGGTATCTTCTAGCTCTAAAACTGTAATGCCTAAACAATTCTAGGAAGGAAGGTACACAAGTTTGTTCAGGTCATTAGTGGGCTATTTATTACAATACTTTCTAAGTTAGCTTAGAATTGCAATGGCTTGTTTGGATCTATAGTAACAGCTAAAGTTTGGGCTCCGACTACAATGAGGGAAAACCAAATCTGAATATACAGTACTTCTTATTCTTCCTTCCTGAAGGCTTTTTACACAAAAAGCTTCTAATTTGATTTGGGGCCAATTTTATGTTTACATTTTTCAAGTTTCACATGACATTCAACAGTCTTAACTCACTTCCATATACTCATCTGTCCAATCAAGGCAGAAGCTTTAACAGATCAAAGTTACCTTGGGAACAGAAGGATAAAGAGAAATACAAAGCACTGACCACTAAGTTATTCTTCCCTCAATGGGAACATGAACAGGAATTCAATCTTTGGTCAAGATATGTGAAGGAACAAAACATCTATGTGTGAAAGTAACTCCCATGAATTCAACAGTTGCTATAAAATGCTTTCATTTATAGAATGAGACATTTTTAAGATAGAAAAGACCTCAGAAATAATCTAGACCAGATTCTTGGGGAATCTAAGACTCCAAGGCATAAAATGACCTGTCTCTGTCCATGGTCACACAGCTAGTATCAGAGCTGGGGCTCAAATCCTGACCTACCCTTGCCTCATGTCCACAGCTGTCCACCCCACCACAGGACTTTTCATAATGGCAAGAAAAGGATTTTACTGTATTAGCAAACCAGCAATAGTTAAACTAACTGGTGATATCAAAGTCAACAAATTTCTGAAATCAGTTATGCATTAAAGTAAGTAAATACCTAAAGGATTAATTTTTAAAGAAAATAATTCTATAGCTATAGAGAATTCTCAAACTTTCAAATCTAATTGAATGTTTTTTTCATGTATATTTTATGCCCTTCGAAAGTACATATAAAACACCTATGCTACTGATCTGGATTAGCTTCCATTATACCACTGTGCTAAGAAAGGTAAGTAATAGATTTTCCCATCTAAAGAAAAGAATTTTCACCATAAAAATGATATAGAAATTATTGGCATTTGCTATAGTTCAATTTCTTACACAGCACATAAATCAAGAGTATACATTTTTTCCTTAGGTGTCAGTTGTTCGTGTTCAAACTCATTCTGCCAGAGACTCTTTTGGGCGACTCATTTTTATACACAGGAGTTTCAAAATTGTAAATAAATGTCACCACATGCTTCACTGGCTTTTAACTCTACTCCCTGACTCTTCTCCACTCAAGTCATAACCTGCTTCCTTCTGAATCTCCTGGAATGGCATCTTCAGATGTAAATAGAGTTCCCCATGTCTTCAATTTCATCTCTTTGGAAACACTTGCCCTTGCTGGAGTGCTATACTCTTGACCCCATCTGAACCTAAATTTCACTCAATTAAGAAAATATTTATTAAGCATCCAATATGTGCAAATATTTCACATCTAAATTAATAGAGGGAATCTCTACCATCAATATCCACATAAAATATCATGCAAATGTAAGTTATTTCTGCATTTATAAAATTGATACCTACTGTCAGGAAGTTGAACTTCTCTGTATCGTACAAGTTGACTTGGAAGGAGAGGTTTAGTATGAGCATGTTCAATAAGCGTGTCTTCAACCATTTGCATAACTCCTAAAGCAGCCTAAAGGGAAAGATATGCATTATTACATTTTGCACAAAGGTACAGATATAATGTCTTTGCAAAAGTAATCACAGAGTCGATCTGTGCGTACTTCTCCTGAGGCAACCCATCCAAAGGAAAATAAGCCAATTTTCATAACTGAAACATTCGTAAAAATGTATTTGTTTCTAGCTAAATGCATTTTTATTTATATAACTATCCAAAAACTACATTCATCAATATAGTGAACCTTCAGTTGAGGCAGGTATTATTAAACACCAACACTCTGTTGCTCTCCCTATTTGTACCTGTAAGGATAAGGGGAAAGCCAAGTCTTACAATATAACTGGAGAAAGAAAAGACTCCACAGTGGGCAGGTCAGAGCACTTGGATACGTATGTGGATGGTCTCCAAATCATCCCCAAATCACCATAAACTAAAGGGAATCTTTCCCCTTGGCGGTAAAGTGTTGGATAACAAGTGAGTAATGTTGAATAAGTTGTCATATGTGGTCATTTGGGGCAATTTCTTATGCTTAACTGTCTTTCTTATGAGGCAGGATCTGGTCAGAGGTGTTTTAAAAATAAACAACATATCACCAATAAAACATTCAAAATAAGTAGTGAAAATAAAACACTTCTTTTATCTCTACTTATTTAAGTAATGTCAGATTGCCCCAGCATACACTCATTTCTCTGACGGGTTGCTCTGGTATCTGGTAATCAGAGATGCTCCATAAAAGGATCAGAGCAGAAAACACAGCAGAGAGGAGAAGGGATGACTGACCTAGAAGCTTTAGTGAGGAAGGGGAGAGTACATCACTGCTGACAGTGACAGACAGGACAGTAACTTGATTTGTGCAAGTTGGAAAATAACAAATAAAACAATACCTTACACACACATAATAGGTGATCAATAAATATTTTAATTAATAATCAATGTTGAAGTTAGAAATAGAGATGTTTTAATGTTATTTTAGAACAGATGACACTTTTGACTTAAATCTCAGTGGAAAAAATACAGGTCAATCTAACCTTTAAAGATGAAACCTGTGAGAACAGTAGATGAAAACAGCAATATGTAGTAAAGGAGTCTGGAAACCAGCAAGAACTGAATCTACTCATCTAGGATGTTAAATAGTTGTCTGACTCTGTAGCAGCCCCAAGTTACACTGAAATCAGGAAGACCTGAATTCAAAGATTGACACTGACAAAAGCTATGTGACTCGGGGCAAATCTCTTCATTTCTCTCAACCTCAGTTTCTTCATCTGTAAAATGACTACAGTAATGTCTGTAATACCTACATCTCAGAGGTGCTATGAGCATTAAATCAGAGAAGCATGAAAAATGCTTTACAAACCAGAAAGTGTTATATGAGTACCAGATACTGTTGTTGTTATTAATACTAAACTGCAGCTCTGGAGATGGAGGAAGCATCAAACTGACTGAGGTAACCCTCTGGTTCTAGGTAAGGGCAAGTTGGTTTATCAAGTCATACAAATGGCAGGACTTTAGTCTCAGAGGCAAGTCTTTTATATTAAAAACGTCCTGGCGGTGAAGGAAATGGAATCATGGTTAAGCCCTTTCCCTTGACTAACCCTACAAAGTAGACTCAGGTCAGTAGAACAGCTGGACCAAACTGTAGAATCACAGAATCCTGCTCCTGGAAGGCACCTCATATGGCATTTATTCAAACCCAAAGTTGAAAATGAGTTTGCATAAACCCTCAATATATTTTTAAATAAGTATGATTGACACTATACCCAGAACTGCTCCACAAACAACTATGGAAACCTATACACGTAATAAAAATGCCACAAACCTGTTTTGCTATATTTCCATGAAGAAGGGCTTCAATATGTAACCGTGACAAGAGCTGAGGTATAAAGGCCTTAAGGCGAGGGAGAGTAACATCTATAATGTTAAGATACCATTAATTCAATAACATGAAGTTAAATGTTAAAATAAACAAAAGACAAAAATAATTTGCAGAAACATACCTATCCACCTTTGAATTTACCACTATTTAAATGAAGTCAATTCCCACCCCCCACTGTAATTCAATACTAAAAACAATTTCTAGAAGCATGGTGGTAGGGAAGGGGAGAAACAGATGTGACCTTAATAATGAAGGTAAACTTTCCCACTAAATGGAATAAAAAGAAATCTTCTATGATACAGTGGGTGGAAAGAAGTCAGTCTTGGCTTTGAAGGGGTTACACTCTAGAACTATACAAAGCTATACAAAATTCAGGCCAATAAGAATTTCTGATTGCTGATTTGGTAAATGCTATCTGGTGTGAGCACATGAAATTTCAAGTAGAGATAAGTACAGAACAACTGTATAACTCTAGGCCTCAAATAACTGGACAACTGACTATAATCCGAACGCTCCCCAGGGTTTCCCCTCCCTAAGCCTTTGCTCAAAATGATCCCATAAGTCTTCAACGCCCTTCCTCTTCACCTGCCGAATATCTACTCAACCATTAAAAGGCATTGCAAATACTAACCCATCCACCCCTATCCCCCAATAAAGGCTTTTCCACTCTTGCCAAGCTGGTAACAACTTTTAAACTGGAGGTCTTCACACACAACTTTACACACAGCCTCTCTCCTCTCCTAGCCATGTATTAATCTACATTATGCTTATATTCATGTGAATTACATCCCCTCCACCAGACTGCAGATTTTAAGGGGGTAGCAACTATGGTGGAGTCTTTTTAAAGTTAGGTTCTTCCCCGACATCTAGCACAATGTTCTGTACAACACAGGTAAAGTGCTGCTTTAAATAAATGTTGGTTTAATTAAATGAACAGAACCATTTAGTGGAGAAGAAGGGGGGAAAGTTTTAAATGATTCAAATACAGAATCCACCTTCACAAAAATATATTTTTGGAAGGAATTCTTTCATGTTTATTACATAGCTATTTTATAAGCCTGTTTTACTTAAAACTCACTTGTCATTTGACTCAGGCTTTAATCACTTCAAAAAATGACTTCAGTTTCCTATCATGTGGAACACCTATTCATTCACCTAGCAAAATAGTTAAAATCACTCAAATGGTGCTGGAAGATAAAACATTAGCTAATAAACTAGATAACAAATACATGCTTTATAAACCTTATGTAAGTAAAAATACATTAACTATCCAGACTGAAGAGTCATCTATTCTATTAAGTAGTTTTCATAATTTTTGCATAAATGCAATGGCTTCATGTAATTTGTAGTTATAATAGTTTTAAATATTTAGCTTCTTGAATTTATTAATAAAGAAGTAATTTTCACATCAAACCGTAATATATAATAAATGTATATAGGGAGCTTTTGTTACAAAAAATTAAAAATTCATAGATACTTCCTTTTCCTTTAAAACTGTCATTTTAATTGTTCTGAGCATGCTGGGGAAAAATGAACTGCTGATGCAATACTACTAAGGAGAGGCTGAAACAGTTCTAAAAACAAGCCCAGAAAAGAAAAAAATTGAAGCCAAAACAAATCAAAGAAATGCTCTACCCTCCTTTCCAATGAAAATGGTTCAGAAAATAATTTAATGTTGTTTAACAGGTATTTGTTGTGTACCTATATGGTTAGCCCTGTACTAAAGCAAAGGAGAGGTGAGGAGGAGAAAAGGCCTGGTCACTGCCTTGAGAAGTCTAGAAGTGTTTAAAACTTAAACAAACCAGGCCCTAACTAAATGATTTAAGAAAACCTCAATAAAAATAAAAGAGGCACCAACCATAAGATCTTTAACCAGACCCTAACAGATCTGAAGACTCCAGAACAGGCAGGACATGATGGCAGTAAGCCCATCCTATAGGACACGTACTTTCAGGCTCTACCCATGTTTTCTAATATCCTTGAATTTAATTACATAATTGATTAGACTCAAAAGAGCAGCAATAAAGCTAGAATGCTGAATAGCAGTAAACCCTAATTCTTCAGCTCTTGTGAACTGTGAACTCTATTTTGGATCTAGGTCATTAAATCTCAACTGTCTAAGCTGTTGATTTTCGTGACAATGTAAAATCTCTAAATGTTTTAAAAGCCACTGACAAACCCAAATAATAACAGGCAATATCCACTGATGTCCTCCTCCTGTGCCTCATTGTGGCCTGGATTTCTATGAGGTTAGACACAGTGACCTCAGGTAAATCCTACGCAATTGGAAAGTCTTTAAATATGGGCGTTGTGACAGAAAATACACTGATCAACCAAGGACCAACTCAGCTAAATTTAAAAAGACATATCAACTGGTGAGAAGGTGATGACAAATGTCATCAAGCTACAAGCTACAAGCCCTTCTGCTGAGTCACTGGGGGGGCTACGTTCCACACTGGTGGTCTACACCAATGAAATCACAGGTCACTAATGCATGGTTGAGGTAACTAGACAAAAAACACAAAATGTTAAAACTAAGGTGGGTAAAGGAGTCTCACCATCTAGAGCTTCTTTTAGTTCATCTTTGGTCCAGGCCACTTCAGTCATTAACAGTCGGAGGTAATACATAGCATGCTGGTGAGGTTGTTCCGCTCGAAAGTTGTTAAGAGATCGCATGTACTGTGTGAAGGATAAGGCATGTACCAAACTAATTAGCTATAAAAACATTTTTATAATTGTAAAAGTTATCTTTTCACAATGTATGTCATCATGGCTCAAGAACATCTGCTTGTGCCCCTTTCCAAGATTTAAGTCATGCTCTAAGCAGTTGGGTATAAGAAAAGTTAATACCAAGTACTCATTTAAGCAGTACCAAGAGTGACCTTACATCCTCCAGACCAACACCCCTCTGGATCAATCAGACAACACTGCAGTTACTCCTTTCAAATGCCCATGATTCAATCACCACTGACTTAAGAGTGGAAAACACAGAAAACTTACCGCTTCCTTGATAATTTCAAATCTTTTTTCATCAATCTCAAAGGTGGCCATTTTCTCAATAATCTTCTTTAGCAAAATAGGCTGCTTGTCATTGTATCCTTTAACAGAGAGCTACAGAAAGAATTCAGGTTATTATAAACTCTTAAGTATTAAGGAAGGATTTCTAGACAAAGTTCAGCCTTTAACACTCAGAAAACTCTAAAATGTTATATGTACAAAAAAAATGCAAAGCAAAAAAGATTCATTTAACTTATTATAAAAATAACAACTGACACCTTTATCCAGCATGATGTTCCAACAAACTTTGTTGCCCAAGCATATTAATGCATTGTGAGCGTATTTACGTGAACCATCAGAAATTATGGTGGCAGGAACTACACTATTTTATTACTTAAATTCCTATATTGAAGCTAAGATCCTTTTTAGGTTTTAACTTCACAAACACTTTTGGAAGAAGAGAAGGCTCTAGGCATTTTACTGGGGACACTTCTAAGTATTACACAGTCTGGTGAACACTTGCCCTGCTTTATCATATTTTTCCACTGAGCACAAGTCTTTTTCATATAACAAACAAAACACAAATAGACTTCTAAAAAACACAGGCTTTGCTGCATTTCTACTATATTGTCCCTCATATATGAAGAAAATGGCACAAGCACAGACACAGGCTCAGCGTATTTAGGCCTGGAAGGGACCACAGAGATCATTTAGTTCAACTACATAATTTAATACACGCAGAAACTAAGGACCAAGGAAAGAAAGAAAATTGCCTGGCGTTCCTTACATAGCCAAAGTAGGGGGGTTGAGTTTCCATCAGAGATCTTAGGATTCCAAATCCAGTGATCTTTCCATTAAGCAATTCTGCCTTCCCAAAAGTGAATTACATTTCCAAAGTGAACTGACTGCCTTTCTACTTTCTATAGCGCTGATTTCCCAACTGGGAAAGGTAGAAGAAGTACTCTAATCTCTCCCCTTTCATAGATGAAAAAGCTGGGCAAAGAGAGGTGAGGTCACTAGCCAGGGTCACACAGCCCAATGTACCAGGATCAGGACCAGAACCTGTAACTTTGGGCTCCTGATGACCCCCAGCAGGACACATCCTCAGAGCAGGCTCTCTAGCATTTCCCTCAGAGGCACATATCTCCAGGGACACATTTCATCTATAAGTGGGGGTGGCTTTGCATCATATATCCAAGTAGCAGAGCAGAGTGATGGGGCTGGGGGTCAGGACACCTCAGCCCAATGCTAGCTCTGCCACTGCCTACAGGCAAGACACATTTCCTCAATCAGCCTGTTTTCTCACAGAGTACTTCTGAGAAAACATTAGATAAACTGGCTTTATCTTTACTTTAAGATTATGAAATAGGAACAAAACTATTTCTTTCCATATGGAAAAGGAAGCATTGATGTTTAAAGTCTTTTATTATTAGAATTTGAGAAGAATCAATAGGTTATTAATATTCCATTCAAAATTATAATTTTTGCTTTAAATATTAGAACTAGAAAAAATTATCTTTATTTTACCACTGAGGAACCTGAGATTGGTGACCTTAGACACATGTCTAGACCTCAGTTTGCTCATCTATAAAATCAGGAGATTAGACTAGATGGCCTCCAAAGTCCCTGCCTGCTGTAAATCTATGACTCCACAAGAGGCAAAGTATCCTGACAAAGATCTTATAATTATGAAGTGGTGGAGCCCAACAACAATCCAGATCTCTGGATTCTTGGGTTGGATAAGGCTGGAATGTACTGGACCAGGGGTTGGGGGAGCATGGTGTTAGGGAGAGGAAAGGGAAGGAAAAGAGGATTTCTTTCCATTACATCTGTTGCCTCTGAATTTTAAAATATGAACAATCTTTAAGGAAGGTCTGCTTATCACGTAAAATGTACAACCAAACCAACTGAGGATGGAATTTGATAAAGGAAAGGAAAATTAATGCATGAAGAAACTTTTAAACTGCAAATTCCAAAGGCAGATTATTTATATCAGATTGCTCCTGGATTATAGAGTATATTTTATAGAAGATGAATGTATGCTACAAAAGGAATGTTAATTTAGAACTGAATTGCACACCAAACTGAATAACATCTAAAATTGCTTTAGGGTTAATGAATTTAAAGAAGAAAGCTCCAGATCTTTCAAGGAACACTCTAATAATGCTGATATTGCTTTTCCAGTCAAAAGCACATATATTTTCATGGAAACAAAGGGCTAATATAATACATCCATGCATACAGGCTTTCTATGAACCAACATAATTATAGGAACTCTGAATTTTAAAAATTAAAGAAAAATTATGTTTTCCTTTATAGATGCCATTTCCATAGGGATGGGAAAAGTAACATGCGTTTAGTATGAATCAATAAGCCAAACATCTAAAACAGGTGAAAAATGCAAGTAAAGATAGCTCATACATGTTTACAGACACACTGAGCTTGAGTGAATTTGATCATTAATGCTTCAAATGTAATTGCATTTCTCATCCATGAAAAAAGATGCAAGGAGTAAAACATCAACCATCTCACTTAGAAATGCAGAAGTTAACATTTTCTCAAGCTCAACAGAAGGCTTTTATGTTGTTTTTGTGTCTTTTTGCTCTTCTAATTTTTTTTACTTACAAGTATTGCATTCATTCCTGATGCAATGCCATAGTTCAAACCTGAGAGGTGAGCTGCATATGTATACTCTTTTAAATCATCCTTCAATAACCTGATAAACAGGTATGTCATGTTGCAATGGAGAGGATCAGCATAAATGTAGCGACTAACAAAAAGAAAAACAAAAGAAATGCTTTGATACCTCAAGCAGTGACATGATAATGAAGAAACATGATCGAAGAGTATGAATATGCAGCCTCATGGTCTGGATTTCAAGGAAAAAGATGTAAGAGAATGTTTTGTTTCAAGCCGACGGGAAAATTTCATTCCCTTCTGTTGGAAACTTCAACTTCTGATACCAAATGGGACAAATCTAACCATAGATTAGGGTCTAAAACAGTATTTGAGGAGAAAAATATTATGATCTGATTAAAGGTGTGGGAAAAAAAAGAACAAATTGGTTTATAGGAATAGAAATATCACCGAAGACCTAGAATGGAAGTGAACTTAAAAATTTTAAGAGATAAGAAAATATAGTTAATCAAAGATTTAAAAAAAGAAGATAAACTCATATCCTCCACTAAAAATGCTTCCATCAAATCAAAAGAAAAGTGTTGATGAGTGGAAGGCTCTAGAATCCAGGTACTTACATACATCCCATAGATGGTGTTTTGGAGGTCATAGCTCAAGCCAGCGAGCTCTGCGGCATACGCATACTCGTTGAGAGAGTCTTTGAGTAGCTCAAGGTACAAATAGGCCATATTACAGTGCAAGGGATCCACATAAGCAAATGGGCTGGAAGAAAATGTGCAAAGCAAAAGACTGGTTTATTATTTCTAATTTGGTTTGGCCTTTGCAAATGGAACTCAAGACACCCAGCTGGGTCATCTGCTTTCTGGAGCATATCTCTCTCTCTATCAAACTGAGTTTTTATAGTCCTTTTGTGTAGGGAGGCAGAAATCACAGGACACCTACTGAACTGCTCAGCTTGTGCCTAATAGGATGAATACAAATGGATCGCTCAGAAACAGAGTCTTGAATTTGGACAAGCCCACAGCAATCAGAGTCCAGCCCTTGCCTGAGGTACAGACAGAGTCACTCTACAATATCCCTGGCCTGAGCTTTGACCTCTGCTAGAAGATGCTCAGAGCACTCCTAAGGTAGCCCTTTCTATTGCTGGGCAGCACTGGCTATAAGTAAGTTCTTCTACTGAGCTGAAAATAGCCTCCTTATTACTTCTATCAGGAGTGTCATTTCTGTCCTCTGAAGCCAAGCAGAATATGGTAATATTTCTATTCCATATGACAATTCTTCAAATGCTTGAAAATAATAACCACATTTTCCCACTAAATCTCTTCTTTAAGCTGGATGACTTTTGAACCTCCACACTATTCTCCTCCTCTAGATGTCATAACAGTTTGTTCTAAAATGTAGCACCTTGACATGAACCCATTACCACAACTGTGATCTGATCACTTTAAATGCCTCTACTGTTGCAGACACCCTATTCCTATTAATACAACCTAAGATTTCACACCACACTATGCTATACCATACTATGGACTCATTATGAGATGTAGTTCAGCATCTCTATCTCATACTTTTAAAATTGATTTGGTGGCTTAATATTTGTCCTCAGAGTTAGTCTCCAACTTAGAAGAGTTTAAATCTTTCTGGATTTCAACTATGATTCAATTTATTAGATAGCACTTCCAGCACTGTGTTGTCCATGTAAACCTTCACCCATATCACTGATTAAAATGTTAAATTGAATTATCCCCTCCAAATTCCATGGAGTAGAAACACACTTATAGGTACTATGGATAGTAACAAAGCAAATGAGCAGTGGGGCAGACCTCCCCAAAAAAGAAACTTACTGGAAGACTGTTTTTCCTATGCTCCTCCCTCTGATGAGGATCATATAGTTGCAAATCATATGGCTGTTGGGGTAAGAAACTGATTTCTACTAAGACAAACTTCAACAGAGAGAAAAGAATCTTCTACTTTTCGAAGTCTAGGAGGAAATTAGCTTGAATGAAAGAGCTGAGAACTTTAATATGCTGCTTCAGTTTTTTCCCCAATGCTAATATAAACAAGCTATCCAACAATTTTCATGTTGGGCAATTTGCAGCACATGACTTCGTCCACAAGATGAGTTAATAAATCAATACATAAGCAGGAAAACATTAAAGGAGATTATCTACATGTAAAAGCAGAATTGCCCAAGCCCTTAAAATGATTATAGAATTAGATACATATCAAAACTAGAAGGACCATCTAATGCAACTTCCTGCTTTAACAAAGGTGGAAAAGAAACCCAAAATGACAAAATGACTTTCCCAAGGTCATACAGATGGTAAAACGTAAGCTAAACCCAGGCCTCCCAAGCCCTAGCCCACCCATCATGCCATAAACTGAATCATGCTATAAAATATTACCCATAATGCAAAAGGAGAAAATAGTGGACATGATCTAGAAGTTTCATTGTATGGAAATAGATTATGTCTAATAATAGAGATAACTGTTGCTATCAAAGCCAATGAGTTTATATCTATGCTAATGTCAAAGTTAAAATAAGTGTTTAAATACTGAAAGGAAAAAAAGCCCCTCTACATAGTGAATGTCATCTTCCATTCTTTGCCAATATTCTTTCTAAAACTTTACATAAAAAGTGGGGCCAGTATATAAATTCAGGTGGTCCCTCTATTTCTTTCCCACTTTGTATACGCACACACGCGCGCACACACACACTCACAGTTTGGGGTGGGGGGAAGGAAAACTCAAACTACTTTTTAAAGGAGATTTGTTAGCCAAGGCAAGCTAACGTAACTATTTAATATTGGTATAAACACTGTATGCAATTGCAGGTCTGGAGTTTCCCCTCCTAATTCTTCTATAAAGAGCACATAAAACACTTCTGGGTGAGTTCCAACTTGTCTAGGTACCATATCCCCTCTGCTGCCACAAGCCTTCTTTTTGGGGAGGAATCACTGAGAACTAAACTGAAATCAGTTGTACAAGCAGCCCTTCTGTCACTTTTCTTAGGCAGAGACAAGAAAGAAAAAGTGCAGTGACAGAAGCTAAAGATGACCACCATTCAGCTTCTTCTTTCTTCTTCTTCATCCTCATCATCATCATGGATTACATATTTGGTTTATCTTAATGCCTGCTTTAAACAAGGCTTTATTATCAGGCCTTAGTGAGGCCTGTTCTCAAAGCAGGGAAGCATGTAAGCTCTTGCTGGTTCTGCCAAGGTGGAGAGGCATTGACTTAGTACAGACATGGTCAAAGAATGTTTGCTATTTAAGGACCAGTTTAAGTACAGAAAGGCAGAGGGTCAGTCACTGTGTAATTACATTTTATTTGGCCATGATCAATCATCAGCGTCAATTAAGATAGCATATCTCTAAAGCACCTTAAGACCACAAAGTGCTGCAAAAATGTGACTGTCAAGTGTGAGCAAGTGTAACTTTTGTACTTAGGATCATGGGATTTAGAGCAAAAAAGAGAATTGTATTCTAGTCCAATTCAATCATATTATAAACAAAGAAGTAGAGGTTTCAGAAAGTTTAAATGATATGCTTAAGGCCACTCCAATAATTACAGACCTGGACCTTGAATCCAGATCCAGTGCTCTTTTTCTGTATCATATCACAGCCACCTCAGTCCCCTGACCTCAAAGAGAACCTGGGCTACCATGGTATGGACACCAAATCCTTGCTGCTAACCCATTCTCACTTAGAAACCTATGTCAACAAAGTATATAAGGGAAGAATTTTTTTTTAAATGTGATCACACAATACCTTCATAAATCACAAGGTAAAAGTGGAAAGAAATCTCTTATCAAAAATGATTGTAAAATTAACTAGAATAATATAAATCTTAGGAAGCTTCAAAAGACATGTAAAAATGTAGGCAACAAAATCACCCTTTAGAAAACAGAAAATTCTATTCTCACTATAAAGTTTATAAATTCCCCTTATCACCCCTTCTGTTCAATGAAGATTTGCTCCTAATAAATAGTTCTTAATTAAATGTGTATTTAGAATGGATTATTAGGAATAGATAATGTTCTAAAACTTGGTGTCTAAATTGGTTTCCACTGAGAATGCTTCCTCCAGACATAAGCATATGAATGTTTACGTAATACATTTTCTTCTCCCTTTTCTTTTGATATCTTTGATACATTAATCATTGATTTATTCTAAAGATAATGTGGGTGTCTCCTTTGCTGAACTGTCAGAATACAAAAGAAACAATATTCCAATGTGCTTAACAGAAAAATGTAATATGTATAGTTATGCAATGAAATAATGTTGTTAGATTTTAATTAAAAAATTAATTTTTTAAAAATGTCAATGAATGATCAGAATGTAAAGTTAACAGTAATCTTGATCATCTTCAAAATTTAACACGAAAGGCAATGTGTCATGCTAGAATTCAAATCTATACAACTCTAACTCATTTATTAATTTTGTGCTATGAAATAGTCTTTGCACTCCAATAATCTTGATTGAACCTTTACAGAAATGTCCATTTTTTATTTATACATTCCTTTTGTTCCTCCCCTCCCAAAAAAACCATGACACAAGAATACACATACACATAAATAAACAGATACACACACAAATACACAAATTTCAGGTCCTTCTTCAAATATGGAAAATAAACATTTAAAAGTTACTGTATTAGAAATGCTAATGACCAAGATCATGGTATTTAAACCCACAGTGATCATAAGAATAACCTGAAAAATTCTGTAATTCTATAATATATATTTTTTAAAAAGTTACTGTAATCAAATCTAGTGATAAAAATATCTCTCCAATTAGAACAATAATCAGCTTGGATTAATGGAAATCTAAAATAAGATATTATTCACTTGTAAATTTTACTAAACTTTTTTCTTCTATTTATTTAAACGAGAAAAAGCCAAGCTGGCACCTGGAATAAGCAATTTTATAGGGAAGAATGGAAACTTAAGAAATTATTCAACCCAACCCTGTGGCTTTAGGCAAGGTTATTTACCCATTCCTGGATAAGAATGATCTATTTTTTTCTTTAATTACATAACTTTCTCCATGTTCTGTAGCCTTCAGGGTTATAAGACTGCCCTAAAATCTACTATATATACACTTTAGTTGAAGATTTAGCTCATTATTTTTTGTGCTGAATTTATTAGAAAGGGAGATCAAACAGTATCTTTGTATTATTTGAAGATCAAACAGATCCTATCAACTTGCCCTTCTCAAAATGAGAATTTATTTGTAGCCCTGTGCCTTGAAAGAATAACAAAATTTAAGACATAAAATTGCTGAATCTGTTGTATTACATACCTGAAAAATTCAAAGTTGAGACAAGCTTTTGGTAAGAAAAATTTGTCATCTTGTTTAAACCAGAGTTTGCTCATGGCTGTGTCCTATGACAAAGAAATAAATTGTTTTGTTAGGACAAATATGGGCAGTTTATGTTCAAGCTTTCCAATATTCTTCACCTGTGGCCAGGATGACAAAAGGAACATCAGACAGGTTTCTTGCAAGGCCCTTAGTTCAAGCACCCAGAACATTCACAATCTTAACATTTATTAAGTGGTTGGAGGGGGCAGACTGTTTATTGTTTGCCACTGAAGTAAGCAATCCCTGCCTACACCATTTTATAGTCCAGTGCTAGATGGGGTTTAGCCAACAAGTATCTTATTCTCCTGCAACTCTTTGGGGAATGAATAACAATGATGGGAGGGGAAGAACAGAAGCTGGGAGAGGAAGAGGATGTGCACAGGAGGCTCTCTTCCTGGTTCTGTACCTAACTCTTAAGATTTCTGGCATGATAAGTTGAATTTCTTTTATCATTAGAGAGCTAGAAGCTCATCTGAAGTGACTCAAACATTCAAAAGAGGTAGGAGGTATAACAAATTTGTTTCTCTGTATTTTACACTAAAATAACAGCTGAGATGATCAGTTTTCTCCCTAAGTTAATTTCTCCTTCTGACTTCACATTTCAAATAGCATTTAATCAGTTTCCCCTGTGTAGAGCCTCCTCAGTGTTGTCTACCATCACAGTCTCTCCAGTCTATTCCCACCATCATTTCCCTAATCCAGACCTCCCCCAACCCCCCCACCCCACCCCACCTTTCCTCCGCACCATCCTATACTGCTGCAATCTGGTTTTCATGCTTCCAAACTATGTTCCATATCACTGGTCAGATTAATCTTCCTTCTGCATAAACTAAGTCTGTTTAAAAACCTTCACCCAGCAGACCATTCAAAACAGATTCTCTCCTGCCTACTAAGAAAGTTCCACTTGCTTGGCCTGGTATTAGAAGCTTTCCAGCTTAATTTTATTTTACACTACTATCTTTTACATGTACCATGCTTTTCTAATTATACTCCTCCTAACACATCCTTCTCTTAACTGCTTCCATAACTTTACCTTGTATTTGGGAATATCCACCTCCTTCCTTACTTCCTACTGAATTCCTAACACAGACTTTATAGCTCATTTCAAATGTTACTCCTTCCATGCAGCTTTCCAATAACTCACTGCTAAAAAGTTTTGTCTCAAAATCATTGTAATGCTTTGTCTTGCACTTCCATAATGTACTTATTACAGCTATATAATATGATAACAGATATCATATCTTTGATATGTATCATATTCCCCTGGCAGAGGGAAGGAAGAGGGAAGTCTTAATCTGAGATTAGTAAGTTTTCTTTTTAAGAATATTTTGATAAGTATATTTCAATATAATTACTTTCCTTTAAAATCCTTTAATTTTTATTTTATGCATTTAAAGACAACCTTCTGAAAAGGCCACAAGCTTCCCCAGAGTATTGCCAAAGGGGTACAGGACACAAAACAGCTTCAGAACATCTATTCTCCATAAGGGAAACCAAGTCTTCCCTAAACTTTGAATCTTCACCAGTTCCTAACAACATACTCTGAACAAAATGTGTACTGAATTGTACTGAATTGAATACTTATTTTTTAAAGCACAGTGTGTGTGTGTGTGTGTGTGTGTGTGTGTGTATACACACATATACACAGGTGCTTATACAGAAGTAAATTACTTAATTTGTCATTTTTTAGGAAAAATGGTTGATTCACTCAAAATCTAGCTGACAGAAAAAATAAATCCATATCCTCAGATCAAATACAAATTTTTATGCTGATCACAATGATGGGTCATTAGATTCTGAATCTTAGGAAGAGAATGATCTAGTCTAATCCCTATATTTTACAGATGAGAGCCTCTATTTCCTAACTTGTAAAAATAAGTGAATTGTAATGGAAAGGTTAAGAAGGTTAAATTTGATATAAGGAAAAATGCAATCTCTACTTCTATGCAATTTCAACATCATAAAAGATAACATGTGATAACTAAGGGAAAAAAACAGAAACGAGAAATTGTCATAGGACTAAAAGAATTCTGAGTCACAGAATCCCCCTCCTAATTTGATGCAATAACTCTAAACCAGGGGTTCCTAACTTTTTCTGTGTCCCCCACCTCTTGCTGTCTAGTAGAGAATATGGAGTCCTCTCTCCTCAGAACAATATCTTTAAATTAACAAAATAAAATATATGGGATTACAAATGAAACAAATTCTATCAAAAGAGTTATTAAAAAAATTTTTTTAAAGTCTATAGACCCCAGGTTAAGAACTTTTGTTCCAGATAGATGAAAATCTAGCCTAATTCAAAATATTTCAATGACCCCAATGGACTCGAGGCAAAATGCCTTCCACATCCAGAGAAAAAACTATGGAATTGGATTGCAGAATGAAGCAGACCATTTTCTCTTGTGTTATGTTTTGTTTTGTTTTCATGGCTTCTCCTATTCACTTTGATTCTTCTAGGCAACATGACTACGGTGAAAATGTAGTTAATAAGAATGTATGTGTAGAACCTATATAAGACTGCATGCCATCTCAGGGAGGGAGAGAGGAAAGAGCGGGGAAAGAACGGGAGGGAGGGGGAAAAATCTAAGATACATGGAAGTGATTGTAGAAAACTAAAAACAATAAATTAATTAATAAAGAAATTTCAATGACAAGAAACAAATACCGACCTTCATGAGCAATTCTAGAGTTTTACAAAATTTCACATAATTTTTAAAATGTTAGTAGCATAAACTCATTTTCCTTTCACTGGATGGTTAGTGGAAAACAGAAAGCAAAGTCATTCTCTTCCATACAAAATTCAGGTAAAAGCACTTGCTGCAACTTAATCTTTTTTCTCCTTCAAAGAAAAATTATCCCAGATCTTTTCATCTGTCTTCACTGAACTCATTTTTCAGTCTTTTAAAAAGTTTTGTTGGCTATCCTTTCCCTTGAATTACAAATTAGTTCTCCTCACACCCTATGGGATTACAGACATTACGTGGAACACAACACCAAATACTAAGCTATCATCAAAAATATATATATATTTTATATATATATAAATATATATGATTTCCCTTCTATCAGACCCATCACTGAAATTATGAGACACAAACTCCAATGGTTACCTTAATAAGAGCAGGGTATGATGTTGCTTCCTTTTCTAGCGGCAAGATCTCAAAATTTGTAGGAATAAATTCGTTCTTTGTTGGAAGTTTAAACTTTCCATTTAAGTCAGCATTTTTCCATTTCTGAAAGTGAAAATGAGAGCAAATAAAATGGTCCCAAAAGTTCTTTAAATTCCTCTTCTATATAAAGGATTTTAACTGTAATACTATACCAGAGTATGAATGTGATATCTTTTATACATAACAGACAAGCACTACTACTAAAGATCTACTGGTTTTATACTGACCCTTCTACTACACTTACACCCTCATCACCCGTCGTGACCAGATTCCTCCATTTGCTAAGTCTAGGGTATAACGCATGGTGATGCAAAAAAATTCAGATCAATACTCACAAGAACATTAGAATCACACCCATGATGGTGGTACCTTATTTCTATGGCATAATAATGAACCAAACTAACCAGTCACAACCATCAATGTAAAATAAAATACTTAACAAACTGTGCATGGTTACATGGTTAAACAATTGAATTAAATACGTATAGGACAGGAAGCAGTCCAAGGGCTAACCTCACCCCCCAACTCACCTATCCATATTTTCAGAATTGGACATTGATGGCCAGGTTAGTTAGAACTTCTCTAACTCAGCCTACATTCATGACCTGGCCCGAATCACTTCTTTCCCCCACCTCTCAAACTTCCTACTCACAACTGAACTTTTATCTAAATCAGTTAGAGAGAAGGCTGAGGATAAGACTGGGCCCCACATCTAAGCTAGGATGCAGCTGTCTTAATCATTGAGATGAATTTCTATCACAGCTAGTTTTGTTCCTAGTATTACTGATGGTAATGTGTTTTCCTCAAAACAACTCTAAGAGAGACATATTGAAAGGATTACTACTCCAGTTCCACAGATGACAGGACTGTGTCTCAGAAAGGATCAATGACTTTCCCACGGCTACATGACCACTAAAGCCAGGACAAGAACTTGTATCTTCTGCCTCCCAAGTCCAGTGTCCTACTATACCATGCTCCCCCATCCAGTAAATAAGTGAGGAAATATTTAATCTGAAGATCATTCTCTTCTGTCTGTAAATTATAATCCTGTTTTCATCACTGAGAACTCCCTTCTACTAAAAGGAATAGAACAAGGACTAACCCTCTGATTGCATCAGCACAGACAACTTCCTGGTGAGTACTCCCTCCAACAACACAGGTCAGCACCTGCTCTGCAATGTAATGGAGAGTTGCCTAGAACAGTGAAAGGTTAAGTGACTTGTCCAAAGTCACACAGCCAGGACATGTCAGAACAGAGACTTGAATGCCAGGATAAGGGCAGCTGGTGACATCCTATTGGAGTCAAAAAATATGAGCTTAAATCCTACCTCAGATACTTACCAGCTGTGTAGTCCTGGACAAGTCACTTAACCTCTGTCTGCCTCAGTTATCTCATTCATAAAATGAGGATAACAAAAGCACCCACCTTCCAGGGTTGTGGTTGAAGATCAATTGAGATATTCATAAGTGCTTAGCAAGGTGTCTGGAACACGAAGCTCTATATAAATGTTTGCTATTATCACAGCCTGGCTATGAGTCCAATTCTCCACTATACCACACTGCTCCCTTATCACTTTTACCAAAGCAGATCACATTTCCTCTGCATTCATCCTACAGTAACTAACTACCCCCTACCTCCTAACAGTTTTGACTTGTAAGGAGGGGATAGCAGCTTCACACTCCGTGAAGCCCATATAATGCAGACTGGGTAGTACTTCACAAGTAATGACAAAATCAAAAGCTGTTAAGGAGTGTGGTAGGGAATACAGAAACCATCTAGTGCAAGCCTCTCATTTCATAAGATGATAAAAAGGAGGCCCCCCAAAAGTTAAAAGACCACTAAGACTTCTCCAAGGTCACACAGCTAGAATGCCAGAACTGGGCTTGGAACAGAGTTGGTGTTCTTGACTCCTAGGTCCAATGTTCTATTACACTTTCTACTACCTGCTAGTGAGGGCTAAAGAATCCATTTTAAAAGAGTTACTACTGGTTTTATTGTTATTGTTTTTAAAGGGACTATTCCATACACTATGACCCACCTAAAGTTATTGCAAGGAAAAATATATCCATGCTAGCTTTATATGTGATAGCAAAAAAATGTATAAATGTGTCACATATCCTGAATGGGAAATGACTGAACAAATCTTGCATAAATATAATTACAGAATAGTACTGAGCTATGGGAGAAATAGGAGAAATATAAATATGGAAGAATGATAGTTATAAAGAGTTAAGAAAATAGAATCAGTATATATACATATATATATAGAGAGAGAGAGAGAGAGACTAGCTATGCAAAAATAAATAACAATAATAATAAAATTAGAAAAATAAAATAAAGCAAGTAAATTCAGAAGGAGAAACAGAAGGGAAAAGGGCATTTTTTTGGTTGAAATTAAGCTTTAAAAATTCTATATGATTTAAAGCTTAGGATTTTCATGTAGAATCACATTTCATTTCATTTGCTTCTTTTTATTCTGAATGTTTACATTTGTTGATGGCTAATGTTCAGTTAAAATTTTGCAAAAAAGAAAAGTTTATTTTAAATCATTCTTAAGTCCACGTTCAGCTCACACATCACCACCAAATGGGAGGAGACAGCACCAGAACATGAAGTTTCACCTTTGCCCACATCCTGGACTGATGGAGCTAACAGAATTGTTTCTGTCACATTTAAAAACTCTAGGGCTCCCATTTTAAAATGTGGAGAAAGCACCCTCAAGTATTGTTTATTTCAGATGGTATATGCCACAAACAGCAATTACATTGAGAAAACCCTAAAAAGTGTTTCTCCCTTTATCCCTGTTCTCTCCTCTTTTTCCCCTTCTCCTCCCTGACCTGGCTCTCCCCCCTCCACCCCCAACCTATTTGTCTGTCAGATCTGGCACAAGCCACAAGGCTTCCCTTCTATCCTTTGACTCCCTTTTAGTTAGCAGGATGATGTGCAGACCAAAAATGAACCCAGAAATTATGGTTTTTAAAAATGTTACAGATTTTGGAAGAATAAACAGTTTTTCTTTTGCTTTATTTTAAGTTTTCTTCACTGATTTTTGTTAAGCTTACCTCAATGACCTCATCTGGTATAGCTTCCTGTCTGTATTGTGTCCCATACCACTCTTCTGTTTGATTTGTTTGTCCTTCAAAAGACTTGGAAACTATTGCAACTCTAAGAACAAAAATGGACAGAAAACAGTAACCTTGTAAACCAATATATCCATAAAAGAACTATTAGTTGATGCAGACATCAAAAAAATCCTTCTAGGACGTAAGAAAATCCTAGTTGGACAGAGAAATGCTTTCAGACTCTACTTTAAGCTGCAGTGGCTTGCAGGGTAGACGTGTTTCTTTTCCTTAGTGAAGTAATCATCAGATCTGTAAGTAGAGTGTACCTGCTATCAGAGAAAGTACTAGGGTATGAAAAACATCTTTTTGCTTTGATTATTTAGAAAGGATGAAAAATTCCTAAGCTAGAACTGGGGAAATAACAGTCCAATTAAGCAAGTGTTTTTTGAGTGCTTACATTGTAGCAAATATCATTCTAGATGCTAAGTACTCAAGAATCAAACACCAAAATAAAACAAGAAAGAAGCCAGGAACAAAGATTCTGAAGAGGAGAAAAAGGGAACTTAAAGCAATGTCAAGAAATTAATGAGTAGAAGGTAACAGGATAGAACGAAGAAATCTTGTATGACAGAAATGAGGTTCTACTGGGATGGGAACTTTGGCTACTCTGAAGAAGCAGCAACATTTCATGCTCTATTTGGCCACCCAAGAAGGCTCATAGCAACTAACAGATGAGAAAAGTTCCGTTACAGCACCTAGAAGGAAAAGATTCACAGTTAATGACATTCTGTACCGAAGAATACAGAGGCTCTTGTGGGGAGATACGATAAATCAAAAGATATGCTGGCTCCCTGAAGTACGCTAAAGAGAACCTGCCAAACACCCACTAATTACTACCTGCTTCCACTGGATCACTAATCAATAAGTTATATGGCCAGAAGAAATCTGGAAAGCATCTCAAGAAACCCTGAAGTCCTGGGTAGGAAACTAAAATGATTTTGAGACACATGTGGCATTTTCCAATTAATCCTTTAGTTGGTGGTCATGTCATTGGAAGAGAAAGGAAGATTTTTTTTTTTTAAGCCAAGACAAGTATTTGGCTTCTTTGACTCAGGTACCTTAGGACACTAAAAGGATGACAGAGGAACAGAACTGCATCTTAAGAAAGCAGAGAAAAAATGAATTTAGCAAATAAATCATAAACATGATTTTTAAAAAAAGGCTTGAAACTAGAGTTTGAAAGGAAGGAGAAAAGAACACAGATAAAACTACAAAAATTGGGCAATTAGTGAAGACAACATATGTAAAAGCAGAAAGAAGAATAGTGAAGTAAGCAAACTTGTTTGAATTTTTAGGTGAAAATAGGAGGAAAGACAGTCAAAAGGAATACTTATGGCCTCAGATGTACACATAACAATTCAGAGTATAGGAAAAAAATGAACCTGAAATTTTAACATAACATAATTTCAACACAAAAACATGTTTTTATAGATATTACTGAATACTATATATAGATGTTTTATAGATAGTACTGAAGTTTTGTATACCAGAAATTCATAAGCCTAAGAGCACAAACATAATGGAAGAGCTTTTTGGATTAGGACAGAAAGAAACTGCTAAATATTTTCCTAAAAGAGATTACAAACTGACACAGAGCAAAGCAAGCTAAGTTAAGGGAAAAGAGAAGAGACTTCAAATACCCAGACATTTATTGAGAGACTAATTTTTTTTTCAAAAGTAGATTAACTGATAAATTCTTGGCTTGCCTTGCTGATAATTTCATTTCTCAGAACATGGAGAAAAAACTCTAGAGTTTATAGGAGTGAATGGACAACAGAAGACATGTAGCCTAGACTTTAAGAAAGCAGATTTTGAAACATTTAGAGAACAGAAACAAATTCTTATCTTTCAGGACTTTTCCTAAACTCCACATAAAAACAGTGTCTTGGGTATGACAATATATACTGGACATGTTCCAGATAAAGAAAGCTGTAATAGATATGGTTACATTTCTTTTTATTCATGCTTTTCTAGAATAAGAGGAAACATATAAACCCTAGTCTCCCTAATTGTATTTAGAAGCTGGTCATCTTGATTGACTACACAATCTCTAAATTTCATCCTATAACCAAAGACCAGGTAAAAAAGGCAATATAGAGTATCAATATTACTCAGTATCCAGTATGGTGCTCTATATAAAATAAAATGCTTCACAGTTAAAATAATGGAAAATTCTTAAAAAAAAATTCATAAATAAATCCTATAATTCCAATAAAGAAGAAGAGTAGGAGCATCTAAAAAACCCCAATATTATTAAACAGAGAATTCACTAATTTAGTCAAAAAACATCAAGTGCTTATGTTTGAAGCATGTATCTTAAGTTCAGATTTTAAAAGGACATGCATGAAAGATGGAAAGATGAACAGACAGATAAAGATAACAACCATGAGTAACAGAAATCTTAAGGTTAAAGCCCCCAAAAGAACAGAACATTATAGGACAAAATGCTAAAAATAACAAAATAGGCTTTTTAATGGGCTATATTAATAGTAAGGAAGACAAGAAAAAGACGAAATACCTAGTTAGAGAAGATGCTAACAAATGATGGAGAAAAGGAAAAAAATATTTATAATCTGTTTTGCTTCTATCTTCTCCAGCAAGAATAGTATTCAAAGAGAAAAGAGTCGAATGAAACTAGAGGAATTTCATCGTGTGATGGGATCTCACCCTATCTGGCTTTTGCGCCTCCTCTTTGGTGAGGAGCCCATTTTCATCATGAGTGGAGAGGCTCCTAGGAAGCTGAGAGCCATCAAAGGAAGGACATCAGAACTACAATACAAAGTAAGAAGTCCCCTTCTGCTGCTTTCTCTCCATGCCTTTTAATCTTGATACTAGCATATGAGACAGCAGAGCATAGTGATTTCAGTTGGGAAGACTTGGACTCAAGTGCCACCTCTGACACCAGCTGTCTAGCTGACCCTGAGGGCAAGTTACTTAACGGTGTCCCAGGAAAGTCTAAGACTGGGCATGTCAAACCACGTTAGTAGAAGGAGTTTCTTCACTAGATGTTCCCTATACTAATGAAATCACAGGTCTGGTCCCTCCAGAAAGAGCATTTATACCAAACTAAACACCAAGATAAAAAAAGACCTCCATGGGAAGACCAGTCAAATTGTCTAAGCTTAACAAAGTAAAATTCATTATCTGGCAAAAGGAACTATCTGGTTTGTAACCACAAGTGACTATCTTTAATATCTACTGAATTCCATGTTTCAATGGATAAACCAGAAAAGAAATTCTACTCAAGATTCTTGATATCATGATTACTTTTTACATTCCAATGGATAAAAATATATATCCACTATATTCCTATAGTGAGACCCAATTTTTTTATATACTAGCAGCATTTTTTAGTTTTTTAAAGGTAAGTGCATTTCTACCTCTGTAGAAATGAACACAATTACTAAAAAAAGCCCAGTGCAGAATTTTATTTCTCAATGTGATTTAAATCTAAGATTTCAATCTGTTATTCAAAAATTGACAAAGCAAATTCTGAAACTATAATCCTTGTGTATGAAGTACAAGGTCATCTTTGGTACTTTGGAAATACAGAAGCATAGCTGTAAGTACTTTTACAACAAGACTTCAGGAGCCTGGAGATGACATTCAGTGTCACAAGGATGCACATATCTAGCACAGCCACAGATTTAACTGAGAACAGCATTCAATAAAACTTCCAAGTAAAACTGGGAAGCTCATCATGACAGCTGACATGTTAGTGCAGGGCAATGGAGGAGACCCAGATGATAGTTCTAATTCTCACTGTAGAACATAAGAAATCAATTCGCTAGACTTCAGTTTCTTCATGAGTAAAACGAGAAAGGATAGATTAGAAGACCTCCCAGGTCCTCACCAGCTCCAACAGTCTAAGATCCTAACATTAAAACAAAATACCACTGGGAGGAGACCCAAAGAGCAAGTTATAAAATAAAAAAGCTTCAAGAAAACAGAACTAGCTGTTGCAAAGCCTAAGTGTATCAAAGGTCTTAAACGAAAGAAACCAAGCTCTGTTGTTTGAGAAATTAGATAATCTTGTTACAAGTGTGCATGAAGCACTGCAGAAAGTACATGCATTCCAAAGGCAGTCCTTTCTGTTGAAAGTAAAGAAGAAAAGCAATTCTCATGTATCACAAATTGCTACAGTTCAATCCAGCTGAAGAAATGTTCAGTAAAAATGTATCAAATTAGGACATGCCACCAGGCACTACAATACAAGAGTTAAAGTTGTCAGTCCTTACTCTAAATGAGCTTACAAGGAGAAATACAAAACTTACATATTGACATGTAATACAAGATAGAATATAATGGAGACAGACAAAGTGCTCTTAAAAAAATCTGAGAAAGGGAATACTCTCAGCTGGGGTGGGGAAGCAGGTAGGCATCATGGAAGAAGGAGTGACTAAGCTGATTTCCTTGAAGGAAAAGGGGGATGAGGGAAGCTATAATATAATAATAATTCCTGGCCTTGGGAAAATTACTTTTCTCTGGGCCTGACTTTTCGCAGTAGAAAATAAAAAGTGATTAGTCTGGATGATCTCTCAGTACCCATCATTTCCAAATCCTATGATTCTATGATCCTTCTGACTACAAGGCCATTGTTAGACTATATTCTTACACTGCCTCTATGATGTCATAAAGAAAAGGTTACATTACGCTCTATAATCTCTTTTTAAGAAGACAGGGTTATATATAATGAAGTTTAGAAAGATTCTCATGTTAAAACAGTATTTTTATGGGGCACAGAAAGAGTTAAGTTTTTGGTTAGTTACTTCTAAAATATTCATGTGGAATCCTAGATTTCCCACAATGACAGATAACAGAGGTACCATCTTGCATTTTTAAATGCCAACATGCCAATATTTTTTAGTATGATTCTTAAAATACCAATAGGGATAAAGTGATGATGACAGCTCAATCAACGTGTTAATAGAATACTGTATCAATTTTTTTGCCAATTTATTCCCAAACTTTATTAACAAAGTATTTACTGAACATTTGATACAAACGGAATTAAATAAGTCACTAATGATGAACAAACTAGTTTCCTCTTATAAAATTATTTTGATTTTCATTGGTCTTCTAAAACATAATTTATAACAATGTCATCCTCAAAATGACTTACCGAACATTTTCTGGCCTCAGTTTATCAAGAACCATCTCTATTAAATCGGGGCGAAATTCTTCTAACAAATATTCTGCTGCAAGCACTTCTTCTAGGGGATAATACTTTTAAAAAGAAAACACAATCTTAAGATACTAAATAGCCAAATATTAAAAAAACACATACAGTACATTTTTATTTCACTACATTCATGATCTTTCCCCTTATAAACACTTCCCTCTTCCTCACTTCCTATCATTATTACTGAAGGCATCTCCATCATCTTTATCACCTTGACTGGAAACCCAGGTGTCATCCTCAACTCCTTGCTCTCTCTCACCCCCCACCCTGCTATATATTTAATCTATTGCCAAGTACTGCTGCAATATCTCTTAGATAGGCTCCCTTCTCTGCTCTGACACTGCCACCACTCTGGTGGCAAGCCTAACTAATCACCTCACCCCTGGGCTATACTTCCAAAGTCTTCTGGTTGGTCTTTCTGCTTCAAGTCTTTCCCCATCTAGTTCATCCTATGCTCAGCTGTCAAACTGATCTTCTAAAGCACAGCTCTGACCATGTCACTCCCCTAATCAGACTCCAGTGGTGCCCTGTTACCTCCAAGGCCAAATACAAAATGCTGTTTCAAAGTCTTTCACACCCTGGCCCCTTTCTTACCTTCTCTGGCTCCTTATACCTCATTACTCTACTCTTGGTGTCCCCCCCATGTATTCTATGACCCAGTGACTCCAGCCTCCTCAATTTTGCTCACGTCCTGATGTCTTTGTCTTTCTGATTCTCCCCCATACCTAGAATGCTCCTTCTCCTTCTCTTTACCTCCTGGCTTCCCTGAAGTCTCAGCTAAAAACTCAGCTTCAGCAAGAAATCTTTCTGAGGCACCCTTAATCTTACTGCCTTCCCCCTGATATTATCTAAAATTTATCCTGCAGGTAGCTTGTTTGTACATGGTTGTTTGCATATTGTCTTTCCCCTATCAGACTGGGAGCTCCTTGAGGGCAGAAACTGTGTTTGCTTAGCACAGTACTGACACATAAGAAAATTATAATAAATGCATGTTGAATTGGTTTGACTTTCTCCATTAACTTTTTATCCTACCACAGAAAAGTTTCTCAAATACTACTAGTTTTCTCCTTCCCATAGTTTGGGGGTAGTTTTGTATTTTAGTTTTTGTGAGTTAATCCCACAAATTAGTTAGTTTTAAGGCAATATTTCATTTGTTTGAACACAAATATGAGACAGATTAGACACAGCCTGCTCAAGAAAGAAGGGTTTGATGGTAAAATGCTGGCACCTACAGGGCATTTTTTAAATGACTAGCTCAATTAGAGACATACTCCCCTCTACTAGGAAAAGACTGCTGTTAGTAAGCCTAGTACTTTGTACTACTGTGAATCACCTCCTTAAAGCAGGGTAGAGGTAAGAATGGCCAAGGACTGAACTAAACAAGCACCTAGATGAAATCTATACAAGTATACAAGGTCATGATCACAAACTGTATTTCAACATTTGGAACTAAATTTGGAGACACTGGAACTAAAGTTCAAAATCCAGCTCTGAAAATTGGGCAAGTTCTATATTATTGCTGGGCCTCATTTCCCTCATCCGTAAAATGAGATTGGATTAGATGAACCATAGATTCATACCCTTAAGGGAGTACTTGATCTCAACCATTTTTCAAGATCAACAGTAACAAAAATAATTACCCAAACATCTGTCCCACCCCAATCTAGCTGGCTTCAAAACCCTAAAAGTTTCTTTCAAATAAATCACCATGCTTTACTCTCCCCTCAGAGAGGCCTGGTAAAGGCTTTGCTACATAATCTTGGAAGACTAGAGGTCTTATAGATTGTAACCACTCTGAAAAAGTTCCTATTCTTTTTGGTGGACTAGGACATGTGTCTTTCTGAGACCAGGGACTTGTCTGGGATAAGCAGTTGAATATTTAATTGGTAGCTCTAGAGTACAAAAATACATAGCTCCCAGGATGATGACCAAGGCCTCCTTTGGTAATAGGGTAACATAATACCATCTCACCTCTGGTCACAAAATGCTGGCAACAAAGGAATCAAGACACACACACCTTTAAGGATTTTTTTAAAAAGCAAGGGTTTTAGTCCCAATTGTTCCAGATTATTTGTTTTTGGAATAGGAATTGGTACTGAATCTATGATTTCATTGGCATGTGGAACTTTCAGATACAGAAATTCCTTCCACAACATAGGTGAGCCTTTTAAAATTTTATAGTCTCAGATGCTCATAATATGGACAGATTAATTGACTTGGTCGATTTCATGCAGCCGTTATGCATTGAGAAGCAAAATGAACCTAAGCCTTCCTGGCTCCAAGGCCAGTTTTCTCATCCATTAGACCATACCACCTCTGATATTTGTTTTGAATTTATATATAAAATTTTTATACGGAAAAAATGAAATTTGTATCCACAGTTAAAAAAAGTCAGCAAGCAAATAACTTTTTTTCTGAGAATACATAGAATCAAAATCTAGAAAGCTAAAAATTTACTGAACACCAAAGTTTTATACTGAACAATCACTCAAAAGTTTTATACTACAATCTTAGAAAATCTTTTCCATAAATCCCTTCAAATACAATATCAGAAATAAATGAAATCATCAAAATTAATATACTAATACTATGTAGCTCCAAAATACCTTACACACAATTTTAAAAAAACTTACATGCAATATTCCTGCAATTTTAGATGTATAACCTCTAGGCCTTTCTTTATCTTTAAACCTAAAAGCAACAGCATTCAAATCCTGAAACAGAAAATAAATCCAATTAGACACAGCAAAACAACTCTGGTAAAGTAATCTATTACAGTTTGGTTCTCATGTACCTTTTATTCCATTTTAAATTTTGCAAATTTTCTGAGTAGCATCCTTTTTTGTCTAAGGTAATTTTATATGTATTTGTTTGAGGAAACAATCAAGAGACATAAAATCAGATGAAAAAATAACCTTTTAAATTTCTGAAAGAACTCTGCTCACCTCACAGAACATTTAACAAAACGCAAGACTACACAAAAACTGAATGAAAATTTATCTCTATTACACAAAAAGTGGTGAAAAAATAGAATGTCATGCAGAATGTACCAGGTGCATAGAATCTGATCTCGGTGGGCCAAGACAAAAACCCTTCTAATACAATTGTTAAAATAAATAAGCTAATATCTAAGCTGACTCCAGTGCTCAAGATTCTGCATAGCTAAAGAAGATCTCTCTCACATTAAAAATAAATGGATTTTACAGATTTTATTAATTTAAATCAAAGTATCTTAAAAGGGACATTTCAGAATGAAGTCACATTTTTTTAAGTATAAACATCATTTGTTTCATATAGTAAATAATACAACAGCCAGACTATTTCCAAGCATCTTAAAATTATTCTTATGGGCAGGTCACATTCAATAATAAAATTTTGAGATAAAAAGGAGCACTACCTCTTTTGGTTATCTGAAGCACTTTTATTGTTTTTTAATATCAGGTCCTGAAAATTTACTAAATTAATTTAGTAATTGACTAAATACTTATGAAGCAGTCTAAGAGAATTATTGTATTTGCCAATGTACTGGAACTTATAGGCCAGACACAGCAGCACAGGGATTGAGAGGTACCAGCTCAGTAAAAACTAGGTTTCTTCTGAGGGATTTTGGTTCCTCCTTTCCCTTTAGGAGGTTTATAAGCTAACAGGGCCTCACACAACTAACAACAAGGCTTAGAGAACACTATAGCTCATCTGCCACTATTCAAAATTGAAAAAAAGAAGAAAAAAAGACAATTTTAAATTTCAGTTGGGTTACTGATGAGTTTCAATCTAAATTAATTCACATGTATTGGTTGTAAAATATAGATAAAGCTCCTTAAAAAAAAATTTGGTGAAAACAAATGTACCTTGCACTCTTGGAAAACCCATTCTTGAGGTCCTTCTGTACGTAACTTCTGAATGTATTGAAACATGTGCAAAATTATATCTTCAACATGTACTGGAAAAAAGGGGCACACTTAAAAATCGTTCAGTCCTTGTATCCTTCAAATCCGTGAGCCCACTCCTAAGGTAAAGTAAGGCAAGTAGAATATGGTCCCTCTTAGAAATGAAGTCCTCACCTCCCAGAGATTGGTGGCATGGCCCAAGTACTCCTGTGAAGTGGTATTCTGGGCCCGTGGAATCAATAAAGTTTCAAAGGAGATGCTACAGGAGCAGCAGCCCCAGGAATACCAGCAAAAGGAGATGAAGCAAAAGGGAAAGGAGTTAAGAACATGGGCTACAAACCAGCCCCACATCAGACTGGAAAGATAGGTTGGTTAACATTTTCCAAGGATTGTCATAGTTTTCATCTACAAGTTTAAAAAAAACACCTATGACACGAGGGCCAAGTTACATGGGAAAATTAGAAAATTAAACTGGTAAAATACAGAAATTTGAGAGCTTATAGATTTGCAATATAAATTATTTTCATGAAATTAAGAATGTAAAAGAGATAAACCATGTAACATAAATTTTCATCACAAGGCAAACTGTATAATACTTACAAAGTCCTTCTTCAGTCAAGTCCACGTTAATGATGAAAAACATAAAACCTCTGGCACCTTCCTTTTGACCTCCTACAAGAGTGTTTACCCAACCTGCAATGCACAAAGGAAACCAACGTGATCTTTTTTCCTGCTTTCAATGTAGATAAATTCCATTATTGCTGATATTACTATACATCATACACATATACATACATGCACACACACTCTTTCTCTCTGTGTAAATTTGTCCATGGGATTAATACCCTATACTCAAAACATCCCTTCTCCTTTCACCTTTCTCACAATCAAAACTTACTTAGTCAGCTTTCAAGGTGGCAAGAGAACAAAATAGGATTAAATTTTTCAAATCTATTTTATTCACGCCTTCTGCTTTCTCTGTTCCTATGCTAGTACTATAAAATGGTACTAAATAAAGCAACATAAAAGAATACTGTCTAGAATCAATTCAATCAAATCCAAGGAATACACACACAGAAACTGGACAAATTTATGCTCAGTGTTACAACTCAGGCCAAGCTATTTTTGGATAATTCTATTCATCTCTCACTCCATACATATAAAAAATGACCTTGCATCTTACTGACTTCACTGAAGCAACAGCATGTTGTATGAGTTTTACCTTTTACTTTCCATCTTCTTTTCATTTCAAGGCATGAGAAAATATTAAAACATGAATCCCTAGGCTTAGCTACTAAGTTCAATCAAGATAATAAAAAGAAAGCAACTATTCAGAAATACTCTCCTCTAAGAGTACTGTAGATAGAAAGGTATATTGGCAAAATACTGGTGGAGCTGCTAATTAGTACAATCATTTTGAAAAGTAATTTGAAATTACTGTATGCAAATAAAGTAACTAAGATGTCTATGATATTTGACAGATTTCACAAACAGGCTTTTAACCCAAGGGAGCTATTAACAAGAAAGTGACCATATACATCAGCATATATGTAGCAACATTTTTTGTGATGGCAAAGAATCTGAGGCAAGGTGGATGACCATCTGTTGTGGAATGATAAACAAATTGTGGTACATGAACGTACAGGAACATACTGGGCTGCAAGAAATGACAAACATGATGCATACAGAGAAATATGGAAAGATCTATATGAGCTGATGCAGAGTAAAGTATGAAAACTCAGGAAAATAATGGAAACAATCACAACACAATCAAAAAATGGGTGCTGCAAAATTATAAAGAATAAGCATGGCTTGAAAGAAAAGATACCTCACTCCTTTGAAGAAGTGGGAGGATGAGTGTGGTACACACAACGTTTTCAAGCTTCTGTGATTAGTTTTGCCGATTTTTTCTTTTTTCTTTAAAAATATCATCTGTTAACAATATGGACTGACTCGAGAGGAAATGGAGAAGGAATATTGGAGGAAATTTAGATGATTCTTAAAAAAGCATC
The DNA here is from genome assembly GCF_028372415.1 of Notamacropus eugenii. NCBI lineage: Eukaryota > Metazoa > Chordata > Mammalia > Diprotodontia > Macropodidae > Notamacropus > Notamacropus eugenii. Next base: position 209,213,716 of record NC_092872.1, read on the forward strand.
AACAAACATTTATTTTTTAGAAAAATACACTCAAAGAACCTCAAAGATCACATCTCAAATTTAGTCAAGTACCAAAGCAATCTCCACAGCAATCTTGGGAAAGAAATGATTGGCAAAATTAATAATTGGGATGTTCTATATATTGGGAAATTAATATTCAAAAATCCCAAGAGACTCACCCTTTGATTTGAGTTCTGATAAGAGACTTCCAGGTCCTTCATGTCCAATAAGATGACCAAGATAATGACCAGGGTTTGATTTATAATATTTTTGAAGATCAGGTATTGGAAATGTAACATACAGATTTCTAATGTCCTTAATAGGTACAACCTTGTAAAGTTGCTGAAAATAAACAGACATTAGGTTAGCTAAAACTCACTGAATCTAACATTCATCAACTATAAGACTAATTATAAGGTTCTAAAACTTTTGGGAAAACTAATAAATATAAATTTCAAATTCATATATCAACTATAAATTGAATAAAATTAATGAGATATCATGTTTGTGGAATTTCTTTACAATTCAACTTGCTTCATTAATCAAAAGGAACACTGGACAAAGAGGTCTGGAGACTTCTAATTCCAGGTCCACACCTTATACAAGATATGTATCACTTTATGTGAGTCACTTAACTTTTCTGGATCTTAGTTCACTCATTTGTAAAATGGGGATAATGTTTTTAGCGTCTACTTCATCAGGGCTGTTGCGCATATCAAATAAGATTATATAAGTAAAAGTATTTTATCACATTAAAAAATTTAAAAAGTTAAGTTATTATTAGAAAGTTAAAACTTTTGGCACTGGAAAATACTACAATTTACTGAACTCTCTTCATGCTGCACTCACTGCAATTACTTTTACTGTAGCATAGTATCAACTATACACAAATTCTGCCTTATAAATAATTGTACAAAAAAAGGTATCCTTCTACTCTTCTCTAGTCAAGTTGCTATAATCTCATGTCTAAGAGAAAAATATATTTACTCACCCTAAGATGCTCTTCTTGGAAAGGGTGTTCTGGAAATTCTGGCAATGGGACATTTTTGTTCTCTACTTCTGAAAATAACTTCACAACTAGTTCAGTCAGTTCATTTAGTGACTCTGCAGAAAACAAGTCATTTGAATCATGACTTAAATTAGTGATTATCAGGAACACCTGGTATTTTAGCCAATAAAATCATAACATAAATTTCAGCCCTAACAAGAAACTATAAAGCAAAAGCACATATGACTGTACAGAAACAAAGAGTTAAGTCCTCCCAACAACAGGCTCTAAAAAATTTTTTTAGCATAATAAAACATTTAGATAAGGTGACAGGAATATATAATGTAAGAGCAGTATAAGAGCACAGCTTTGAACAAGTAAGTTTGATATCTACTGCAGAATGCCTAAGGTCTTTTCCCCAGATCATCCACAATTAGAGGGCACAGACATGTGAAATGAAAACTTGAAGAGCTTGTCTAATTAGTACATTGGTTACACCTATATTTTGATAGCACCCACAATCCTTCAACGTGAGCTTAGTACCTTATTAGCAAAAAACAATCAGTGACAGTAGAAAGTTACTAAACAGCACTCTTCCTCCCAGAGTCAATGACACAAGGACACAGGCTTTCTCACAGTTGCTGTTATCCAAGGTTTCTTTTGCAGGCTAGTATTCCAATGTATCTATTTGCCATTCAACAGATTTTTAACTCCTTGTGTTATTTTCACATGATAAATTACAAAGAGGGTGTTCTTCATGCACTCAACCCAGCACCAAAATTAATAATTATGGTTCTAAAGAATTATTAGATATGCTAAAGCCCAAAATGAACCAAATCTCAAAAATCGCAGAGCCAGCAAAAAACCTTTTTTAAAAAAAGTTGTTTAGAATAAGAATAAGAAAAAGACAGGCTGACCACTTGGAGAAGATGACACAGGGAAAATAAAAAACTCAAGTCTTACCATTGCTTTCTGCCTCCTTTACCAAGAACAGTTTACAAAATGAAATGAGTAATACAAAAACAGTTAAGAGGGAACTGAAACCCAAAACTGGTTAGGAACCAATATAAGAACATTTAACTGTCTTAGGAGATTTGATTTTCCAGAGGCACGTACTCTACGTTTATGGACACTGGAGGAAAACACTGTAGATGTGGCCTCTCAAAATTACTTCTACAAATCACAAAGCATAGAAGACACATTACTACCAAGCCAGAAAGGGATAAAATAGACTTTTAAAAGCAAAGTAATGTCAAGGGTTGAAAAAAGGAATTTAAAAAATTAATAACTTTGACACCAATTACCATAAAAATTTTAGTCCTTGATAAAGGTCAGCAAAATCTACTAGCCTTATTTCATTTTGTCAGCAAGACACAAGATAAAAATACACTTAAATTTGCAGATGGGATCTAAAAACCATTTCTGACAAACTTTTCAGAAAAGGTGGAGAAACATGGGCCATATGGCAATTTATAAGCTCTGTGACAGCCCAGCATGGAGAACCCTGGTGGCTTTAAAGACTGGTATAAGATCTGAAACATTCCAACAAACAGCTCTGGTAAGCAGGCAAGTCTATAGTATAAGGTCATAACTTCTTGCCCTCATAGTTAAAAACAAGGGATTATAGGTACAGAACCCAAAATTATTTCAAAAGGCCTAAACAATGAACCAAAATTAAGAAGAAATTTAACAGGGATAGATCTACGGTCCTGTGTTTAGATTTTATTTTTTAAAAATTATTGTACAAAATATGACAAAGGGAGCTAGCCATTAAACCCAAAGGTTTATTTAAACTGAGTTTATTTAACAAGAGTTTTATACATGAACCAGAAACATGAAAAAGTTCTTAAAACAAGCTTAATTAATAAGCCTTTAAGTGCCACCTATGACCAGGCATTTGTACTAATTTTGGAGATACAAACAAAAGCAAAAATCAGTGCTCTGAGAAGCTTACAGTCTAAAGAGGAAGACAACATAAAATAAATATGTATAAACAAGATATAAACAGGACAAATGAGAGATAATCAATAGGGAAAAGGAACTAGCATCAAAGGAAATCAGGAAAGGCTTCTCATAAAAGATGGGATTTTAGATAAGATCTGAATGAAACCAGGGAAGACCAGTGGTGAAGATGAGGAGGGAGACTAGGCATGAGAAACAGACAGTGAAAATCTCCAAAGTCTGGAGAAGCAGCATGTCATTTAAGGAAAAGTCAGGAGGGCAGTGACACTGGATCACAGTGCGGAGGGAAGGGTTAGGAGAGGAAGGTATAAGAAGACTGGAAAGATAGGAAGGTGGCAAGTTATGGGGGGCTTTGACTGCTAAATGAGGACTTTACATTTCATCCTAGAAGTGGTAAGGAGCCACCAGAGTTTACTGAACAGTGGGGTAAGATGGTCATATCGATGCTTTTTGAATATTAATTTGACAGCTGAGTGGGGGATAGACTGGAGTAGGGAGAGCTGACTCAGGGAAATCAATCAAGCAGGCCAATGCAATAGTCCAGACATGAGGTGATAAGGGCCTGCAGTGAGAGAAGGGGGCATACATAAGAGATGTTATGAAGGACCTGGCAAATAATTTGATATGGGGGATGAAAGAGAGTAAGGAATTGAGCATGGTGTCTGGGCCATGAGCCTAGGTGAGTGAGGGGACAGTAGTGTCCTGAGCAAAACCAAGAAGTTCAGAAGGATGGAGAAAAAGATAATGAGTCCAGTTTTGGACATAAGAGTCCAGAGGTTGGGAGAGAGAACTGCTTGCAATCATCTGGACTGGTACTTCAGTCTGTAATTTTTAGAAGGTTGCCTAGGGCACTTGGAGGCTAAGTCCTCAGTCACACAACTAAGTCTATGTCAAAGACAGAATTTGAATCCATCCAGGCCTTCCTGACTCCTAAGGCTATGCCTCTACTCACTACATCACTGGCTCCTCTCCATGAGGCTACACTAATCTAAGCACAGTGTTTTAAGGAGATAATAGAATAGTTCTTCTTATGGGATCAAATCACATTTAGAACGTTCCATTCAGCTCCAGGCGATACAAATAGAGAAGGACAATGACAAACCTGAATGTGTCAAGACTATGCTATAAGAGGAATGGTTAAGTGAAGATCATTAACCCACGGAAGAGAAGACGTCATGGTCTTCATACTCCAAAGTCAAGTGCTGCATGAATGGGAACCAGCCTGGTAAGGGTTCAGCAGCTCCAGTGATGATTAGACCACACATATTAGTGTGATCCCCAGGATCCCAAAAGAGGTAGTCAAGTAGTAGTCATGTGGCCATGGCCAACATTCCAGTTAAACTTGAAGACAAGGGATAAAGTGAGTCTGGACAGAGTTAGGGTTTGATGCCATGCCTACAATGAGGGGAGGAGAAGGGATCATAAAAAGAAAACACAGGAAAGTGGCGGGAAACAGTGCTGAGATTTTCTAAAATAACAAAAATGAAAAATATCTACTTCATGTTCCTCATATGAAAAAACATATCTTACCCAAAAACTAATTCACAGTTACGTGACAGAGTCTTATGATGCCATAAAAAAAATTTCACATTAAAAAAAATCTCATAAACAAGGTCACAATTACTTTGATTGTAATTTTAAGAAAATATACTCCCAACAATGAGATTACTAATGAGCCATATCAACATCTGCCATGCACTACCATCAGTGTGGATTTGGTTCAGATAAAAAATTTCCCCTGGTACCAGATGAATGCTTTACATTTCCATGACATTCCTAGAGATGGTTAGCAGAGTTTTTAACACATAATAAAATATATTTGAACACATAAAAACAAAATGTATATTTGACTTAGAGTTACATCTAGAAAGATGATTTATAAAAACACAGATTTTTACAGATGACAGAGGGATCTTGGAGATCTTCCAATGGAAATGTTTCATTTTAAAAATAAGAAAATTAGGCTAACTAATGGATAGGCTAGAGTTGAAGCCATGGCCTTCTGGTTTTAATACCAGTGTTCTTTCTACAACATGACACCCATTACCTCTATTGCTTTTTAAAAAAATCTTTTTATAAAGTAAAAAAAGTGTTTTTAATGAACACAGGTTTATCTTTGAAATAAAGGCCCATCATAACAGTTTTCTTTCGGTGATGCTATATGGGATGTTTCCATGTAAGACATGGTATACCACAGTCTCTAAAAGAGTTGAGGTTGAATATTACTCACAAAGAAACTGAAAGGTGAAGATAAGAAAGAGTACGCTACACCATATAACCAATGAAGAACTGTGCAGAAGCAGCATAAAAGATGTCATCAGAGAACAAATGAAAAGACAAGTAAGTCTCAATAATGAGTACTAAGGGAACTGATCCTGTAGGACTCAGTGCTGTGGAGATTCAAATAAAGTAGCAAGTTATATAGGGCTTACTCCTAATTCAAAGCATGGTTAGATAGTCATGATAGTTAAGTCTTTTATAACAGAGTTTATTGGACAAATTTCCTTCCTCCTTTCCCCTGAAAGCAACAATATTAAGTAAATAACATCTTATTGTTTACAAAACATTTTATAATTATAAAGCGTTTTAGACGCATCATTTCATTTGGTCCTCATTATAATCCTAAAAGGCAGGTACTAAAAAAAATGATCCTCCATTTTGTACAGGAGGAAACTGAGGCTGAGAATTATTCAGATACTTGCCCAAGGTAACACAAGCAGGAAGTGGCAGAACCAAGACATTAAGTACGGAACTTACTCCATGCTGCTTCTAACAAAAACATTTTGGGTACCAGAGAGGAAAGATATTAAAAAAAACTCCACGTGATTGTGGTGCAATGGATATCTCCGTGCACACCATGGAAGGCAGGGGAGAACTGCTTTCCTCTTCCTTTCAAAATATGTTATTGTTAACAGTCCCAATTGAGGAATGAACAAAAAATGTGTTCTAATGGAATCTTTCTCCTTAAATCCTTTGAGTGGTATACATAAGCCAGGGTCAGCTGTCAGGTTCACTGAGGTCTATACCAAAAATATAAAAATCACAGCCTGGCTAGCCAAAAGTATTATTTTCATTGTGGGGAAACTAAAACAGCTGTGTTAGCTTTAGGCATATGTAACTTCTTTCAAATTCAGCTTGGAAATAAATAACTACAAATAAAATGGGTTTCAAATGCTACCATATTTCATTTTGAATACTCTCCACTTGTTCTAACCAATATTTACTTCTTAAAAGAAACAGGTCACCTTGAGATATATTTTAAAAATCTATGATGTTACTTATATTATCTTGTTCTTCACTAAGCTTCTGGAATGCTTACCTCGTCCCAGCACACAAATAGCCATTAAGTTGGATGAGTAATAAGTAGAATGGAATTTCAGTAATTCTTGCCTTACATCAATACCTTCTTGGGTTGGTCTTGTTTCCAAGGTATATTTGTTACCTAAAAAAAATATTGGTTTAAAAATGTTTTAAATAATAAAACACAAATTTGTACTGATTTCTAAGATTAAATATTACTAGCTTTCTCTGACTGCCTCAAACCCCTCTAAACTCTATCATAGGCTTATAATTATCATTACTAACAACACAAAACAACTTCCTATATCTTGATAAACTTAGGTGAAGTATAATTGAAATATAAAAATTATCTGCAGCCTTCAAAACTAACTAGCACAGAGAGCAATACAAAGGTCAAAACAGGAAGAGAATGAAATAAGTAAAATATCTGGGATGCCCTTATCTATATGGAGGTTATTTTTCCTAATGACTCTACATGCCTGAAAAATATCTCATATATCTTATAAAGCTTCTTCTGGTTTCAAATACTATAAAAATTTAAAGATAAAATGACATATACTCTCAAAAATTAAAAGCATTTCTATACAATAATAAAAAAAACCACAAAAAGCTATAACAGAAAGGGAACCAAATGACTACAAAATGCATAAAATATCTAGGGATCAACCTCCCAAACCATACAATAGATTTGTATATGTTCAATTACAAAATGCTCCTCGAAGAAATTAATAAAAACTTAAGTAGCTCGAGTAATATTCAGAGTTTGTGGCTAAGTCATGCCAATATAATAAAAATGACAATACTACCTAAATTAATTTATATTTTTAATGCTATGCTGATCAAATTACCAAGGAGATACTAAAAGAATCACAAAATTCACTTGGAAAAATGAAAGATCTAAATTATCACGGGAAATGATGAAAAGAAGTAGGGACAAATGGGAATAGCACTTTCAGAACTCAAACTATATTATAAAGCACTAGGTATCAAAATCTTCTGGTATTGGTTAAAGAACAAAGAGATAAATCAAAGGAAGTGATTAAACAAGGGAGATTCAGAAACAACAGAACTCAATAATCCAATGTTTGATAAAGTGGAAAACATAAATTACATAGGGAAAAACTCATTATTTGATTAAAAACTGCTAGGAAAATTGGAAAGCACTATGGCAGTAGACCCATACCCCTTGCACCATATTCCATAATTCATTCTAAATAGATATGCAACCTTAAAACTAAACTATTAAAAAAAAATTGGAAGAGAAACATCAAACATCATATATCTCTTCACAGCAATGGGTATTCCTAGCCAAACAAGACATAGAGGCAATTACTAAAGAAAAAAAATAGATAACTGATTATTTGAAACTACAAAAGTTCTGGCAGATGATGCATCTTGGATACGAAGGGAAGTGGTAGAACAGGAGAAAAAAATCTTTGTATCAAATTTCTCTCATAAGGATTTGGTATTGAAGATATAGAAATAAAAAATACACATTACATAATATAGTGTCTGTGTCTCTCTCTCTCCCTCTCTACCTCAAATAGTCATTCCTCAATAGATAAATGGTCAAATGAGATGTACAAACAATTCCGAAAAGAACTGCAAAGTATTCATCAACACTTGAAAAAATAAAAATATTAAAACAGCACTGAAGTTTTCACCACCTTACACCATACAAATCTGCAAAAACAACCAAAAAATGGCAAAAGTCAATGTTGGAAGGATTATGGAAGGATAGGTACACTAATACATTGTTGGTGGGGATGTGAAATGGTACAACTGTTTCCTAAAGCAGTTTGTAATTATGAAAGTAAAGTGGTTTAAACATCCATAGCCCATTGACTCAGAGATTCCACTGCTAGGTGCATACCTCAGTCAAGAAGGTCATGAATGCTTCATATACACTTAAGAATTTTGTAGCAGAACTTTTTGTGATAACAAAGAACTGGAAACAAAGTGGATGCCCATTGATTCAGAATGGATAAACAAATTGTGTATATGAGTAAGTGAAATATTAATGTGCTGTAAGAAACAATGAATACCAATGATATGATATATACCATGAATATAGAAAAAACTGTAAAGATTCACATGAATTGATATAAAGAGAAGTAATCTGAACCAGGAAAACAACATATACAATGACTACAATTGTATAAATGGAAAGAATCATAAAACAACCAAAAATGAATGTTCCAAAATTACAAAGAACAAGGACAGCCTTAATGGGTCAATAAACCAAGAAAATCTGAGAATCTCTGTTATATGTGATGGCTCTCTTATATGTGATGGCTCTCTGGAAGGAGAAAGGGGCACAGGGAGAAATTTAGGTAATGTGAAAACAAAAGACAGCAACAAAGGTTTATTTTTAAAGATTTCACAGATGAAATATCCGAAATAACACTGTTCCATCAAAATCTGATAATAAACATCAGGCAAAGCATAAGTAACAGAGAGATACATGCTTGACAGTGGTAAGTGGAGGAAATCTCACAACCAAGCTGATTAAAAGTTTACTTCCTATTTATTATTTAACCTTACCTGAGCCCTAACTGGAGTAAGTCAAACCTCTCATTCTTCCCTAATTAACTATTTTACTCCACATAATGAGACTATGACACTAAAGAATGAAAGAGACTGTATTTTAAAAGACAGGAAAAGATTTGCCATTGAAGTGGAAGATATCCCTGAGTGTAGTCAGACTATTAATTTATCAGAGGTAAAAATCAGAATTAGTTTAAAAAAAATCAAGATTGACAAAAAAAACCATACAGTACATAGTTATAACAATTTAACGCTGAACTATTTATAAACAATAATGAAACTTATTTCATGCTCACAATATTTAGAATCTATCAATTCTTTTCTCAAATAAGGTATTGACAATATAGAAAACTGAATTTTCTTTGTAATCTACAAGTATGGCCTTTCTTAATTCCTTTCTAAAGCCAGGAGTGGGGAACCTGTAGCCTCAAGGCCACATGTGACCTTCTAGGTCCTTGGGTGTGGCCTTTTGACTGAGTCCAGGTTTTACAGAACAAATCCTTTTATTAAGGTGATTCATCCTGTGAAGTTTGGATTGAATCAATGTGCTGCATTTGGAGACCTAGAGGGCCATGTGGCCTCAAGGACTGCAGGTTCCCCAACTCCTGTAATCTAAACCATGCTTTCCATATATTTTTTCTCCGTGCCTTTTCACATTGCTTCATAGAAGTCATAAAGAATTAAAACATGTTGATTTATTTTGGAGGGTGGCTTAATAGTTCTTAACAGAATTTCTCTATGTAAATTTTAAATTATTTTCACGGTCTTCTTGTAAATATTAATCATTAATACTTTAATACATGATAACCAAATATCCCATTAAATATTGATTCTTGTTGTCTCTGGGCATGTGAAAAAGTCCATTCTGCCAACACTTCTTCTTTGTGAGCTATAGGTCCATGTAGTTGCAAATTCTTCCCTGCTTCCAGTTTCACTTAAAGCAAAAAAGATTAATATGATTGAGTTCCTCTGCCCCCTCTCCCCACCTCTCTGCCACCATCACTAGACAAACAGGACTGAGGGGCATTATTTTTTGTTGTTTCAAGGATCATCAGCGAGTATGGGCAAAAAAAAAATCATCATCAGTAAGTCATTGGTACTTCTCTGAAGTTAACTAGATTGGTATTTGGCATAGATCCAGTCTGTTAAACAGGGACATACATGGTGGTGTCTTTAAACCATGGTTTATGCTCTGCGGGTATCTTCTTTGAGAATCTAGCCTCACCTCCCTGCCACCAGAAAGCAACTTGGTATTGGTTGGCTGGTTGTTGTCTTTCGTTGACATCATGACATCACCATGATAAAGTGAAGTTTCAGTGCGTCCAACTGATCAACTATATCAGACCAATATGAGCTCGGAATGCTCTACCACAGGTTGGGCACAGATAGTCTGTATGAATATTTGGGGTGGATACTCCAAATTTGCCCATCCTATGTTTACTTTGTGCTGTCTCAATTCTGCTTTGCTCATAGAGCAATGCTGAGGGCCCTGTGCTAGTGTCTCCCATATTGCACAGTCAAATCCAAAGTTCTTGAGAGAGACCCTGAGAGTCTTCTGACCACCATGTGATCACCTGCCCCATGTGAGTTCTCCATAAAATAGTCTTTTTAGCAAGCATATATTTTGCAGTCAAACAACATGGCCAGCCCATTGGAGTTGCGCTCTCTGAAGCACTATTTTGAATGTCTGGCAGTTCAGCTCAAGCAAGGACTTCAGTGTCTGGTACCTTATCCTGTCAGGTGATCCTTAGAATCTTCCTAAGACAGTTCAAGTGGAAGTGATTCAGTTTCCTGGCATGGAGCTGGTAGACTGTCCACGTTTCACAGGCATGCAACAATGAGGTCAGCATAATGGCTCTGTAGACCTTCAGTTTAGTAGTGAGTCTAATACCTCTTCTCTCCAGAACTTTTCTTCAGAGCCTCCCAAACACTGAGCTAGCTCTGGCAATGCATGCACCAACCTCATTGTCAATGTGTACATCCCTGGAAAGTACACTACTAAGGTAAGTGAGCTTATCCACAGCATTCAAAACTTCTCTATTTGTTGTAACCGATGGTTCCATGTACGAATGGTGTGGTGGTGGCTGATGGAGCACCTGTGTTTTCTTGGTGTTAATTATTAGGCCAAAATTAGCACAAGCAACAAAGACTTGATCCCTACTTTGTTGCATCTCAGCTTCAGAAGCTGCATTGAGTGCACAATCATTTGCAAACAGAAAATCATGCACCAACACGCCCTCCACTTTGGTCTTGGCTTGTAGCCTTTTCAAATTGAAGAACTTACCACGAGTATGGTAGTTGACCTTGGTGCCGTGTTCATCCTCATTGAAAGCATTTGATAACATGGCTGAAACCATCATGCTAAAAAGCATGGGAGCAAGCACACAGCCCTTTTCCACTCCAGTAATGACTGGGAAGGCAGGAGAGCATTGTCCAATATCCAGAACCTGGGCAAACATGCCATCATGAAACTGATGTACAATATTGATGAACTTCTCCAGGAAACCAAATTTTGACATAATTTTCCATAAGCCCTCACGACTTACACTGTCAAAGGCCTTGGTCAGATCTACAAACGTTGTATACAGACCTCTATTCTGCTCCTGCATTTCTCCTGGAGTTGTTGGGCAGCAAATACCATATCAACTGTTCCTCGGCCCTCTGTGAAGTCACACTGGCTCTTAGGTATATGACCATCTTCCAGGTGAAGGATCAGCCTATTAAGGAGGACTCTAGCAAGAATTCTGCCAGCAGTGACTAAGAGAGAGACCCTCCCCCCATGACTGTCACAGGACAATCTATTCCCTTTACCTTTACAGAGATGGACAATGGAGGCATCCTTGAACTCTTGGAGGATAACTTCCTCTTGTCATATAACCTGGAAAATTTCATTCAGCTTTTGTATGAGTAATGGTCCCCCTGCCTTGTAAATCTCAGCTGGAATAAAATCAGCACCAGGTGCTTTGCCACATGAAAGTAGCCTGATGGCCCTCAAAACCTCTTCTTCAGTTGGAAGTTCAGCTAAGGAAGGATTCACTTCAACCTGAGGTAAATGGTCAATGACCTCAGCATTGATTGATGATGGTCTGTTGAGAACACTATGGAAGTGTTCTGCCCATAGGATCATGTCCTTATCACTAATCAATGTGGCTCCATCAACACTGTTGTGATGCACCATAGGTTTTTGGTCCATAAATAGCTTTCAGGGAATCAGGGAATCAGAGACAGGCAAGAGAAGAAACAAAAGAGCACAGTGTCATGAAAACCTGAAAGAATGGTCACTAATGTCAAATGCTACAGAAAGACTAAGAAGGATGAGGACTGAGAAAAGACTATCAGATCTGGAATTAAGAGATCACTTTAACTTTGGGGAACAGTTCTGATAAGATGAGATGAGAAGTCAGACTGTAGACAGCTAAGAAACAAGTGAGAAGAGAAGAAATACAGGCAATAATTACACATGGCTTTTCCTAGGATTGGGGCTATGAAAAGGAAGAGAAATAAAGATTGATAGCTAAAGAGAATAAGTATTCTGGTAAGGCCATCTTCTGGACAGGGAGACTTGGGACAGTTTGTAGACAGTACTCTGACCCCCATATGCACCTTTTAATATAATCACTTTTCCCTCTGAATATCAACCTGACACAAGTGTTCTTTGTAATATTTCAGGTTTGTTTCCCTTAGCAAAGATTCCTTTCTACTGTCCCTGGGAAACATTGCATTATTTAACTGATTTCAGAGGGTCATAGAACCAGAAATTAAGGGGACCTGTGAAATTGTCTAGTCAATTTTCATTTACATATGAGAAAATGGACCAGAGAAGACTTGCCTAAGGTTGAAACATAAAGTAAGTGGCAAAGCTAGAATTTTAACCCAGACAATTTTTCTCAAACCCAGCATTTTTTTAACTGCACCAAACTGAGTTGCATCTCATCTTGCAAAATAAAAACCTGTTGTTCCCTTCTCTACCTTTGCCAAGTTTAGGAACCAAAGGTCTCTTCTTCAGTTTCATTTAAAATTTTCTTAAAACAAAACAAATTAAAACAGACAAAAGGACATGTACTCTAAAGTTGAAATTCTAACATATCTTAGACGTGCAGGTCTTGTTATAAACTGTCTAGCCTGCCCATTCACAATCTACTCAACATACAGGGAAACATCTTAACCACGATGACAGTCCAGTTCTCAAACATCTACTCCAGTAAAAAAAAGAAACTAAAGATCACATCAGACCAGTTAATGATCAAGAAATTGAATAAACAATTATGATAAATGACTTCCTCCACCCAACAACCACACAAAAATCAACCAGAAGACCACAGACTATAGGAAAGTGTGCCCACCAAAATAAAACCAGCCCTAGTGCAGTTATACAAAACATCAGCCTTTCAGTGTGACCAGAGATAGTCTGCAAGGCCTTTGTAACCAAATAAAGCAAAAGTAAAGAGCTGCCATGAGAAAACTACAGTGTGGACTTTGAAAGCCACCTGCAGCAGCAACAAATGTGGTACACATACCATTATGGCAGTACTTAAGGCTCCAAAGTCTCTAACATTATATGTCCTGAGATGAACCAGAGGATCCTAAAGAGGGTTTTCCAGTGTTTTGAACCTCAAAGAACCATTGAGGAAGGAGTTTAACCCTAGGTCTTAGAGATTAACACAGGAACCCAGGTGACCTAGGTTGAAACAAAAAAGGACTAATTACTTCATCCCAAAGAGCAGCTAGAGGGAGGGGAGAGAAAAAGGGGAATAGTCCTAAGAAATCTCTAATTCAGGAACTAGGACTGGAGAAAGGAACAAGCCATAAACCAAAGAAGACGCCAACCACTACTGCAGACATGGAAAGATTGGTATGATCTGCTGCAGAGCGAAGTAAGGTGAGTACAGAAGACAAAACACAGAATAACTACAAAAATGTGAAAGGAAATGAAAAGTACAAAACAATCAAAAGTAAATGAGGCAAAAATTACAAAGAACAAATACAGTGCCAAAGAAGAGAGATAAGAAGATATCCCCAGTTCACTCCTTTGCTTAAGTGAGAGGTCCACAGCTTTGAGACACTGCACATATTTTCAGACTTCTTCAATTTGCTGACCTGTTCTCCTTAAAAAAAAAAAAAAATCACTATATGGGATGACTAGAGATGGGGAGAGTGGGAGAAATGATGTCAACATGAAACAAATGACAACAATAAAATCTGTTCAAGATGAATTACTGTTTTACACAACTGCACATGGATAATCTATATAAAATTGCTTGTCTTCTCAGGGAGAAGGTAGGGGGAAAAAGGAGGAAGAGAATTTGGAACTCAAAATTTAAAAAACAAAGTTAAAAGTTGCTTTTACACGTAATTGGAGAAAAATAAAATATTAAATTTAAAAATATTGAAAAGAATTACTGAGAGACTGAAAAGTATACTTTTTATACATACTTAATGTAGGAATTTGGCTTCCTATATGCCATATTTTTTACAAGGGTTTATTTTTTAATTTTTTCAACTGGGAAAGGGGATAGAATATAGAAAATTTTTGTACATTGTAAAAAAACACTTTAAAAATTATTACAAATGCAGATAACAAAAAAATCCAACCAAGAAGGAAAAAATAAACTATGTAATAACTACAAATAGATTCAAAGGAAAAAATGGATTTTCTACGAGGACTACATGAATAGAGTTGCCATTTTCTGTGTCATGGACATTAGTGAAGTGCATAGATCCCTTCTGAGAATGTTTCTAAATCTATAAAATAAAATAAATTACAAAGGAAATCAATTACACATCAGAAGGTAAAGTGGTAGATAACCAAGTTAGAATGAATGGAAATCAATGACTCCATAGAACTAGAAATATTAGAACAAAATAAAAATTTTTAAATGAAAATGTATCACTTATCATTTTGATGCTTATCAACAGACATAAAAATGTTTATCAGAAACAACTGACTTGAAAAATAAATTAAGGGGAAATAATCTAAGACTCAAAGGACTCCCAGAAAACCATAACTAAAAAATTAAAAGGCTGGACACTATATTTCAATAAATCATAAATGGAAATGACACAAACCTATTAGAACCAGAGTGCAAAATGAAAATAGAGGAGATACAGGTGGGGAGATAACAATATTATTTTCCTCTATCTCTCCTCCCAAAAAAGAAAAGGATGAAGGAAATAGTTAAAACTTCCTAGTACAGAAGGAAGTTTAAAAGGTGACATGAAAAGGGACAGTTTTTAAAGTAATGTGTTGTTTATTATGTACTTTTTAAAAAATGGAGTCAGTCAAGAAGAGTTTATTCAGCATTTACTGTGTAACAGGCAGTAAACTAAGGATATAAAGAAAGACAAAAGATAAGGTCCCTCCACTCTAGAAGCAAATATTCTAATGGAATGGTATCTTATACAATGGATATTAGAAACTAAATCACTCCCCTATATTACATTCCAGTGGTTCCCCATACTCTAGGATGAAATAAAAATTCTTCAACACGATTTTTAAAGCCTCTCACAAACTGGCCCCAAGTCATCTTTCTAACCTCATTATACATCCCTCTTCTTCCCACACTTGGAAGCCACTGAGCTGACCTTCCTGCCAACAGTCACATGAAGCACTGGCTCTCCCATCTCCAGGTTGCTGCACAACCCATTCCCTAGAACCAGAATACATGTCCCCATGCAAATCTGTCTCTTAGAAATCCTTTCTTCTTTCAGTGGGCTGTACAAGCAGCACTTTATACCTGCGTAAAGCCTCTCTGGGTCCTCTCAACTGCCAGTGACCTCTCTTCCTAATTAGTATTTTGTAGTTTTATTCTTTCTATATTTAGAAATGTACCTGTTATCTCCACTGATTGTATATAAGCTCTTTAAGATCAGTAAATATTTCATTCTTTATATTTCAATGCAAGGCACAGAGCCTGGCACATGGTAGGGATTTAATAAATGCTTCTGATCTGTTGATTTGCACATGCCTTGGTATTGGGATTTAATACAGATAACCGTAACATGACACCGAGCCATCCAATGGCAGGGCAACATCCTTGTTATGCAGGGAAAACCAAATTTGAGGTGGTTTACTTCATTTTTGTCTTCTGGGCAGAGACAATGCTGAACTGAGGATTAATAATAAAAATTATACTTACATTAGTAATGATAATCATGAACATGAAGAAGAAGAGGAGAAGGAAAAGGAGGGGAGAAGCTGCTGTGGTTGGGAAGGCTGGCCTCTGTGCCAAGAAGAGCTGGGTTAAAGTCTCTGCTTGATTATTGATCTAAGTGACATAAATAATCATACTTCAATGACCTAGGGCCTTGCCCAATTTAAGCACCATTGAAAACCTACTGGATGTATTTGGAAAAAAATTTGCCAAAGGTTCCCTTGAGAGCCAATGTGATAAAAGTTGATTTCCTAACAAAGAATAAAGAATATATTTCAAAATCTCATGAGTTCAATAAAAAATCATGTAATACAAGTAATATCAAAAGGGTATATTGCATATTAATTTTAAAATGTAAATAAACTTAATAACTTTTTTAAAAAATGGGATGGAACAGATTCAGTTTCATGTACAATCATCCTTTTGTATCCTGCTTTGAAAAAATACTCCTTTTTTAAGTTCAGAATTTTAAAAATGTTTTTGAAAAATACAAACATCTTTATTCTAGGTTTAAATCAATAAGCAGTCCAATAAGAAGGGGAGCCACAAAGGCAAAGCACTAGAATTTAGCTTGCTCCCCAGACCCCGTCAACAAAGATGAGAGAATGTACCACATTCTTATTAGAAATTTCTTATTAGGATTTCAAATTCTTATTAGAAAAACCAAGAATTCACAGTGAAAAAGAAGTACAAAACTGAAAAAAAATTACTCCTTTCTCAACTGTGAGCAGCACACTGACAAAAACTATCAGAATAAAAAAAAACAACCAAATGCAGAATAGCAGAAATATTTTTTTTGACCACAATGAAATAAAAATAAATTAAATAAAGTGTCTGAAACAAAGACTAAAAACTAACTAGAAACTAAATAGCTTAATCCTAAAGAATGAGTAGGTCAAACAAAAAATAATAGAAACAATCAATTTCACTAGACAGAATGACAATGAGACAACATAACAAAATTTGTGGGGGGAAAATGCTCTAAACCCCTAATAATTAAAGAAATGTAAATCAAAACAATCCTGAGGTACCACCTCATGCCCATCTGATTGGTTAACATGACAAAAAAGGCAAATGACAAATGCTGGAATGGCCATGAGAAAACAAGTACACTAATATATGGCTAGTGGAATTATGAACTAGTCTAACCACTCTGGAAAGCAATTTGGAACTATGTTAAAAAAGCTATTAAACTGTGCATGCCCTCTGACCTGGCAATACAGTGTTTATACTCCCAAAAAATCTAAGAAAAGAGGGAAAGGAACCATATTATCAAAAATATTTACAGCAGCTATTTGTGGTGGCAAAGAACTAGAAACTGAGAGGATGCCCATCAATTAGACAATGTCTCAACAAGTTATGGCATATAATTATGATGGAATACTATTGTGCTGTAAGAAATAATGAATGGAATGTCTTCAGAAAAACCAGAAAAATTTGTATGAACTGGCTGGTACAAAATGAAATAAACAGAACGAAGAAAACAATTTATATAAGATGAGCAATATTGTAAAGATAATACTTTGAAATATTTAATAACTCTGATCAATACAATGGCTAACCACAATTCCAAAGAATTCATGATGTAGCATGCATTCTAACTACAGATAAAGAACAGAAGACCTCAGAGCGCAAACATTTTCTTCTCTTCCTTTTTCT
The DNA here is from genome assembly GCF_028372415.1 of Notamacropus eugenii. NCBI lineage: Eukaryota > Metazoa > Chordata > Mammalia > Diprotodontia > Macropodidae > Notamacropus > Notamacropus eugenii. The sequence continues at coordinate 209,231,323 of NC_092872.1, forward strand.
TTCTTTCTTTTAGACACTGCTAACATGGGAATTTATTTTGCACAATTATACATATTTGTAATGGGTTTCTTTTTTAAAAAATAAGAAGAGTAGAGGGGAAGAAAATCTGGAATGGAAAATAAAATTGAAATTTTAAAAAGCAAAACAAAAAACCCCCCAAAATCACAAAAGTTAGTAAAAGATATTTTGGTTGACTTAAATTTATCATGCTTTCAGAATTTTATTTTGTCCCATGGTTTCAATACTGCCTCCTTCCTCATCCTCTTTAATGTATTTATCTTCATGCTGCTCCTAAAGGTCTCATCATTCAATATTAACATAGTACATTCAAGAATAGTCACCAAAGAATTATCAAACATCTGCATGTCATCAACACTGTCAGGTGCTGACTGGTTATGTTAAAAGTGTTTTCTTCCCATTTTTGTTATGAGGGATGGTTTGCTAGACAGAAAAGGGAATTAGTCAATATAAGGGCCTGTTACATGTGCCAGGCACAGTGCTGAGCACTGGGGATACAAAAATGGGCAAGGAAGAATATATTTAGATATAAAGGTGAGATAAAAACAAAAATGAATCTAAGTCATTTAAAAAAAAAATAACACTACCCCCAAAATCTTTAGCCTAATTTTTCTGCTCCATGTACCTCTGACAAACACCTCAACACTGTATTAGATGGTAAGCTTCTCAAAGCTAGTGCTAGTGATCATCACTTTTGTTAAGGGTAATGGAAACTTACCAAATGTTTAATGAAGTAATCATTATGATGTCTCCATCAATAATGGTCTCTAATTATAGTATTCCCAAATTTCTAAAACATGGGAGGATCTTGCCATAAAAGACCAATTTAATTCATTTTGGAGGCAAATACTTTCAGAAAAAAAGCAGCTTATTTAGCTTAGCAAAGAATTTGGGGAACTCTGATAGAAACTGCAAGGTAGAAAGTTTATTGTTTTACTGATATATTTTCCATAATTGTTTCCCATCATATTACATTGCAAAAGTTGTTTACTATTACTAGGTAGGGCAGGAGCAGAAAGGGATTATAATTAACTCAAAATGTCAAAGGATTTTCTCAAACTATCTGGGCTCATTTTTACTATGGTAGGAACAAGGAAGCGATAGCTCCTCTGTATTTTTCTCAGGTCAGACCACATCAGGAGTGTTATATGTTTACTGCTGGACATGACATTTTAGAAACTGACATTTAGTGTGACCAGAGAAGGGCAACTTTGATGGCAAAGGGTCTTTGAAGTCGTAGTGGGAACTCAGGATGCTTTACCTGGAAGAACCTGGGGGACAACCCTGAAAATCTTAAGTAGCTTCCCTGAATAAAGCATAAATTTCCTTCTGGCTTTCAAAACTCTTTACAATTTGGTATTGCCTTATCTTTCAACTTTGTCTTAATTAAATACTTCCCTCTACACTCCAGTTAAATAACTTAGCCCCAATTTCCTCCCTATACATAATATGGTCATGACCTCTGCTCACTCCTGCCCTCTCTAGTATAAACTACAAATTCCAGTATTTAAAGTCTTTTATAACCTGACTCGTTCCTAGCTTTCATGTCTTCCTTCCTCCATGTATTAGACTAATGTAAAAGTAAGTAGACTAATAAGCAAGTTTAGTTGGTTATTGTTCAATGTCATTATTAATAAACATTGAAATAAAAAATAAAAGTTTCCTTCTATAATCTATGAAAAAAAATTCTCACAAAGACAACAACTAGATGATATTCAGAAATTTGTGTGCGTTTCCCCAAGACATTAGGGGATGACTTTATAATGGAAAATTCCACAAAATTATTCAATCAATTATGTAACAGAAGTTCTGAAGATACATTAATATCAACATGTAACTTCCCATTAGTATAAATGTAGTCTTTTGCATCATTTCTTTCAATGTTCTGAACTTTTTAACAATTAAATCCTGATTTTCTGCTTAATTATATCCTAGCTTTTAGACTTTTCTCCTAACTTCACTTCCCAATATAAATTCTTCTCTATAGTTGAAACCAATCTATAGTCAACAATTTATTAAATATTTTATTTTCTTTCCATAATGGCATTTTATCATGCTAAACTCCCCAAACAGAATGCCTTCCCTTCTGTTGCACCTAAAAAAAATGCTACCCATTCTTTAAGGCCCAGTTAAAGTGCTGACTTCTCTGTGAAGTTAACCAGTCTTCTCAGAACTACAGCTGTCCAGAAATGGTTTCACCCAGGGAGCTCCTAACGCACTTCCTGTCCATACAACTATCTGCCACTTACCATTTGTTGTCCAATATTTCTAGTTAATATTCTCTATATCTAAGTCTTATTTTCCCAATCAAATGATTAATTTCTTAATGATAAGGGCTATGTCTTGTATTCAGAATCTGAATGTGAGAGCTAGAACCTTAGAAATCATATAATCCCACCCCCTGTTTACATGTCTACCATGGAACCTTGCACGTAATAAGTCTCTAAGTATTTGTTGATTGACACAGAGAATGTGGGCTTGCCCACAACATCTTACTCAAAAAATTGGCAACTGCCTGACTCAGAGATAAGCTATGATGATTAATGAATGCTAGGTATCATGCAACTACCATATGAGATAGATAAGGGACACATCCATAAACATGTGACTAACAAGGATTGAGCAAGAAGGTGGTATTGAGACCCTGTTCTCCTCTTGGGGCGGTCTGAACCACACCTCTGCTGCTTGCTTCTGAACTTGTTTCTTGGCTATTGCACAAGGTAGGGCCTACAACCAGTCCTTACCTTGGCAAGCCACCTCTGGACACATGAATCCAGGATAGAGGAGAGGACCAGGGTTTCAGTACTAGCTTCTTGCTCAATCTGAAGCCTGCAGGGAAATAACTGGGACAGTAATACCAAGGCAAAGGGGAGCCTGCAGTTTTGTCAGTCTGACCCAACAGACCTTTCCAGCTGGTTAGTAGCAGCTAAGTCCAATAGCAGTCTACTGTTGTTCAGAACCAAACCCAGCTCAGGAACTTGCAGAGCTCAGAGAAGGGGGGCAGTGATCAGATTTTGCCCTAGATCAGACAACTCTGGGAGCACTGTCCCTGAGAGCCTGGAAAAATACAACACTCAAAACAGCAAGAAAACAGCACCAAGACTAGCCCAGACCTTCCCTCCAGAAATATGCAGAACCAGACTCTAACATCAAGTCTGAAATCAGGAAGCAGTCTGGGAGAATGGGTATACAAAAAAAGAATTACACCATAAAAAGTTATTATGGTGAGAAGGATGGTCCAACCCAAAAGAAGAGAATGACTCCAAAGCATCTAGAGGCAAAGCCTCAAAGAAAACCATAGCTTGGACACAAATTCAACTAAAACTCTTGGAAAAGATGAAGCAAAGGTTTTAAAAGAGTTTAAAGATGTCTTTATAAATGAAATGAGTATAGGAACAAATTGGAACAGAAATCTGTTTCAGAAGAAAGAACTGGAAAAGAGATTAACAACTTGGCAAAGTAATACCAAATTCTGCCCAAGGAACAAACTTCCTAAAAACTGGAATGGACCAAAATGAGGAAAAGAAAGAAGACATCATATTTCAAGAAATCATAAAAGAAAAGTGTCTAGAACTCTTAGAAGAAGGCAAACTAAAAACAGAAAGAACACACAGGTCAGCTCCTGAAAAAAAACCCAAAATGAAAACTCCTAAGTCTATTATAGTCGAAATCCAGAGCTTCTGGGTCAAAGAAAACTGTTCTATGTAACCAAAAAGAATGAATTCAAGTTAACCAAGGAGCCACAGTCAGGATCACAGCCACCATTATGAAGATGTGTTGAGCTTAGAATACAATATTTCAGAAGGCAAAGGCCATGGACTTACAATCAAGAATAACAACTAGAAAAACTGGGTATACTGAGGGAAAAAATTGACTTAATGAAATAGTTGATTTTTAAGCATTCCTGAGGAAAAGGAAAAAGACCAGAACTGTGTAGAAACTTCAGGATACAAACACAGGAGTTAAGAGAAACACAAAAAAGTAAACATGAATGAACAATGATAAAGGACTAAACAAGAATAAACTGCTTAAAATCAAATATGGGAAGATAATACATGAGTACCCTATGAACCCTATCATCATCAGAGTCCACTGAAGGAGTTAAATTAGAGAAGGCCTGAGAGTGGTTCCTTTATGTCTTAATGATGTTAGAAAAGAGTAGAAAAAAGAAAAAAGGAATACATTGGGGAAGAAATAAAAGGAAAGTTAGGGAGAATTATCTCACATAATTGGGGTGCACAAGTAGAGTTCTATACAAACAAGAAAAAAGGAGGGGGAGTGGTTGACACTTGAACCTCATTCTTATCTAAAATTGTCAAAAAATTCACACACACACAGAGTTGGGGAGAAAAATACATTTCATTCAAGAAAGAAATAGGAGGGAAAATGCGGAAAAGGAAATTAGGGAGGATAAATTAAGAGACGGGTATTTCTAAGCAAAACAAAAAATGTACAAAAATATTTATACCTTTTTTTTTGAGGTGACGTAGGATGGGAATTTGAGCGGATGCCTATCAACGAAGAACGGCTGAACAAGCTAGGGTATACAAATGTTACAAAATACTTTTGTGCTACATGAAATGATAAAAGTGAAAGACTTATATGAACTAATGCAGAATAAAAAGACTAGAACCAGGAAAACAATTTATATAATGACAACAGTACTGTATAGAAAAACAACTTTAGGAATTCTGATGTGCATAATGATCAACCATGATTCCAGAGGACTAATGATGAAACATGTTACTTACCTCCTAATAGACATGAAAGGAGAATGCAGAATGAGAAGAGAATGTATATGTGTGCATACATGGGTATATAAACACACACATATGTGTACGTATAATTTTCTTTTGGACACGGCCCTAGAAAAATCTGTTTTGCTTAACGATACATATTTACAAGATGTTTTCTTTTTCTTTCCTTCTCAAATGTGAGGAGGAGAAAAAGGCAGATTTTGCTGAGTGAAGAACATAAAAATTTAATTAAAATCAAAAATTTCAAAAGATTCATCACAGAAGAGAGAAAAAAAGAGGCACCAGTCACACTGTACCATTCTCTACCCTCAAATACCTCCTGTAGTTCCTCTCTGCCAAGCTTTTGCATAAGATATTTCCTATGCCTAGAATGCCCTTCATTTGCCTTTTTGGTCTACTGAGTTTATATACATCCTTTAAAGGATAACTGAAACATTACTTCCCTCACGTACCATTCATTCTGTCTTAAACTTCATGCAACATTTTGTTTTGTACCTATTGCACTTATTTAATATTTTTCTATTAAGTGGTCTCTTTTATTTCTTACTCTCTTACCAGACAATAAGCTCCATTAGGCAGGAATAATGTCTTACCAAAATTTTTCCCAGGGTCTAGCAGTATTCAAGTAATATATATTTAATGTTTATTGATGCTACACAGAAAGGCAAAATACAACTGAGTAAAAATATAAATGAAAAGCAAAAGATTAAAATAAACTGATCATCTACTAATGGGATTATGATTTTTTTTTAAAAAGACAAAAATATGTATTCTGACATTCAGAGAGAAAACAGAATCACTCCATTTTCATTCCAGCTACGACCCCTAGCTAATGTCACTTTGCTGCAAGGACCTCTATTTATAATGGCAGTGAGAACTTCCATGTGATGGTGGGATCTCAGATTCTCTGTAGTGGCTGTAGGGCCACTGGAGATGGTACATCAACGATTTAAATCCCCCTTTATGATTCAGTATTCTGAATCATGGTTTAGAGAATTCAGCCTTTTATGCTTGGGAGCCTCACTCAGCAAGTGCACAGTGATATCAAACTGAAGTTACAACTTTCCATGCTTATTCATACGAATCTATAAAAATAACTAAGGACCAACTTTCTACCGAAATCACATGCCACAAGATGGGAATATGCTGAGAATAGATGCCACAATGTGATTATGAAAGAATCAGGTCTGAGAATACTGGAACATGTGGAAAAACAGGCAGTCAAAGTAGGCAAAGACCACTTGGGTTACTAAATTAGTACTTGGGTTTTCCATCATCACTGCAAGTATAGCTTAGCTTCAAATATATGACTTCTCTTTTTAAATAAATACAACTCTCTAAATGAATTATTTTCCAACTTAAATTTTACTACATATACTGCTTTTTCAGTTCTCATTGAGACACTTAAAGGGAGATATTTCAGGTCAACTATGAGACATTTCTATACTGTCTCCTTTTCATTAAAAAAATTTTTAATGATGTCTTTTATCTTTACATCAGTCATTTCAAATCTTTTCCCTCCAAATGAATCCTTCCTAGTGACAAAGATAAGGCAAAAACATCTTGATGAAGTGACTATCTGACAATGTATACAATGTTCTGTATTAGCAAACCCCTGATTTTCTGTAAAAGACAGGAGGATGTTTCATCCTCTGCTCTCTGTAACTTCCATTGGTGTTTATATAGCTTAGTTTTTTCCACCACTCCCAAACTAACGAGTATGCACTTTGTTTCTATTTCTTTGCAAGGACAAAAAAGTGTTGCTATGAATATTTTGGCACATACTGTAGCCGACTTCTTCAAGTTATATGCCCAGTATGAGGAAAGGCTGGAGTCAAAAGAACAGTTTTATAACTTTCCTTGAATAATTTTGAACAGAAATTCAAAACATGAGGATCATCCAAAGCATTACTGTACATGTTTTCCCACACCCCTCCAATGACAACTGTCCTCAACAACTCTGTCAACTTTCATGGTATGAGATTAAACTTTGTAGTTGTTTTAATGTTCATATCTCTTACTATTAGTTATCTGAACATCTACTTTCCTTTTTAATCCCTTTTTCAGTCTGTAATCCAATTGAACAGTTTTTAACCCAAAATACTCTTCATCAGCTCCAATCTCTAAGGTCCTTCCCAATTTGGGGCAAAACCTACAGCTGAGTTTAGACTGGATGGTTCCTCACATTGCATGTTACTCCTTCTAAACAGGAAAAAAGGAAAGGGAAGCTTAATAACTATCTAGCTATTTTAAGCCAAACCTTTACAATATAATTTCATTATTTTGTTGGAAGTTATGACTTCAACAATAATTAGATGCGTAAATTCTGAAGTATGAAAACATATTCTGCAGTTATAAACAGAAATTTGGGGATTACTCATTATTTTCATTCCACAAACAACTTCTTTCTACTATCAGCAGTGTGGCAAAGTGCAAAGAGCATCAGACTGAGTCAGGAGCCCAAGGTTTGAATCTCAGCTTTTAAATCTACTAATCATGTGATCACAAACCAACTACTTAGTCTCTCCTAATCTCAGTCTAGTCATACTTGAAAACAGGGGAAAAATACAGTATTACCACCACATAGGGCTGTTGTGTGGAAAGTATTTTGCAAACCTTAAAGGGGTAAAATAAAAGGTGTCAGTGTCGTAGATGATAAAGAATGGAGTTTACTGACAGAGTAACTTAAACTTCGCAGATATAAAACATATAATAAAAGGTATCTATACTTACATTTTTTCAGAAAGATATTTTATAGAAATCCAAAGGACTTTTCCTCATGCCCTTCCGCATGTATGCTGTGTGCCAGAGTGAAGAAAGATGGTGATAAAGCTAACAAGGCTGGTTCAGATCCTCCCTCTGACACATGTTGGCTGTGTGGACCTGGGGAAGTCACTTACACTTCTCCGTGTTTAATAAGTTAAAACTAATAAAACCCTGGGTTCAATCCCTATCCTTAAGATACTACATACTTATCATGTATGCTTCTATATTTTCATGATATCTATGTTTCTTTATATAAAGTTGATCTCTAAAAGGGTCATAAGATTAAATGGCTAAATAGATCTTATCTAAAGTGAACAAATTATTAAAATCATATTTTAAATAATCAGGGCTAATGTTTATGATGAGCTAATAAACTACTAATCAACGGAAACTGCTACCTTTCTTTGCTTTCAAAACAAGGTGCTAGACGCTTGCTTGACCACATAATAACTTCCTTCTACAGAACTCCTGTTTCTTCAAAGTTCTGCCAAAATTGAGGTAAAAATGACACAAGTATTATAATAGTTATCCTTTCAAAGTACATCACTTCCATTGACTGGCCATGAAGTTTCCAAGCTCACGCGTGAAGTCAAGTCCCATAAACAAGTTATAATTATCAAATCTCTGTGATTTTAGTTTAGTTTGTTACTATTTATTTGTTATTATTAACCTCATTTTACAGATGAGGCAAACAAATATAAAATAACATGCCAGGGTCCCAGTACTAGAAAGGATTAAAGGCAAGATCTGAATTCCATTCTTCCCGTCTCCAGGACCAGGGCTCTATTTGGCGCCCATTGAGCTGCCTCCAGCTCTCCTTGATGAGAGTCTATGAACCCCAAAATCAACCCAAATCAGAACACCTCTGATATTACACTGAGATATATATATGTAACCAAGCTTAAAACATCACATACACAAAAAGTTATATATTTATAGGTCATAGTATTGTTATTCTTTATTATAGGTCACAGATATTATTATTCTTTATGTCCTATGTTTCTTGGCCTTGTGTATCAACTATATATTTTACTGACATCTAACGATTTTTATTGTCTATTAAACTGACTTCAGTACTGTCTGTCACTATCATGTCTAATACAACAGAAAAATACAAGGTGAAATTATGTCAAAGAGCTAGGAATAAATTCTGAAACAAATGGTGAACAAACACTCAAAACTATCCTCTTCCTCTCCCCTGCAATCCCTCCCCCAAAAAGAAGTTGCTTTCAACCAAGTATCTTTACCAGTCTTAAAGTCTTACTAGGGAATGATCCCATAAGAAGAATGTAGTAATAGCTGCAAAGTGCTTAGCATACTGCCTGGCACATAGAGCAGGTACTAAGTAAATTACTATTCTCCTCCACCCAAAGAAGGAAGAGATATTACTGAAAGAAATACAAAGAAGACTTCCCTCTCCCCCTCACACACACACACAAAAAGATGCCAATTAGTGGAGAAGAAATGAATAAAAACATCTTGTATCTTCTGGTTTACTAGAAGTAGCTTTAGCTTTAAGGTTCAAACACCACTGAAAGGTTCAAAATATGAGTAGGTGGTAATTTTCTAAATTGCTAGATCAATATACCTATAAAAGTAATATTGCACAGTGAAAACTTTAGCAACCTAAGATATTTATATCATATTAAGAGATCTGAAATAACAACCACTGCAACAAAGTAGACTGTTAAGTGGTCCTACTTGAATATACAACAAAAACCTAGTTCTGACTGAAAATATACCACAGATTGTTGCTTGAATGTCACACTGAAATGGTGAACACTAAGTTAAAAACAAAGGGAAGAGGGAATGGCCTGGAGGTTCAGAGCTGTCACAACAGTTTCTATTCTAACTTAAAAAACAAAGAAACCCTCAGTCTGTAAGGAACCAAGCTGAGTTAATTAAGTATATACAAACACACACACACACACACACACACACACACACACACACACACACACACACACACACACACACACACACACACACACACAGCTGACAAACCTGTTCCAAATTTACTAAAGGGGTGGTTGGGGTTTCCAGTAGCTTTCTCCAACTGAAACAGTCTCCAGGCATCATTCATTACGTTCTTCTCATGTTCTGAATCAACTGCATTCACCTCTCTCTCTTTGCAGCTTTCATCAAACAAAGGACACAAGAAAAACTGGGCAAATCTAAAACAATAAAAAATTATATAATTTTAAGTTATTTGAAAATGAGTTCTTTTAAAACAATGCTATCTTTGATGGTCTTATTGGACAGAGAATACAAAAATAACTGTGACGGAGCAGATAAAAAGTAACATCATATATAGGAAAAATGTTATCTTATGCTATCTTATATCCAAGCTGTATCACAGATGCTTACTGATTAGAAAAAGAACAAACTTTACATGAAAATGTTAAGAGAGGATTAAGGTAAACTTAAATTAATGAGACTGTAAAAGGAACATGTGTGTGTGTGCATTCTCTTCGGAACTACTTACCAACACCTCTATATTTTACTAAGTTTTGTACATTTTATCAGTTAATCAAAAAGCATTTTAAGCACCTAATATGAACTTAGTGCCAAAGCAAGGGTGGGGAAACCTGTGACCTCAAGGACACATGTGGCCTTTTAGATGCTTGGCTATGGTCTTTTGACTGAGCCCAAGTTTTACCGAACAAATCCTTTTATTAAGGGGATTCATTCTGTGAAATTTGGATTCAATCGAAGGGTCACACTTGAGGACGTAGAGAGCCATATGTGACCTTGAGACCATAGGTTCCCCAACCCTGTGCCAGGGATACAAAGAATCGCAAAAAATAATCCCTTCCCTCAAGGAACTTATAGTCTTATGGGGGAGACAACATGTAACAGCTGTGTACAAACATGATTTTTACAGGATAAACTGGAAATCATCTCAAAAGAAAGGCACTAGCATTAAAGGAGAGGCTTCTTACAGAAAGTGGAACTTTAGCTGAGACTTGCAGGAAGCCAGGAAAACCAAGAGACAGAGACAAGAAAAGAGAGAGTTCCAGAGATGAAGGACAGCCTATAAAAATGCTCAGAGTTCTGAGATAGAGTATAGCAATGAGGAACAGAAAAGAAGCCAGTGTCACTGGACTATAGAGTACATGGGAGTTAGGTGTAAGACTGAAAAGGCAGGAGGGGGCCAGATTATGAAGGGCTTTAAGACCCATGCAGATCATTTTATATTGGATCCTGGAGGTAACAGGGAACCACAGGAGTTCACTGGATAGGGGAGTGACATGCTGAGACCAATCTGACTGCTGAGCAAAAGATGGACTAGAGTTGGGAGGGACTTGGGAACATCAGATATGAGGTGATGAGGGCTCGCACCAGGATGGTGGCAGTGTCAAAAGAAAGAAGGGGCATATAAGAGCGACATTAAGAAGATGAGAAACAACAAGACTTGGAAATGCTTGGCTCTGAGCATGGGCTGGGGTGAGAGAGTGAAGAGTTGAAGAGGACACCTAGGCTGCTAACCTGGGTGACTGGGAGGATGGTGGTACCCATTGATAATAATAGGGAAGTTAGGAAGAGGGAATAGTTTTGGGGAAAAAATAATGAGTTCAGTTTTGGACACACTGAGTTTAAGATGTCTACTAGAAGTCTAATTCAAGATGTCTAACAGGCAGTTAAAGATGTGAGACTGAAGGTCAGGAAAGAGGTTAGAGTTGGACAAATCAAACCTAAGAATCACCTGCATTTATAACCAGAAGTATAAATTAATAGTAACCCACTTAAAAAGCTCTATTAGTAAGACTCCATAAATTCAAATAAGGACACATTTATATAAGAATAAATGATCTAGGAAAAAAACAGAAATAATTTGATCAAGTAAGGATTATATTATTTAAAGAAAGGTAAAAATAAATATTGAATAAAAAATGATTCCGTAACATGACATGACATCCTAAAATAAGTACATTAACCTTTCTCATGGTTATATTATGAAACGCTACCATGTAGAAATAATTGTCTAATTATAACTTACCTGTCTTGCTTCAATTTAAACTGTCTATATGATAGTAACCCAAAGTTATTCATCTTATTTTATAACAGCAAAATTTAAATTCAGGTAATTTTTTTAAAAATCAGAACATCAAGAGAGAAGGGAACAAGCATTTATTGAACACCTACTATGTGTAGACATTGTGTCAGATGCTTTACAAACAGTATCTCATCTGATCTTCACAATTACCCTGTGAGGCAGATGCTATTATTACCCTCATTTTACAGTTAAGGAAACTGAGGTACAAAAAGTTTAGGTGATTTGGCCAGGATCACACACCTACTAAGGTCTGAGACTGGTTTTCAATTCAGGTCTTCCCGAATCCAAACCCAGAATTCTGTGTCAACTAGCTGCCTCTGAAGCAAGGATGTACCTTGCTTGGAGATGTGGAAAAATTGGAAAATTAATGCATTGCTGGTGGAGCTGTGAACTGATCCAATTATTTTGGAGAACAATTTGGAACTATGCCCAAAGGACTATAAAACTGGGCATACCTTTGATCCAATAAAACACTTCTAGGTCTGTATCCCAAAGAGATCATAAAAACGGGAAGAGGACCCACATGTACAAAAATATTTATTATAGCAGCTCTTTCTGTGGTGGCAAAGAATTGGAAATAGAGGGGATGTCCATCAACTGGGGAATGACTGAACAAGTTGTGGTATATGAATGCAATGGAATACTACTGTGCTATAAGAAATGATGAGCAAACTTTAGAAAAACCTGGACTTTATGAACTGATGCTGAGTGAAATGAGCAGAACCAAGAGAACACTGTACACAGTAACAGCCACATTGTGTGATGACTGACTTTGACAGACTTAGCCCTTCTCACTAATGCAAAAATCTAAGACAACTCCAAAAGAATCACAACAGAAAATGCTATCCACGTCCAGAGAACGAACTATGGAGTCTGAATGCAGATGGAGCATACTATTTGCTCTCCTTTTGTTTCGTTTTGTTTTGTTTCTTCTTTCTCATGGTTCTTCCCATTAGTTCTAATTCTTCTTTACATCGTAACTAAGATGAAAATATGTCTAATATGAATGTAGAAGTACAGCCTATACCAGAATGCACACCATTGTGGGGAAAGGATGGAGGCGGGGAATTTTAAGACTCAAAATCTTATGGAAGTAAATGTAGAAAACTAAAAATAAATTATTTTTTTAAAATAGACCCGCAACTAAGACTGATAGTGAGTGGATCTATGAGACTCTTGAGACTCTGAATAGACCAACCACAGCTTTCAGTATATCAAAAAGAAACGCAATTATATCACTGTCTATTTTATGTAAACATGAATACTTTAGAAAATGTCATACAACTGTATGACTGGAAGAGATGAGAAGGAACTTAAGGATCACCTAAGTCCAACTCTTATTTTACAGATGCTGAGCTGAGACAGAGATCAAAAAAGTCATTTGCCCCAGCAAAAAGTATCACATGCAGGATAAGACCCAAGCATTGCAGCCCAGTGCTCTTTCCATTTTAAACTAAAAGCATCCATGTATCTGTCAATGAAGAAGCTATAAAGATAACCTACATGTGATACGCAATATACATATATATATATATATATATATATATATATATATATATATATATATATATATATATATATATATATATATATATATATGGACTTCAGTCCATGCTGAGCTTGGATTCTGGAAGACTTGAGTTCAAAATCTGGTCTCAGAGGCAACTACGTCCCTCTTGCCCTGACCACCTACCTCATTCTGTACATGTGTGTGTCTGTGTGTCTTGCAAGCATTCAAATGTACATGCACATTCAAATTGCTGTCTTTTCTTTTAAAGTATGACTTTCCTATGCAACTATATTTCTACTTAAAAGTTTAAGCAAGATAAGAGTTATATCCATTTGTATTACACTTTATTCCATGGAAATACAGAACATTCTTTTAGAAAAACAGAATTAAACATAGGATACAATAAACTCTCAACATTAAAATCAATTGAGGAATATATACTTAATGCTGCCTTTCTCAAGATATGAACTGATGCTACATGCTTAAGGAGAGGAAACAAGAAAATGGTAGCTTTGTGGTTTGGCAGTCTAAAATGCATCTATTTTAAAATAAAATTACATATAAGTGGAAAAATACCAAAAGCAAAATTATTATATTTCTTTAGACAACTGATGCTTACTTATAGAAATATGATCTGATGCTGGTAAAAATTTTATTAAGTCAATAAGGCCTAAAGGCTATGTCAATGGTTACACATCATTACTATTCCTCTAATACAAAATAAATGTTATTGTTAACTTAAAAGTGAACAAGCATAATAAAGAATATAAAGTATTACTGTTTATTATTTTGAGCCAAAATGTATAAACATGAAAGTAATAGCCATTGCTAATATAGCAGAAGTACATAAAAGCAGAACAATGCTTAACAAATTCATGTTTACCTGTCCAGGGCCCCTTCCAGGTGTTTATGTGATACATCAAAGTAGTAGTTGGTGTGTTCTCCACTTGTGAAAGCATTTGAACTCCCTGCATGCTCACTGAGGAATTGGCTGTATTCATTTTCTTTTGGATATTTCTTCGTTCCCAAGAAGAGCATATGTTCACAAAAATGGCTCAAGCCAGCAATATTTGGGGGATCTGATAATGATCCTGGAGAAGAACCATAGAAATTTATGTACTAAAACACAAGCAAGTTCACAAAATTAAACATTAAACTTTTACAAATGTGATGACAATTAGTGAATCACAGACCTGAAAGTCATCATCTCAGAGTACATCTGATACAATCATAAGATAAAACCTACAATGCCCTCACACAGTCCATCCTATTCAGGAACAGCTCTTATTACTGGAAAGTTTGCTCTTAAATCAAACTCACATCTGTCTCTCTGTCTCTTTCTCTTTGCAGTGTTTACCTATGATCTCTATTTCTGCTCTCTAGGGCCAAAGAGAATAAGGCTGCAGCCCTCTTCCTCATGATAACCTATCCAATACATGAAGTCCATTGCACTCCCACCCCATGTTTTCTTTTCTCCATACTCAGTATCGTCAGTTCTTTCAAACTTTATTTGGCATAATCTTCCTCAGACCTCTCACCATCCTGACTATACTCTTCCAATTTTGTCTATGTCTTTACTAAATCAACGTTTCCTTCCTTCAGCTTTCTTTTTGGCTACCAAATCATACTGTTAACTCTCCTAGATGTTATAAGTCACTTAAATCTGCAAACCAGGTATCCAAAACTATTAAAAATAACTAAGTTCACTAACAAGAATTCTAAGTAAATTCCAACTATACAATCCTAAAATGTGGAGTACTTGCTCAAGACCTCACAAGTAGTAACAGATCTGAGATTCAAACCCAGTTCTCTTGACTTCAAATTCAGTGCTTCATTATAGCATGTTCAATACAGTCTATGAAAACAAAGTATTAGTTACAGGATTTCCTTAAAGAGCGAGGGCTTTTTATGTGTACTTTAATTGTCTGAGTTACAAGAATTCAATTCACACACAACTTTATAGAAACACATCTACTGCATACTAAAACTTGTTTATACAGACACACCTGGATGCACTGAAATTAAGTCTTTTTTATTATTTCAATAGAAATGGAAAATTCTAATACATTCCAGGGCAAAGTTAAAGAAATAGAAACATAAAAATACCTATGTGCACATCAAGGGCTGCTGATGACTTATCTGTGGTAGGATCACTGATGAGAAGTGCCTTGATGCCGTTTACCAATTCTAATCCACGGTATTCTCGTTTATCCTCTGGAGATTTGATAATGTGATTGACTATTCTCTTAACAGCTGGGTTATCCATTTTGCCACAAGACCCTCTCTGAAAGCTAAAACATGAGAAATTTAAATGTCTCCATTTTTTTATAAGACAAACAGAAAGTTGAACATACAAGACACCAGAGGATTCCAGGTTGATTCCAGGTTTCCCTAAAACCTACCTAACAAAATACAAACATTTTTTGCTTCCCAAAGACTAATGACTAGCATATATGACTTCTAAAATGATCAAGAATAGAGCTTATATTCAAAGGTCAATATAACTCAAATTAAATTAATCCAAGTAGAGAAAATTAAGAATTATTTATATGGAGCAACATTTTCATTTATGATGACTGAGGAGTTACAGTTATAGTGTACCAAATTCTGAAGACCTCAGAAGACTTACTTATTATTTTGAGTCAAAATGTATAAACATGAAAGTAATAGCCATTGCTAAGCAGAAGTACATAAAAGTAACAGCAAAGTAACCTAAGTAACAGCAAAAAGCAAAGGGAGCAGGAAAGAACTTCACAATAATATTCATCAAAAAGAAATTACCAGAAAATTTCCCACAAAGAGTAACGTAGTTCTGAGGGGTATATACCAAGTAACTGAAGGAGTTTAACAGACACTAGGAAATAAATATTTTGGGGAGTGAGTTATCCGTCTTATCTCTGCCTGATGTTGCTGCTTACAAAAACAGCAAGGTTGAAGAACTGAGAGTAGTGATAATGCTTACAAAAAGAAAGAACAGAATTATCAATAAAACATTTAAATAAACTATACAGAAGAGAGCAGATGGAAATTCAGAAGGAAACACAATCAATGCAGTGCTAGAGTTAAAT
The DNA here is from genome assembly GCF_028372415.1 of Notamacropus eugenii. Classification (NCBI taxonomy): domain Eukaryota; kingdom Metazoa; phylum Chordata; class Mammalia; order Diprotodontia; family Macropodidae; genus Notamacropus; species Notamacropus eugenii. The sequence continues at coordinate 209,247,499 of NC_092872.1, forward strand.
TTGATTTATAATTTAAAAAACAAGCTACACATAAAATAGTTGTGTCACATACAATCCCCTTATTCTATTCATCTTGGTATAAGAAATGTTCATGCTTGTCAAGTTCATAAGTATAAAAAATAAAGTAAAAAGCAGTGGGGGATAGGGCTTGACTGAGTAGCCAACTACCAAGTAAACTAGACATCAATCTGGAATGAGGAAGGCAGAGAGCCAAGTGACCTTGTAAAATCAGAGAAATCCTCCATGAGATAAGAGAAATTCAAAGGTAGGCATGCTTGTCCTTTTAATGATAAGATTATAATTTAAGGATTAAAATCTCTATGAGATATGCAACATGACTAATGTGAAAACGTGTTTAATAAGACTGTATGTGTAGAACCCATTTAAGATTGCATGATGTCTCAGAAAGGAAGAGGAGAGGGAGGGGGAGAAAATTTAAGACTTAGGGAAGTGATTGTTGAAAACTGAAAACAAATAAATTAATTAAATTTTTAAAAAATTAAAAAATAAAATATGAGATTTCATAAGAAATACTCAGTAAATTATTTTTTCAGTATATCTAGGTCTTTGGGCTTACCCATTAATATCAAGCACATTTATATAAGAAAAAAACTCTCAAGAATATTGATCTCTATTACAAATGTGTCCTATTGGCAGTGAGAGGAGGGATCAGTTTATAAAAGTATCTCTTTTGGAACTGTAAATTTCTATATTGTAGAGCTACTATTTGCCCATTACTGCTTTTCCAACCACACATACAATATAACATACAGAAATACTACTACAGCAGAATATGGTTAAGCACAATTTTCCAGAAAAATTTAATACTATTTTATAATGTGCATATGCCAATGGGATAAGCCACCAAAAACTAATTAAAACTAAAGAGTGACGAAATCAATGGCTAAGTCAATTATGTATCATTTCATCACAGGAGGGAATTAACAAAATGATGGTAGGTAATTTCCCAGTACAGCTGGTATGATCATTTATCTTCACGGACTTCCCAGGCAAGATGGGACAAGAATATCCAGAACATCCTAGATAAATGGCAGTCCACAAATGACAACCGGATAAGGGATGCACCTTAGATGAACAAGGTTTACTGGGAAGAATGAAAGGTAACTGCAAAAGCAATCATCCATAAAGCAATCTACCTAAATTACATACAGCATACAAGGTCATTTTAACAATCTTAACAAAGATTTTATATGTAAGGTCAACATTTACAAAATTATGAATTCTAAAACTTCTATTCCCCTCATTTTTTAATGTGACTTCTCCTTTAAATTCACAAAGTGACTCCTAAGAAGGTAAAGGAACACTCATCTTAGTTCTAAACACCCATTTTTGCTTTTTTAAAAGTGGAAGTCTTTTAAACAAGAAAAAGAAAGATCTGCTCTACTCTTTCCCATAATTCTAATGTGTAGATTGTCTCTGACTCCATTTCCTAACCCTTATTTTTTTTTTAAAGTGACTAAACTCTAGATTTGGATAACCCTTTTGAATTAGGCCTATTCATAACAGTCGTCAAAATCCTGCAGAAAAAAACAACCTATTTCATTTGAGAAATAATCCATTAATGCTAAAATTCACATTTAGATATTAAACCTTCCCTTGATCACACATACTCCACAAGTTTGGGCAGAAATCAATCCCATGACATTTGGGAGTCAAAGTCCATGCCTGGAAGCAATGAGATCCACTACTACAATCAAGAAACAATAATTTGCCAAGCAAGACCCATTTACCCAACAACCTAGCACTTCCCTCTTTGTTTTCCTTACAACAAATACCTGTCCATACTTCCCAAAGCAAACGAATTCATACCTTCAGGGACAAAGAAAGAAGCAAAGGAATAAGGATTCTCAAGCCTTCTCAGATGGACTAACTCATTAACAGCTTGCCTGCCTCTAGAGTATTTATGATCTCATAAGGTCACCTGACTCAGATGAGCCTCTTATAAACAATAAACAAAAAGCCTTCACTAATAACTTTTTAAAACAACAAGTGCTCTCCAAAAACTGTTTATCTGACAAAACAAGCTTAAGGAAGTCAAAGTAGAAAACCTAGTTCTAAAAGAAATACTTTCTTTAAAAAGTATTCAAATTTAATGTCACATGCAAAATCATTTATAGGCACTAGCATAATTATTTTTTAATAGACCATAGTGCACTGAAAACTTTAAAATGCACCACTATCAGCTTTTAGCATCTTATTGCATTGCTTTCTAGCAGATCAATTTCTGCACATATTAAAATGCTGTTAAGAATCTAAATAAATGTAATTTAGAATCAAAGAATGTTAGAGCTGTCAGAGCTGAACGGGCCCTACAGGAGGGTAGGTTTCCATAGGATGGTTCCTACTCCTTCCCTCCCACTCTTCCATGCTACTACTTACAAATTATAAAATTTTATTTGGAAGTTTGAAATTATAGACTACAAATCATCAACAAAATAAAGCCCCAAATATGAAACTTCAAAACTTTCATACCAAGTTGAGATTTTGATGAAAATAATTGCTTTGTCATCAACAAAATGTTGGAATTGATTTTCTCTACCAAATATCTGCCAGAGGGCAGAGAAAGCAGTACTCCAGGGGAGAAAGAGTTGAGCCTCCAAAGACTTGAGCCTGAGCTCCAGCCTGGTAGATCATCCGCTGCGGGAGCACGACAGCAAAGTTCTTTGTCTCTCTGAGTTTCTGCTTTCTTGATAAAATTGGGGAGCTGGACAAGATTATCTCTAAAGTCTCTACCAGGCATAACATCATGTGATTCTAGTCACTTTGACATTACTTGGCCTCTTCTATTGAGATAATTGAGATGGCAGACCATTATTTTTGTACTGTCACAGAACCAGCATGTGGCATATATTGCAGTCTCATTAGAACAGCAATGCAGTCAATATAATAAACCCTTCCTTCTCTGGAACCTCGCTACCTACTTCCAAAAGTGGCTAGTGACTGAAAAGCAGGTAACAATATGAGAAAATATGAGATGATCAACACCACACTAAAAATTTTCTACGAGAGAAAGATAATTATAAAAAAGAATCATCCGAGGTCACAGCAGAGTTAATTGGTTCTAAAACATTTAACTTCTAAATAAAACTAATGTTAAGCCTAGAACACTGACAAAATATTTCTATTCAGCACTAGCCTGCAACTCTTTATGCAAACGCTCACTTTATGCAACACAGATGTTGTTCTATAGCTGCGTGTAATTTGGGTTTTTATAAATGAAACTCTACTTTCTAGTGATGTTTATATTATTATTTCAGAGATGCTTTGTCCACATTTTTATTGAATTTGTTCATACTGACTTTTAATGTTTTAAATTCGTTTTTTAAATCACTTGACCTTTCAGCTGAATAATTTACAATCTTAAATATCTAAATACCTTCAGGGACTTTCTATTTAAAAAAACTGATAGGGTTCATGTGCCAACAAGAGGGCAGAATAGTTGTTTTCAACAATCCTCAGCAACCCAAAAACCTAAGAAAAAGGAATTATGTGACAAAGAAAACATATAGTGAATTTTTGGGGCAGAAGATTCTATTTGCAAGGTGTATGTATGTCCTCTAATTCTTTTTTGTTAATTCCCAGGTCTCCCTATTTTATTCAAGCTGGAAGGACAGGGGCTACTCACAAGGTTGTTCCCACCAATGGTCAGCATAAGAGGTCTGACCCGCTCCATTTCCAACATGGGCCAGTATGGCCCTCTTTAGGCAACCCCCTTTCTTGGAGGCTCACCATACTGATGACAGACTCAGTACAGATACCTCATCAGCTTGGCCCTTTGTAGCTTAGAACTCCTGAGAGATATGACAGCCTTGGTCTCCCCAATAGCTGGGAGTACAGGCATGTGCCACCATGCCCTGCAAATGTCTCCAAATTCATCCATTTTTGTAAAGTCTCTGTATATTTGTAAAAGTTATTTGTGATTCTAGCCTCTTGTTATTAGGTCAATTGTACAGAGAGATCCTGCCAATATTATTACTGAAAAGAATATAAAAATCACCAGTGAACATTTAGGCAAATGAACAAAAATCATCATTTTACAAGCTGATCCTTCCTCCTGATAAAGCTAGACTTTCTTTAAGCAAGGTTCTGGGTACTATAATGATGGTCCCACAGGGTTCTCAAGGTAGTTAAGAAGCTATTCCAAAATTCAATGGATATAAAGCAAAGTTTCCTACCTAATAGAGTAAAAGACAGAATAATAACTTGAAAGCATATAGCGCTTTACAAGGTTAACAAGAATCTCTTGCAAGTATCCTCATTTTACAGATGAGAACACTGAAGTTCAGAGTCATAAAATGACTGACCCAAGATCATACTAAGCATCAGAGCTAGGAGTCCAACAGGTATCCTGAGTTCAAGACTTGTAGACTAGGTCTTTTCAACATTTCTCTCTTTTCTTCAAATTTACCAAAAGCAAGGAAGCACAAAACAATTTACAGGACCACTGTCATAGATAAAGTCCATTGTCCTGAGAAAAGGGACTACAGGTAAAGGGAAAGATAAACAAGGAAAGAAAAACCTCACCGAATATCAAATTTGGTACAGTTTTCTATGTCTCCCCACCAAGAACTATGATCTTTTCTTTCTTTTTGTGGCCCCTAAATGACAAGGGTGAAGCAGATGAGAGTTGGATGAATTCAAAAGACACTATCTCAGGTTATAAGTGAGGCCATGGGGTCTTCCTATCAAGTTAAAGTGGTCTGTAGAATAAAAACTCTGAGATCCACTAAGGCATAATTACTCTTTTCTCTTCCAAAGAGATATATTCATTATACAAACTTGTGAAATCTTAACAACCTCCAAAGGCCAGGCCTAGAAAGGCCAACACTGATGCCAGATTGTGCCATGTATTCCGAACAAGAATCAAGAAAAAGAGGGCTTGCCAAGCAATGATGGGCCATTTAGCATAATCATCAAGTAGACACACACAGGTGTGTCATCAATAAATCCTTACTGATGATAAACATTGTTGGCCACATTTAAGAAAGGGAGGACACATGAAGTATAGCCATGAGACAGCCAAGTTAATAATAATAGATTATGTTAATTTTTTAAACTAAAGTTTGCATGTAAAATGCAGGGTTTCCACAGTTATTCACCACTTTAGATTTAACATTGCTTTGGATCATAAATGTTATTAAAAAATAAAATGACACCACCAACTAACAACACTGGGAAACACTATCAGGTAACAGCAAAATTCCAAATCAATGCAGAAATAACTCCCTCCCTCCCATTAGTCAACACTCATCAACATGTCCCTCCCAGGAAGTGAAGAGCTGGATCGTCTTATCTTTGAACAACAACAAAACCCCACCTTAACTCTAAACTTTGGCAAGCTAAAATGGCAAATTAATTCTGCAGATAGAAAGCCCCTTTCTTCAAATGCCCTTTGGGACAAGGGTTACCTTAAATTTAACTGCTATTAATTTCCAAAGGTCCATGAACAATTAAGGGTTTTGAGACTATAATCAACATGAAACTTACACTCAAAGCTTGTCCAAAAAAGCAGTCAAATATTAATATCTGACTGGGTCCCCTGAATCCTACATTTACCTACTCCACTCAGGTGCATGCTCATGTATCCCTGGCTGGATGGAGGCTTAATTCTACTCAAATTTTGACCTTAGTTTTGGCATACAGGGATCATCCAGTCCACAAATTGTTGGTTAAGCATCAAGATAATTCCTGTTGCAGGTCATCCATCCAGTTCTGATCCTAGTTCCCTGTAGATCTAGATTCATAACCTGTTACCTAACCCCTCTGTATTCTCATCCTAGCTACCCAATCTCTACATACACTTCCCTGGGCTTCCTGATCGATGAATCTACTTATCCCCAAGACTGCCTCATCCAGACTATTCAAAGGACTGCTATCTATGTACACCTTGTTGTCTATGCTGATCTAGGATTAACCCTTCTGCCTGGATATTCTAAATTTCTATAGCTTCTACAAGACTTCTTTCCTGTTCCCTATAGCTGCTGGAATCTCTCCCCTCCTACTCCAGATCCCCCATAAAACTTCCTCCTGTAGCTATAAGTTGGCTAGATAATCAGTTCTTTGAAAGCTTTTATCTTCATATCCACAGCACCGAGCACAATAACTGGTGCAAGTTATGCAATTAATATATACCAGAATCACTGATTGCGTTGAACTTAACCCAGTCAGATCTATATTCTTAGAATGACTACAAACTGTGTGATGCTGGGAAGTAAATACCGACTCTGTTTGAAATGGGGGAAAGAAGATCACCAGGGTGTGAAAAGTAACAGGAGGAACATAAAGAGCTCAGAGAAAGCAGAGGTGGGAAAACATCTACAGAGACAGCAATCCCCTCCATCTGCAATGTTTACATTACTGGCCCATTACTACTACTACAAGCACAGCTACAGCTCCCACTGCTTCTCTGCATCCTTCTCCCTGATTCCATTCCTAGACTGTATTTATTACCCATGAAACTTGTTCTATAGGGCCATATTTCACCACAATTAGTAGCTTACTGTATACTATATTTTTTTCTCTCTGGCTATTTCAGCAGATTTTCAACAGCAATTTGGTTTATACCTTGTCTCCACAAACGGACTTGGAGACAAGGACCTGATCTTACACATACCTTTTTTTAAATTGCCCATTGCATCCAGCACACTGCTAGATACAAAGGTGGTTTTTAATACTTGATTTATTTCTGTCTTTATAATGGAAAAGTAAAGTTCCTATCTTCTCCCTATTATTACAAACATCTGTTGAGATGCAACTGTGTACAGGACAGTAGAGACCAAAAGACAACCATGGCAGTTTTTTTTTTCCCCAGATGCCCTCGAACCCTAAAAATACAACTTTCAGTGTTGGTTCTAGTTGCAGTCAGAAGGCATTGATAAAAATACCATTTTAAGTGTTGATTCTGGATACAGTCAGAGAGGGCAAGACAGATGACTTTTATTTGGTATGTGACAACTAAGTCACACGACCTAGATTCCCATAAAGTTTATATGCTCTAAAAAAGGGAGTACTTTTCATGATGCCCCCCCAAAAAATTAGCTAGCTAAAATTCATCCAAAGACTGATATAAAAAAAAAAACCACCACTATCACAACCAGGTGAGTCCATTTCCATCCTAAAACAAAAATGAACATTAAAAATACTGACACAAACCAGTTTATTGTCTCTAGTATTTCCTTTGTGAAAGTTTGGTTGGCTCCATTAAGAAGAAACCAGCCTGAGACAGCTGGTGCAATTTCCAAATGAAATTTTAAAAAACTATTTCTGGTACAGTGTAGATGCCTTACAGAATGGAACTATAGTCAAACATTTTTTCACAGGCCTAGTGACATCATGTATTCTGGCTCAAGATTGGAAATCACCTATTTTATGTTCCAATTTGTTTCTAATTCCAGGGGAAAAAACAATTCCTTAGGTGCTTTGGAAAGCTGCACATACATCTTTCATTCCCTTTCCTTGTTTAGATGAAGAATGATTTTAATGAAACCTGCCTGGATCCATCTAACTGCTTACAACTTAGAAATGTTATTGTGGTTTGCTGGAGAATTACAATTCAGTCCATCCTCCAGTTGTCAAATTGATTTTCCTAAAGTACAGGTCTAATCACGTTACATCCCTATTCAATAAACTCCAGTAGCTCTCTATTACTACCTACCAAGACCAAACAAAAACCCTGCTTGGCCTTTAAAGCCCTTCATAACCTCACCTCTTCCTAGCTTTCCAGTCTTACTGTACTCTACGTCTTCTACAATCCAGGAACTCTATCTTCTTTGCAGTTTCCCAAAAATAACTGCATTTTCACCGGCTATCTCCCCATACCTGAAATGCCTTCTCTTCTCACCCCTGACTCTTATTTCCTTTAGATCTTGGCTAAAACCTCATTTCTACAAGAAACCATTCCTGCTTCCCTTCATGGTAGTGACTTCACTCTACAATTATCTCCAATTTATCTTATCTGTATCAATTTTTTATAGTTATTTGCCAATGCTTCCTCCACATTAGAATGTGAGCTTCTGTAGGGTAGGATTTTTGCTTTTCTTTGTACTCCCAGTACTTAGGGGCAGTGCCTGGCACATAGTAGGCATTTAATAAATGTCTTTGGACTTGATTTTTCAACTTTATAACAACATTACAAAAATACCTAGGGTAGGAGATTTTTTTCAGCACTACCTATACCAAAATGGGATCCTTCATCCAATTCTACTCCCAATCCATAACAGAGCTCTTCAAATACCTGAACGGTTATGAGGTAGATCAAGAATTTCTTGTGCAGTGCCATAGCAATTGCATGGGTATAGTACCTAAAACTAATGCCAATGAGTAGAAATTAAAAGAAACATTCTGGCTGAACAGAAATGTTTTTTGGAAAATTAAGAATAAGAATGGCTAGCACATCCCACTTTAAGGTTTGTAAAGCACAAATACTTCATTTTCTCACCAAAACAACTATGGGAGTTTGGTGCTATTATCCCCAATTTACAGCTGAGGAAACAGGCAAACAGAAGTTCAGTGATTTGCCCGAAGACACATAACTAGTAAGTCAGGCAAAACTTGAACTCAGAGTTTCCTGACCGTCCAACACTCTAACTACTGTGCTACCTAATTGATTAAAGAAACAAAATTATGAATTAGGTTGCTTTGGGAACTTCCCAATCAATAAGTATGTTAAAGGAAAGGCTGAATCTGCTAGGAACTCTATATAATAGGGGTTTTCTTAACCTAGGTAGGGTCCATAAACTTGGATGGGGGAAAAAAATTACATCTTTATTTTCACTAACTTTTAGGTTTTTTTGTAATCCTATATATTTTATGTCATGCTTTTAAAAACATGATTCTGAGGAGGTCTACAGGTTTCCACCAGAGTGCCAAAGGGGTTCATGGACAGAGAAAAAGGTTAAGAATCTCTGCAATACAGAAAAAAATTTCTGTGCTGTATGGTATGTTGAACTTCTAGATTTCTTCCAACTCTCATGTTCTCAGGTACTAGAAAGCCAGAAATAGAAAGAAACTCCAAAGCTTATAAATTTGGGACTTTCCCAAGAATAAGAATGTGGAGGAATGGGACTTAGGGAGATACAGATTCTCCCTAACCTGATCTTGCACATCACAAACCATTAAGTGAGGCTTCTGTTTCACAGCACTGCCTAGAATGTTCCCTGTCTCTCGAGGGAAAGGGGGAAGGAGAAGAGCTAACTCATTTTCACTTAATACTTCATTTATGAGGACCTAGGATCAAAGGTTTTAGAGCTGGAAAGGGCTTGAGAATCCATCTAGTCCAACTCCCTTTATTTTAAAAATGAATAAACTGAGGTCTGAAGAAATTATGTAACTTGCTCAGCTTACCAGACTTTTCTCATCTCTCTCAATTTTGCAGACAATCCAAGAAATACAGCTTTGTTCTCAGATCTATTCATCAGTATTTTAAGAGACAGAGAAGAAGCGATGTTACAGGTCAAAAAAAAAATCTATATTCATTTATATTCCCAATACATTATAATCAGTACTATATAGATTTATAACCTCTGCCCAATCTTACTCCTCCACCTTTTGACCTAAGATCTAATTCTCAGTTCTGGATACAGGCAGACCTCTTTCCTCATGTCAGTGTCTGTGTCTTGTCTTTCTTCTCTGACCTGATCATAGATGGGTTATGATGACACTGATCAGACTGGCTCTTTAATAATTTCCTGCCTAACACATCTACTTGTTCTCAGACCCAGTTTACCCTAATTTACCTTTCTTATTCTACTTCCTGTTGATTCTTAGAGTAACTGCTGGATCTGGAAGGGTGACATTAATCTCCCTGTTTATTTAAGGTTTACAATTCCACCCACTAGCACCTTCTTGTTACACAATAACATCTGCAATTTCAGAGCAATTTCTCTAAGTACTGGGTTATGGTTTTTGCAATTACCTTTGACATACAGGTGTGGTCATAAAAGATGAGACTGATTTCCTCTAATTTTATAATCATACCATACCATCTATTTGAAACACAATTCTAAGAACAAAGAGAGCTTTTTTTTTAACTACAAAGTTTTACAAAGGGACACTAATATGAAAGAGACTAACATGACAAATAATTTTTCAAATTAGTTGTGTTTTGTAGAAAAAACTGGGCACTATGGTACAAATCCCAAGCCAGGGATTTTGGGAAGGCTCCTGTCTTCTGGACCTCCAGCTCAAAAACATACTCAGATAGAATGCTGCCTAAGTCCAACCCTCCATATATCCCCCACCCCTTTGGATTCTGGGCCATGCCCTATATTGGTCACTGATCACTGCAGATCAAAACAGAAACAAAGTCGAAGAATAGTCAGAAAAGAAACTAGGAGGCAGAGACTGGGAAACTTTATAAACATGTAAAGACCTTTTCCATCCCAGAACAGAAACGAGAAGGGAAAAAAAAGTACATGAGAGGAGGTATTAATGAGTAAACCAGAATTCTGTTGTTGGTGAATTAAATTTCAAGGATTAGATAGTTAAATTGCCTTATCACAGAATCACTAGATCATGGATTTCAAGCCAGAAGTGCCCTTAGTGGTCATCTAATAATTACAGTTAGTATTTTTATAGTACTTTAAGGCTTACTAAGTGCTTTACATGTTTTCTCATTTGATCTTCACAACAGCCCGGTGAAACATGCTATTATTATCCTCATTTTACAGACAAGGAAACTAAATCTGAGGTTAATTCAAATCCTTCACTTTAGAAATGAAGAAAATGACAACTGAGAAGTTAAATGGCTTGTCCAGGTTCACCAAAGCAGGAAGAAGTCCTAAATAACATCCAGTACAACCCCTCATTTCATAGATGATGAAGCTAAGTCAATAAAACAGCAAGTAATTTTTGCACTAAAAAAGGAAAAACTAACATGAGCTTTCTATGCTCTTTTTCCCATTTAATGATTTCTAAGACAATATCTAAGATAAATGAATTCTAAAGCAGGCTCTCTTACCTGTCTTTTCCTTCACAAATATTGGGAAACAGTATTTTAGGAATCCTAGTGCCAGTCTTGTTCAACCTATTCATTTTACAGATGATTAGTTGTAAATGAAGTATCTTAATTTAATAGAAACTTCCCTCCAGATGTGGAATATCTGATTTAAAATAAGTGACATTTATATAGCACTTTAAGGTTTGCAAAGCACTTAACATTTATTATTAATGTTTAACAACTCAAGTGACCTCAGAATTTCTCTCTCACACATCTCTCATTCTGTCTCTGTTTTCTCTCTCTCTCTCTCTCTCTCTCTCTCTCTCTCACACACACACACACACACACACACACACACACACACACACACAGACACACACACAAGCCCCCTGCTTCATTTCTAGGGGTGGGTTGTTCCTCCTTAGGCAATCTAGTGTATTCCATCTTCTAGGGCTCACTATACAAATATCAAACTTCTTTATTCTATCATACCTCAGGATTCTTGAGCCCAAGAGATGCTCCAACCTGGGCCTCCCCTATGGTAGTTGGGATTATTACAGGCATGTGCCACTACTACTAGAATATTTTACTTCTTTAACAAGTGAAATATACATTGCTCTTAAAAAAAGGTAATCATATAAATAACTAAAGTTGGGATGGGAGGGAAGTTAACTGCAGAGACAAGTAATCTTCAGGTTACAGGGATGGTTCTGAGGTTCTCTCATGCACAATTGACCCTGGCTTCACATGTCACCCTCTCTGATTTTCAACTTGTAACTACTTTTGAGAAAAACTGATTCTTTTTTAGTTTCATATAAATATTTTCTTACAAAATGAATTATGCCAAGATTATATGGCTAAATACTAAAAAGGAAATTCTAGTTCTATAAAAGTTGGTATAAGTACCTAGGTAATTGTTATAAATACTGAATACTTATCATAAGAACTGTCAAAAAGGAATGCTTAGTATATATCACTCAAATCTATAAAAATAATCAAAATAATTGGTCCTTCCAAAAAGTCATATTGGCAAGTTCATCCTATAACAAATGCTAAAAGGATCTCTAGTCTCAGAGCCACATATAATACCATATTTAAATAAAGGAAAATTATGCACAGAAACTAGGGTCCAACTAACATTTTTTGGACATATGAACATATGTCCAAACCACGGTTATCACTGAGCTGGAAGACACCTCAGAGATTATTTACTCTAAGCACCTCAACAGAAGAAACAGGGAAACAAAGGTAAAAATGACTTGCCAAAAGCCACAAAAAGATGAAACAGAGTGACAAGACTCACAGTCAGGTTATTCTGACTCCAAAACTAGCACTTTAAAAATCTGATTCTAAGCTTTCAACTCAAAAATCCAAAACTGCACAAGAAAACTAACTAACCAAAGCACTGAGATGCAAAGGGATTTGTCCATGGATTACACAAACTATCTAAAGGCCAAATCAAAATTATAAGTCAGATCTCTTAAATTCTAATTCAATATTCTTTTCCCTACACTATGCTATCTCCTTCCTTAAATCCAATTTGGAAAGAGCTGGTAGCAACATTTTACGTCCAATGATTGGAGAATAACTGAACAAATAGAAGTATGTGAATATAATATAATGTTATCACATCATAAAGAGTAACAGAATTCAGAGAAACATGTGAAAACTTGTATGAAGTAATAATACAAAATGAAGACTGCAGAGCCAAAACAGTGTAAATAAACTCAATATTGAAAGACAACACAACTATGGTCAAATACAAGTCAATGCTCAAATTTAACAGAAAAAATGGATGCATTCTTTCAACAACTAATGAATTATTTGGGGGTGGGGTAGACTGAAGTAGTACCTTAAATGAAGGAGGCTGTTTGGACCTGGCTGTTGTGTCAAAACAAGAAGTATCGATGATTTTTTAAATTAAGTTTGTCAGTTTTTTCTAGGTAACTGATTTCACATAATTTGAGATTTTACAAACCTTAAATAACTTGAAGTGCCCAAACTTCAACATCTGTATTTCACCATACTATTCTGGAACCCAAGAAAATCAGAAAGTATGAGGGTGACTAACCTACTAATTTTACCTAGAATTCCTAGCTAACAACTAGTTATTAGGGCTCAAAAATCCTGAATTTGCTCAAGGTCATAAATTACTGAGTTATCTTTCCTGAGTCAAAACAGTGGCTACTGGATTCCTCTTCTGAGAAGCACATTGGTTTCAGCAATTTAAGTTATGATGGGATGGTCACACCCTTTAATTCTGACACTCAAGGACAATACTGACCAGACAAAAGACTGACAGATCTTGGAGGAAAGAGAACTGCAACAGGAAAATGTGGATATTGGGCCTTGAGTTTTATGGCATAATCTTACTATTATTAAAAAAAAAACAGGCAAAGAGGCACTAAAAACTTGCTTTCTACCACATCCTTCTAATCATATGTATATATGTGTGTGTGTGTGTGTGTGTGTGTGTGTGTGTGTGTGTGTGTGTGTATTCTAATGATTACACTTCACTTCTTTCCAAAGCTAGGCAACACAACCAAGGTCCTGCTCACATGTATTAGTCATTTGGTACAATACCAAAAAAAAAACCAGCTGTGATGACAGTGTTTACTAGGTATCGATATTATAAATTTTAAGAAATATTCTTTAAGGGACTTTCTATTATAGACAAGAGTATTTAAGCGACTCTCCCAAAATGAGATTATTGATACTGTTCACAACAATAATAATAATAATTACTAGCATTTACATAGTACCTACTATGCGGTAGGCACTTTACCAATATTATTTCACTTGATCCTCAAATATCTGTGAGATAGATGCTATCATCCCTGTTTTATGGTGGAGAAAGCGAAAGCAAAGAGTAGTTAAGCTTGCTACCCAGGGACACACAGTTAGTTAAGTGTCTGAGGTTGGATTTGAACTCAGGTCTTCCTGACTACAGACCCAGTGCTCTATACACTGTCCCATCTAGCTGTCTCTTTTTTCAAAAAATTTATTTAACTTTTAACATTCATTTTCACGAAATTTTGGGTTCCAAATTTTCTCCCCATTTGTCCCCTCCCCCCACCCCAAATCACCGAGCATTCTAATTGCCCCTATCACCAATCTGCCCTCTCTTCTATCATCCCTCCCTTCCCTTGCCCCATATTCTCTTTTGTCCTATAGGGCCAGATAGCTTTCTATACCCCTTTACCTGTATTTCTTATTTCCTAGTAGCGAGAACAGTACTCGACAGTTGATCCTAAAACTTTGAGTTCCAACTTCTCTTCATCCCTCCCTCCCCACCCATTCCTTTTGGAAGGCAAGCAATTCAATATAGGCCATATCTGTGTAGTTTTGCAAATGACTTCCATAATAGTCATGTTGTGTAAGACTAACTATATTTCCCTCCATTCTATCCTGCCCCCCATTGCTTCTATTCTCTCTTTTGATCCTGTCCCTCTCCAAGTATCTGCCTCTTTTAAAGAAAAAAATACATACACATTCAAGGTAGAACAATACCAATTGTAAAAAGCAATATTGCAGACTTGGGAATTGGGGAGATGAAGGATTGTGTAGTTTATATCTTTGGATATAATCATTTCAAATGATTTATGATTTCATCAATGTAGGTACTCTCTCCACTTTGCAAACCAAAACCCATCCTTTCATCCTTGCCAATTCTGGCCCATGTTCTCTAATAAATATCCCAATACCTATGCTCTGGAGGCCTTTCCCTATGTCACAAGATCATAGGTTTAAAGCTAGAAGGAACCTCTTCATTTTGCAGATTAGGAAGCTCAGAGAGGTTAACTTACCCAAGGTCACATAGGTCGTAAAGTGGCAACAAATAGGATCTGAACTCTGATCTGTGATTCTAAATCTAGCTTCTTTCCACCATACCATACTATCTCCTTTTAACGTTTCATGTATACCAGTGTAGTCCCCTGGGTTGCCCATCTGTAAAACTGATCATTTCGGGAGTGGGATGGATGGGAATGGGAAAGGGAGAAACCAAACCTAGGATTTCATTCACATAAAGAACTTCAGATGGTGTGTATTACGTTTTGGTTTGTTATATGATTTCTCCCATTTATTTTAGTTCGTCTACACAGCATAACTATAGTGAAAATGTGTTTAATGGGAATGTATGTGTAGATCCTATATAGAACTGCATGCCGTCTTGGGGAGGGAGGAAGTGGGGGGGTAAGTAGGAGGGGAAAAAAATCTAAGTTTTAAGGTAGTGATTGTAGAACATTAAAAATAAAAAAAATTAAAATTAAAAGAAAAAACTTCAGATGAAGGAACTCCCTATTACCAAAACAGGTGGGCACCAACTCTATAACTTAGTTGTAGAGTCTTAGAGTTGTCTGGGGGACTGAGAACTTAACTGACCAGCTCAGGTAAAAAAGTCAGCGTATGCCAATGTCAGGTCTTCCCAGACAAGGGCTTGCCTGTATAGCTGATAACCCAGTTGGAGGTGCTACAGAAAAAAAGAAAAAAGTATGTCACTCCTGCCTGCATGGAGACAAATAACACACAACAGGCTATGATTAAGTTCCAAATAATTCTGTTAGTCATCTAGCATTTGTCTATCATGTGCCAGGCACTGTGCTAAGCAAACAAACAAACATTATTAAGAATTAATAAGTTCAGTTGTTCATCAGAACCTGACCTACCAATATGCCTGAGCAGGGCATTTGACCTCTCTAATTCTTGTTCTCTTTACCTGTCAAAGGGGAAAAATCCTTTTAACTATCAACCTCACAGAACTGCTGGGAGGAACTACCTAAATCTTAACTTGCTCTAAAATGTGATTTACAAATTGGTAAAAGGTAAAAGAAATTGGGAAAAGAAATTGGGAAAAGGGAATTTGGGCTAGGGCACACAATATGAACAAGTAACCTTCATAAACTTTCTATCCTGAAATCCTGATTTTTCTCCTACTCAAAGGAATCTAAACCTGGAAGAATTAAGCATGAAACTGCTATTTTAAGATGTACCCAGATTCCTAACTTTGAAACCTGGTGGCATTTTCACTGATTGTCCCACAAGCATAGAATGCTCGCCCTTTTCATCTCTGCTTGCTGGTTTCCTTCAAGCCCCAGCTAAAAATCTAACCTTCTACAAGAAGCCTTTCTGGATTCCCCCTTAATTCTAGTGCCTTCCCTCTGCTGATTATCTCCAATTTACCCTGCATATATCTTAGTTGTACATAGTTGTTTGCATGTTACCTGCTGCCTCACTAAACTGTGAGCTTCTTGAGAGCAGGGACTGTCTTTTGCCTATACATATATATAATAAGAGACATATAGATATATACATATATATCTGTGTGTATATATATATGTACATACACCCATACACAAACATGTAGTTCATATATATATATATATATGTGTGTGTGTGTATATATATATATGTATATATATATGTATATATATATATATATATATATGATATCTATATATCACATATAGTTCAGTGCCTGGCACACAGAAGACATTCAATAAATGTTGAGTGACTGAGACTGGTGGGTCCATCTTAGAAGTCCCAGGTATTTTACAAACCTTAGTTCATGTGTCATCAGAAAGTATTTGTCAAATGACCTCTAACATTTTTCACTGCTAGATATGGACTATACTTACAATCATAATTTGTTACAATCTATTCCAATACTCTTCCCCCCCACCCCAAAGATGCAACATAAAGCTCATACTCCTCAGTGTCCAACAGATTAATAAAATAGGATTGCTATCACCTTGAATAAAACACTGACGGAAAGCTCTACATAAAGTTTGTTATAAAATCCCCAATCAGCTATCAACAAAAACCATCTGGAAGGTTAGGCTCTTTAGGCATCCTATTCTAGGTATCTGGGATTGAACCCTGGGATATAAAGAACTCTAAATTATGAACTTCACTTCTTCCATTAATACTATGTAGAGCAGTGTTCTCAAACTCAAATGGAAACATCCCTGAGGTCATTTATTGGCCCAGAAAGTCACAAATTCATGTCACCTATGTTGTATCATATTTTTATTTATTTTGTTAAACATTTCCTATTGACATTTTAGTCTGGTTCCTCTTAGCATTAGGGAGTTTGGGAGGCCCCTTGTGGACCCACAGCTCCAAGTATGTCACATCTAACGAAGAGTAAAAGTCAACTATTTGTTCCTTCCAAACACAAGTCATTCACAGCATCCCATTCTTTCAATCCATGAAGATGTACATCGAAAAATTATAAATTTAGAGCTGGAAGAGACCTTAGAAGTTATGGTATACTTCAACACTCTTATTTTACTGATGAAGAAATTGAGGCCCAGGAACATTCAGTGACTTGCCCTGGGACATAGTTACTACGTATCTGGGATGGAATTTAGACCTATACCTTCCTAACTCAAAGTCTGAACCCTGTCCACTCTATTAGAAAGAGAAAAGATACAATAAACTTCAAATTTTGTAACACTTGCACATATTTGTTGTAGATCAGTCATTTTTCAGTCATGTCTGACTCTTCATGACCCCATTTGGGGTCTTCTTGGCAGGGACACCAGGGTGGTTTGCCATTTCCTTCTCCAGGTCATTTTACAGATGAGGAAACTCAAGCAAACAAGGTTAGGTGACTTACCCAGGGTCACACAGATAATATGTGTCTGAGAACAGATCTGAACTCAGGAGGAGGAGTCTTTCAGACTTCAGGCCTGGCACTTTTTTCACTGCTCCACATAGCTGCCCTTAAGGATTAAGATCTTTGAAATGCACTGATGTGATCAATCTCTTAACATGGTAGACAAAAGGTAAGTTACCAAAATGTCAGTCAGCAAAAGTAAAAAAAAAAAACCTGGAGAACACACACACACACACACACACAAACACACACACTTTCATCTTGCTCTTTAATCCTTGCATAACTGCCAAAGAACTTCCAAGTGCACAATATCTCATTCACAAAAAAGGTGAAACCTGAAAATTTTAACATAAAGAATCTTAATACCAGATGTTTTATAGCTGCAATTTTCATGCAAGAAAACAGACAAAGAATGCTAGATTGACTTTTTGGAGTAATCTGAACATTTAAATTTATAAGTACAATGTAATTTTACCATGAACAAAGAATATAACATGTTACCAAAAGGGAGGTGACTAAAGAACAACATGTGCCTTGTAAAAAATCCATCTAGATTTTCTATCTGCTGACTGATAATGCCCTAACTAGTGTTCAAGCAGCCATGGAGAAAAAAATAAAAATGTACTCCCTTCTTTCAAAACTTAAGAAAAAAAACAATATAAGAATCTGTTGCAGCATCTGCAGATACAATGAGCATAAAAAATTCACCTCAGAGTTGTAAAATCAAATTCTAAAGATTTTTCCTGTCATTAATATTTATTATGAGTGCATATTATGTGTAAGGTGCTGTGTGTACTGCACAGATTGAAATAAAATATAAGATATAGTCTCCTCAATTAATCTCTGGTTTAATTTAATTTTTTAATTACTTTAAAGAATAAAAGATGTCACATGGCAATTTGATACTACTTGCCAAGTGACTTGTACAAATACCAAAGTACTAGAGGATGATACGGGTTGGAAATATCAAGACAGATGGACAAAGAAAATAACAGGAAAATCTTCATGCAGGTACCCTCCAGCTTGCTCCCATACACTTCAATGACTCTTCACAATGTCACCAGATGAATTTTCCAAAAATACCATTCTTATAATATCATTTTCATGTCCCACAACCTTCATAAGTGCCTATAAGATAAAGAACAAACTGTTCTGCTAAGCATTCAAGCTCTTCTGGATTTTCTTCATTCAGCTACTTCTACACAAGAGCAAGGGCTTTTAAAGACCTTCACAATATGCATTACATTCCCACTATATACCTGATCCTGACACACAACAAACTCTCCATATCTCCAGTTTCCTCTCCTATGCACTGGCTCTTTTCTCACTTCTACCTCTTAGAATCTCCAAAACTCTGCTCAAGTGATATCTTCTATACCGGTGGTATGATACTCAAATAGAAAAGGGGGCCACTAAACTATATGTAAGGATCCCTGCAGACTGCATAATGACTTACTTTGGAAGTGTGCTATTATCTATATTTTACTGTATTTTTATTTATTTTGTTAAATATTTCCTAATTACATTTTAAGGAGGCTTGGCAGGGTGGTGGGCTACAGGCCTAGTATTTTACACCTCTGTTCCATATAAAGCCTTTTCTCACCCTCTCAACTACACATGTCCTCCCCCCTCTAAACTCACCTTGTATTTTACTTTATACATATTTTTTATATGTACATTTTATCTTCCCAGATAAAAGGAAATGAGAGCAAAGGCTATTCAAGGTCTTTGTATCCACAGAGACTAGGACAGTTATCTAGAACATGATACAGACTTAATATATGCTTGTTGTTTGAAAAACTTCACTCCAGTAACACTGGTCTAGTCTCCCAATGACATTCCATACCTGTAAAAACCCTTCCCCATATATCCGAAGCCTACTTTTCTTTCATTTAAGGGGCAAACTCAAATTCCCTTTCTTTCTTAATGCCTCCTGACCATATCTGAAATCCTCTAGTGCTTAACTGGCTTATTACTCACTGGCATCAATAGCGCCCTAACCATTTTGTTATCTTTCATGTGCCATCCCAACTTCTCCCTACTACCAAGCAAAATAAAGCTCGTGCTGGTCGGTAATCTCTCACAGGGCTGAAGTACAATGCTTTGCACCCAGGGTCATGTGACACAAAGGCTCTTGAAGCTGTTAAGAGTCCAGTTGACAATCCACATTTTACAAATGAGGATTCTAAGCCCGGAGAGGTGGAATGATATGCCCGCGTAACAAGCCCCGGAGGCGAGACTCTCTGACCCCAGAAGCGGCGCTCCTTTCCACGCCGTACACTATTCACTGCCTCCCCATAGGAGGGGTTCGATAACTGACTGATGAAATCCTACACAAATGCACAAGCCTACCCTATGTTTTCCAACAGCTGTTGGTGAAAGAAACTTAACCCTTTAAGGTGTCTATAAAGAACTACCAAATAAAGTTTTTGATATAACGTGACGGACAACCACCTGAGCTTCCTTCCCAACAACAGAGTGCACCGTTCCTCCCGAAGGTTCCAACTCCCCCCACCCCGCCCGCCTCCGCAAGATGGAAGGGCTTGGGGATGCCCTTTAAAGTCTCTTCCAGATCAAAAAGCCTAGGAGACTACGGCGCAAACGGGGAGTTGGGAGTCAGGGGCAGCCCCGCGACGCGGCGGCCCGGGGGAGGGAGGGCGCAGCGCCCGAGCGCCTGGCAGTCCTCTCCGGCCCCGGCCCAGCTGCAGCAGCTGCAGCTCCTGCTACTCCTCCGGCTGCTCCTCCTCCTCCGGCAGCTCCTCCCTCCCTACCTGCTTCTCTTTTGCTCAGGTTCTCTTCCCCTGGGAAAAGTCAGATTCCGCCAGTGGAGGCTTTGCTTCCAGCGGTCGGACCCGGTCCCACCGGAGGGGCATAACTTGGCCCGACCCCCGCCACCCCGGTCGCCGCACTTTGCTGCCCGCGGCGGCGCGGCGCTTCTCGGCCTCCCCGCACCGGCCTTGTGACATAGTCCCCGCGGCGACCCTAGGTCACACAAGCGGCGGATCCGTGCCCTCCGCTCTGCCCGGCCAGGCAGGGCCCTCGCCAGGCTCGCCCTGTCCGGTGCCCTCCCTCCAGGCCCAGGCTCCTGGGCTTCTCCCCGGCCCGGGCTCCCAAGGAGGACTGCGGCCAGCCGGCTGTCTCGGGAACCTGGGGGCCAGGCGCCGGGAGCCACGGGGTGGGGGCTGCGGAATCGCCCCGGTAGCTGCAGCCTCGGACCCCAGCCGCACTCCCCCGGGGGCCCTGGTGCTGCGGCCCGATAGGGCCGCCCGCTTACCCCGAAAGATGCTCCCCGCAGAGGCGAGCGGTGAGGACGGGGAGGAAGGTCGTGCCGAGCGCGGGGTGCAGCAGCCGCCACGCTAGCCCGTACCGCATACCCCAGCGCCACCGCCAGGAGCACTGGAAACGCTTCCTCCAGGCGCCCGGAGCTGGCCCAGCCCACTGAGCATGCTCAGTCGGACAACTCGCGCCACCCTCCTGGGCCGGGCGCGAGCGCCACGGAGGAGGCGGCAGTGGCAGAGGGGGCGGAGGGAGAGCTCAGCCGGGCCCCGAGGGGCGGGGCGCGTGCGAGTCAGCTGGGTCGGGACTCAGCAAAAGGCGCAGAGCAGGATGCGCTCTGGCTCGGGGGTTGCTGAGAAACAGGTGGAACCCAGGGGAGGGAGGGCTGGGGCGAATGGGTTATTTGAGGGGAGCACCGTATGGACAATCTAAAACAGGGTCTGTGTACTTGCAGAGACGCCCCCATTGGCTGTGGTGGACCAACCGAGGTGAAGGTGTTGGAGCCGGGAGCGTCCACATCCGCGCTGAAAACCAATCACCAGCCTCGGTCCTGCATGCGAACTGCCCCTAATCGCCCGGGTAACGGCCCGCGGGCGCCCTCTAGGGTAGAAGGGGCCGGGAGGACTGACTCTAAGAGTCCTCAGCAAGTACTGGTTTCCCACAGCCAATCATTTAAGTAACTGATTTGGGTTTAAGGCCTGGCCCTTAGGAAGTGGGACATCTAGCCCATAATCCCCAAAATGTCTAGTGAGGTTTCAGCGATGACAATTTTGGGGCAGAGCACCTGTGGGTAAAGGTAGCATAGCCTATGTGGACTGAGGCAGAGCAGCATTGCCTAGCTGGAGCTGGCCAGTTGGGTCCCTAGTGGGGCAGCTCCTTCTACTCACAGATTGTTGTTTGTCCTTCCTTCTGGACCCAAAACCCTCTGGCTCTCGTTGAATGGCCAATAATAGGTCCCAGCCCAAGCCTCCTTTGGCCCTTATTTGAGCCCTGAAGGTTCAGAATGAGTGTAAATTAGCAATTGTCTGAAGGGTCTTCACCTCCCAGAATGATTTATTTTTGCCTAGGTCAAATAGGCCATTTTTTTGCCTCATTTCTTACCTATCCTTAATCACTGAATGAGAGTTGCCTCAGTCAAACAGATATTAAAAGGACCAAAGTCTCCCACTGCATCAGGGCCATCTCCAGTCATCCTGATCTATATCTGGCCAATGGACCCCGATGGCTCCAGAAGAGAGAGTGAGGCTGGTGACTCTGCACAGCCCTGCCTCACTTAAATCCAGTTCACTTGCAGAAGGAAGGACAAACAACAATATTAAATGCCTATTGTGTGTAGGTATGAGTATGCCAGTGCAAGGAGAAAGGGGGAGACTGAAAGTTTAAGACAGTTACAGTCTTCATGAAATTTACAATTCATTAAGAGGATAAAGGGGCAGCTAGCTGTTGCAGTGGAGAGAGTGCCAGACCAGGAGCCAGGCCCATTCTCCAGCTGAAATCTGTCCTTAGGCACTTACTACCTGTGTGACCTTGGACAAGTCACTTAACCCTGTTTGCCTCAGTTTCCTCATCTGTAAAATGAGCTGGAGAAGGAAATGGCAAACCACTTCAGTATCTTGGCCAAGAAAACCTCAAAAGGGGTCACCAAGAGTTGGAAACTACTGAACAACAGTGAGATAAAATACAAATTCAGCTGTCAAACACAATATAACATAAATGCATCATAGAATTAAATTCCCAAATCCTACAATATTATATATATATATGTACTATAGAATTAACCCCCCCCCAAAAAAAGTGAAATCAAAGGAAAAAGGTCCATATGGATCAAGAAAGGCTTCATGAAGGAGGTAGCATTTCAGTTAGCTCTACAAGATGGTAAGAATTCAACAGTTCAAGAGAGGGAGGGAGGACATGTCAGAAATGGAACAAGAGGAGTAAAAAGGCAAAAAAAAGTCAGTTTTTACTGAAGCTCACTGGAAACCAGCCATTATAGCCATTATGTTCTTCACTATAGATCTGATTTCATTGTAAGGTAGAGCCATGCTGGATTCTATCCAAGGGAATTTCATTACTGAAGTGCCAAAAGGACTTTATTATAAAGCAGTTTCACTTATAAGGCAGTCTCAAGGCATGGACCCTGAGGCTAGAGTTATGGTGAGGCTCCAGGGCTAGAACCTACACCCTAGCAAATGTAAAGTCACTTTCAGCTTAGTACCCCCACATTATATGGAATAAGCATTTTAGAGCAAGACTCCATTAGGATACTTTACTGAAACCTTTCTGAATATTTTAAGTAAGGAAGTGATTTAATATAAATATATTGGGATGTATTAGCAGAAAATAGCTGCAAACTGATATTCTACATGATTTCAATTAACTAATCATCCAGATGAGAAAGTGATGATAGTAATTTATTGGCTCACTTTCAAGTAAGTGCCTGCTTTGAATATCAATAGAAAAATCTTCATAGCCTTGTTGGTTTGCTCACTTCTTGTGTTGTCTTCCAATAGTAACTTAAAAGAAGGGAAGTTGTGACATTACTTCTACCTCCTTCCTCACATCTCTTCATCATTCACCAGGATTTTTTAACTCAGATTTCTTTCTGCTCAGCAGTTCTGATCAAGATGACAGTGATAGAGAGATAGACAGATAGACAGATAGACAGACAGACAGATATTCAAGTGTAAGTACCAAATACTTTGATGGATCTGTGATTTAATTCATGAGTTTACTCCCTCCTTTCACATCAATTGCAACTACTCACTGCCTCTATGATTCTTTTCTATAGCTCTGCATAAATCCTCTTGACAGGATCCACCTAATTCCCTCATTCTTTCAAATCTCAGAGTAACTAATATCACTTGAACTGTATCTCTCTCTCACTCATAACATGACCAAACTACAAAATTGCAAATTAAAAGAATACTAAAATGAAGGTGTATGCTGTGTAATCGTAAGGACTTATTTTAGCTCTGGAAAAGACATGAAAAAAATGCATCTCCTCTTACTTGGAAAGGTGGGAGATTATGGGTGTAGAATGTTGCACAGGAAGTGTTTGCAATATTATTTGGTTTTACTTAACTGTTTTTCTTTGTTATAAGGGAAGGCTTGCTGATTTGAAAGAGGTATGGTTTATGTATAGGAAAATTACTGTCATCATAAAAAAGAAAAATGGCATCAATAAAACTAATCTTAAAGATAATTGTTGAGTTTGGTTGTTTTGAAAAAAATTCTTTCAATCTTAATGAATGAATTTTCACTTTTATTCAATTCATATGATCAAGCATTTCTTAAATGACTACGTGAAAATTTTACTATAACTGGTGATATCATTAGCCCTATTAATAAAACTGAACTACACAGTAAATGAATTGATGGATGAGAAAACTAATCCAACAACCTCACAAACAAATACAATGCAGGAAGGGGCTGTCAGAAGGCAGCTACCTTCATGTATTATAAGTAGAACTGTGAATTGTTCTACCATTCTGAAAAGCAATTTGTAACTATATTCCAAATGTGATTAAATTTTGAATATTGACCCAGATATACCACTACTGTTTATAACCAAAAAAAAAAGTCAGAGGAGAAAGGAACCATATGCACAAAAAATTTTGTGGTAACCCTTTTTGTGGCAGCAAACAACTGGAAACAAAATAGGTACCCATCAATTTTAGGATGACTGAATAAATGATAAACAAATGTAATGGAACATTATTGAGTTATAAGAAATGATGAATATGATGGATTCAGAAAACTTGAGAAGACATACTTGAAATGTTGTAAAGTGAGCAGAATCTGAAGAACAATTTATATAATGACCAGAATAATGCAAAGGAAAACAACTTTGAAAGACTTCAGACCTCTGATCAAAACAGTGACCAAATTGGCCTTGATAATGAGACATGCTTCTCACCTCTTGGAAGAGGTAGACTAGAGTTGCAAAATGAGACATTTTCAGACAGGACCCGTGTGTGGATTTGTTTTGCTTGACTACACTTATTTGTTTCAAGGAAGGGCTTCTTTTTTGTGGGGGAAGGGGAGTTGGTAGTATGATGGTGAAGAAAAAAAGAAAAGAAAGTAATTTTGAAATACACAAAAGAAAACAAGGGGACACAGACAAGCAAGGCAACTTTGTTTCTACTTAATATATTCTTTTTAAAAACAATATAACAAATTCATAATTTCACATACTATTCTTTGGTCTTCCTGGATATTGATGAGGTAAAGTGAAGGTCACAGCAGGTGTTTAAGTTGAAGAACTAAGAGATCAAGGTTTTTGATGGATCAGCTCTTCAATTTCCCATGTATAAGGGCAGGGGTTGATTGAAGAGAAAGACTATGACCCAGGTATTGAACTCATTGAAACAGAAAGAATAACCTAGAGACTCAGAGATAACTGCAGCCTGGATCTGGATCGGGTGATATTGGCAGATAAAGTAAACTTCAAATGAGGAAAATATCTAGAAGGGGCAGAATAAGGAATATTTTTTATGAGGAATAAGCTTACTCATCCTTCTGACTCAAGGTGGGAGTCATTTAAAAAAAAGTGCTTCCAGTACTGGAAAAAGTCACCAAAAATGGTGGTTTGAGGTGGGGATAGACGGAAGAGAAAGGAAGAGCTAGGTTTTCCCTAAGATGGGAGTGTGAGAGAAAGAGGTGTGAAAAAAGGAGAGAAGCCTGGTAACAAAGAGAAAAATAGTTTCAAAGGACACAACAGAAGGATAGGGATCTGTATCTCAAAGTTAACATTCTTTTAAATATATATATACATATATATATATATATATATATATATATATATATATATATAAAGCTTGTCTCTGCTTAGTTTATATGCCCATACTGGTGCTATATCTGTTGACACAAGGTGACAGATCCTAACATGACACCAGCAGTCAAGGACAAAGTTATTTGGAAGAACTTGCTCCTCTGTCTTTAACTAAGGAAGTGAACAGGTGAAGAAGGAAGCCTCAAGAGACTGAAAATATTATATAATCGTTGATATGGTGAGCTTGCAAGCTCTTAAAGTCTGGTGAAAAATACAGTCCACAATGAAGTAATCGTGTAATTGCAATGAAAGAAGATAGACTTATGAAAGTAATATCAGCACCAAGAGTTGAGATAGGATCGCAAGCTAGAACTGTAGATAAAACTGAATAAAGCAAATGTTGAAAATGCAACTTTAAAAACAGTCAACTAACCTGTTCAAGAAACAAGAAATGAAAGCTATTGTCTTGCATATTCTTCACTAAAGTTCCACTCTCAATGCTATGCAAGCTCTATCAAGTCCAACCCAACTAGAAAGGCTTCAGAGACAGATCGAGTATATGTCCAGTGATGGATGATGTATCCATTGTCCAAGGACCAGCCTTGCTGATTTGGAGAGATTTATCCTCAGAATGTTGGCCACTGCATGATAAATTGCTTTTGGTCATAGTACTCAGGAAGACCTTTTAGATATTGAGAGATTAGGATCTAT
Organism: Notamacropus eugenii; assembly: GCF_028372415.1. Taxonomy (NCBI): domain Eukaryota; kingdom Metazoa; phylum Chordata; class Mammalia; order Diprotodontia; family Macropodidae; genus Notamacropus; species Notamacropus eugenii. The sequence continues at coordinate 209,273,833 of NC_092872.1, forward strand.
AACTCCAATCCAATTCAGTGAGTATTAGTTAAGTACTTACTACATACAGGTCAGGTACTGTGCTAGAGGGAGGGGATACAGAGACAAAAAAATATGCCTTGACATTCAGGAATTTGGAGTCTACAATGGAAAAACAACATCTATGTAGAGAAGTCAACACAAAATGCATACAAAATAATGGGGGGCATGTGAGGGAAGCACTAAATTGGAAGGGGAGGAGAATTAGGAAATGCCTTTTGTGGAAAGTAATCCTTCTGTTGAGCCTTGAAGGAAGCTAGGACTTTCTCTAGAAGTTTGGATTTGAAAGGGAGGACAGATATGGGACAACAGCTTGACGATTAAAGGAAATGTTTTTTAAACTTTTTTTTTAAATTTTCTTTTCAAGTAAAGATCCTCCTATCCTCCCCCTACCATTGAGAAATTAAGAAAACACAAAATCATTACAAACATGTATAGTAAAGTAAAACAAATTCCAAGTCAAAAACCCCAAAACAAAACAATCATCAATCTGCCGAGTCCATCACTTCTCTATCAGGAGGTAGGTAGCACATTTCATCATGAGTATTCTGGAAATGTAGTTGGTCAGTTAGTTGAGCTGAGTTCCTAAATCTTTCAGAAATTTTTTGTCTTTACAGTATCATTGTTATTATATAAATTATCCTCTTGGTTCTGCTCACTTTATTCTGTATTGGTACAAGTTTTTCCAGGCTTCTCTGAAACTATCCTCTTCATCATTAGTTATAGAAAAATACTATTCTGTCACTTTCATATAAAATAACTTGTTCAATCATTCTGCAATTTATGGGCACCCACTTATTTTCTAATTCTTTAACCAAACAAAAAGAGTTGCTATAAATATTTTTTGTATGCATGAGTTCTTTTTCTCTTTCTTTTATCTCTTTAGAGATCTTATAGAGATAGTGCTTTGTCCATGTCTACACATAGTTTAAGAAGCTTTTTGAAAATAGCTCCAAATTGCTTGCCAGAATGGCTGGACCACTTGACCAATGAGTGAGCCAATGTACCTGTTTTTCTATAGCCCTTGCATCATCTGTCATTTTTCCTTTTTGGTCAGCTTTGCCAGTATTATGTGTGAAAGGTAGAATCTCACAATTGTTTTAATTTGTATTTCTCTAAATAGTAGTGTTTTCTTTTTTCATATGTTACTGATAACCTGGTTTTCTTCAAAAAACCACCTATTCATATGTTTTGATCATTTATAAATTGGGGAATAGCTCTTATTCTGACATATTTAAATTGGCTAACTATGCATCTTAAAAATGAGACCTTTATCAGAGAAACTTGTGACAAAGATTTTCCCATTTACCTGTTTCCAAAGGGAAGGTTTTTTTTAAAAAATGAGGGAGATCTAGTTGGTCATTCAGTAAGTCAATAAACATTTATTAAGTACTTAGTATGTGCTAGGAACTATGCTAAGCACAAGGGATATAAAAAGAGTCAAAAGACAATTTCTGTTCTCGAGGACCTCCCATATAAGGCATGCTTGCAAATATTAGGGAGGAGCCAGTGGCTTAGGGAGAGATTGAAATTTAGGGAGGTAGAAAGAAGATACTTTAAAGAGACAATAGAGAATAGGATCAAGAGCAAAAGCATAGGATTACCCTATACTTGGATGCCCGGAAAGAGTTCTAAGTCTTCAGAGGGTATTGTGTCCTGGTAGAAGGGGTAGGAAATGATCACGATGATGAAAATATAGATCCTTAAAGTACCAAATTTGTTTTTGTTTTTTACAAATGCCCAGATCTTACATAATACTTTATATTCTCATATTCTATTCTGAATTATAGTTACATTTTTTTGATTTGAGAATGTGATTTCATCAGTGTAGGGAGCTCCTAGTAAGGGAAAATTACCTCCTGCTAATGCAGATTGGCAACAGTTCTGAGATTTGGAGTCTTAGAGAGTTGCCTGTGGTATTAAGAGGTTAAGTTGATTTGCCTTGGATCCCTCAGATATATGGGTCACAGGGAGGAATTGAATGTTTTTCTGAATTCAGTCTTTCTAAATGCAACCCTCTCTCCAGTTATTGGGTATTATTACATATTTCAGGGCAAGAACTATAATGTCAATTATTATTTTCTATTTCTCTGCCAGCATATAGCAGGTGAACTCATTTACATAGTTCTGTGCTTTCATCACAGTTCCTCTAAGGGCAGTAATAGAAACATTATTTCTATTTTATAGATAATGAGTCAAGTAGAGGCAGGTCAAAAAGCATTACTTTGTGCTGGGCACTGTGCTAAATGCTGGAGATAGGAGGGAAAGAAGAAGCATTTATTAAATGCTTACTATGTGTCAGGCATTATGCTAAGCGTTTTACAATTATATCATTTGATTCTCTTAACAGTTTTGCAAGGTAGGTGCTACTATTATCCCCATTTTACAATGGAGGAAACTGAGGTAGGCAGAAATTAAGAGACTAGCCCACAGTCAACAGCTAGTTAAGTGTCTGAGACCAGGTCTGAACTAAAATCTTCCTGTTTCTAGGTTCAGTGGTCTATCCACTGCAACAGAAAGACAGGTAAAAATAGTTCCTGTCCTCAAAGACTTCACACATTCTAACGGGAGAAACAATACGCAAACAACTACATAAATACAAGCTACATACAGGACAGTGTGAAAGTATTCTCATAGGAAAGGCACTAAAATGAAGTGGAATCAAGTAAGGCTTCTTGTAGAGGAAAAGATTTTAGTAGGACCTGAAGGAATCTAAAAGGTGGAGATGAGGAGGGAGAGAATTCTAGTCATGGGGAATAGTCAGTGAAAATGCCTTGAATTTGGAGATTGTGTGTGTTTGTCCTTCATTGCTGAAGAAGACCATGCCGTCAGAGAAATGATGACATGACTTGCATTTGACTTTGTTTTGAGTGAAGGAGGGCTATGCAGGTCACCAGCCTCACATCTCCTCCAGAGCCATCCAAATCCAGTGATCAGATAGTCATCAGGATGACTAGAGGTGACCCAGGATGAGGCAATTGGGGTTAAGTGACTTGCCCAAGGTCACACAACTAGTGAGTGTCAAGTGTCTGTTGTGAGATTTGAACTCAGGTCCTCCTGACTCTTGCACTGGTGCTCTATCCACTGCAACATCTAGCAGCCCCTTGGTGATTGAGTGTCTTGTTCAAAGAATGGCAAGAAGGCTAGTCACTGGATCAAAGAATAGATGGAAGGAAACAAGTCATAAAGAAAATCTAGAAAGATATGGAAGGGACCAGGTTCTAAAGGGCTTTACATGCCAAACAAAGAATTTCATATTTGATTCTGGAGGTAATAGAGAGTCATTGAAGTTTATTGAATAGGAGGATGACACAATCAGACCTGTGCTTAAGGAAGATCAATTTGGCAGTGGAACAGAGGGTGGAATTGGAAAAGGAAATGGCAAACCACTCCAGTATCTTTGCCAAGATAACTCCATGGGCAGTACTGTTTATGAGGAGATGGTGAAGAGTTGGACACGAATGATTGAACAACATCAGAGAATGAACCAGAGTGGGGTGAAACTTGAGTCAGGCAGACCAACTAGCAGGCTATTGTAATAGTCCAGGGGAGAAGTGATAAAGGCATGCACTAGAGTGACTGGAGAATAACAGGAGAGAAAAAAGGCCTAGATGAGAAATTCTACAAGTGGGATCAATAGGACCTGGCAAATCATTGGATATGGGGAAGAAAGAGAAGTGAGAGTAAGAAGTCCAGAATGACACCTAGGTTGAAAGTCTGGGGGATTGGGCAGATGAGGGTGCCCTCCACCGTAATAAGGAAGTTAGGAAAAAGGGAGCATTTGGGGGGAAATGAGCTCCATTTTGGACATGCTGTGTTTAAGATGTCTCTTGAACATCTAGTTTGAGATGTTGAAAAGAAAGTTGGAGATTTGAGACTAAAGGCCAGAGGAGAGATTAGGGCTGGATAAGCAGAGCTGAGAGGCATCCCCAGGGAGACGTAAAGGAAACCATGGGAGCTAAGGACATCGCCAAGTGAAATAAATCAAGGGAGAAGAGGACCCGGGGCAGAGCCCTGGGGCACACCAATCTTTAATGAGTGTGACCTGGAGGCAGATACAGCAAAGAAGACTGAGAAGGTAGGGAATCAGAGAGAACCTCAGCAAAAAAAACCTAGAGAGGAGAGAGTATGGGAAGACGATAATCAGCAATGTCAACGAATGCATCCAGGTCAGGAAGAATAAAGAATTTTTGAAGAGCAATTTCATTTGGCAATTAAGAGATCACTGATAATAATGAGGCAGCTAAGGCCCAAAGATACACAGCTTTTGTCATTGTTCAGTCATGTCTGACTCTTCGTGATCCCATCTGGGGTTGTTTTTGGCAAAAATGAAGTGGTTTACTGTCAGGCCTAGAGGCCTGAGGGCTACCCGAGTCTTACCTTACCTGTCCCAGGTCTTCGGTTGGCCAAACCGGATAAACGTATGAGAGAAGAGACTTTCCGGAGTCGAACAAGGGTTAGGCTTTATTCAGGGTCCTGGTTACATGTGCAGGGGGAGCTCTTCCTTAGGAGGGAGAGAGAAATCTCCCAAGGAGGCAAAGATCTTACGGTAAGAGATTGGAAGCAGAAGTGTAAGTGGGGAGAGAGGGGGAGGGAAGAGCGAAGAGAGGAAAAACGGAGCCTTCTGTCCTGTCAGGGCCCCTCCGCTAAGAGAGCCTTCAGGCTTTCCTGATCCTAATTAAGCTCTCCAGCCGCATAGTTTGCACCTGAATACCGTGCCTGTTAGATAACAATAGGTGTGCCCAGATCCGGGACAGTCTCGAGGGGGATGCTCCTCCCATCACATTTCTCACAGGAAGAGGCGGAAATACACGAGATTCCTCGGTCTCACTCCTCGATTCCCTGCTGTTTTCTGGGGGGCCTCATGAGAACTCTAAGATTTAGAAGTTCCCACCTTTACCCGCCCGAGACTGTCCACATGGAATTGAGCTTCCACCCCCAACAGTTTACGGTTTCCTTCTCCAGTTCATTTTACAGATGAAGAAACTGAGGTAAGCAGGATTAAGTGACCCACACAGCTAGTAAGTGTCTTAGGAGACATTTGTACTCAATTTTTCCTGACTCAATGCGAGGTACTATATCCACTTTGCCACCTAGCTGCCTGTGGACACACAGCTTGTAAGGATTAAAGAAGGATCTTGAAGATCTATCAGGGAATCAGGTACAAGCAATGTATATGGTAGGCACTGCGCTAAGTGCTAGGGATAGAGAGACCAAAAAACAACAAAAAAAGTCTTTGCTCTCAAGGAGCTTACATTTTATTGGGGGAAAACAACATGTATGTAGAAAATTAAGTATCAGATAAATATGCAGTGGATACAAAGTAATTTGGGAAATAGGAAGGAACACTAACAATTGGGGGAATCAGGAAAGGAGGAAGATGAATTTTGAAAGCAGCTAGGTATTCCAAGATGCAAAAGTGAGGAAGAAGAGAATTCCAGATATAGGGCTCAGGATATATAAAGGTGTACAAGAGAGGACATGGAGTGTCATGTAATGGCCTGCAAACAGGCCAGTTTGGTTAGAACACAGTTTATGAAAATGAGTGTGATAGTAATCTGAAATAAGGCGAGCAAGTAGACTGGAGCTAGATTATAGAAGATTTCATGAAATTAAATAGGACTTTGTATTTTCTCCTAGAGAGAAGAGGGAGCCACTGGGGCTTTTGGAGCAGGGCAGTGACTTGGTTAGATCTGAGTTTAAAGAATATTGATTTAACAATATCAACTATGCAGAGTATGGATTAGAAATCCAAGAAGTTGATTGCCCGAAGACCCAAGAGAAGGCAATTGGAATAGTCCAGTCAAAAAGTAATGAGGACTTGAACTAAGGTGGCATCTATGTCAATGGTAAGAAGGAAAGATACCCTAGAGTTATATAGAGAGAAATGACACTGTCTGGCAACTCATTGATTATATGAGTTGAGTAAGAGTGTGGAGTCAAGGATAACACTGAGGTTATGATTCTGGGTAACTTTTCAGAAGGTAGAGCTCTCACCAGAAAAAGGAGAATTTTAAAAAGAGATGATTTGGAGAGGAAAAAGAATAATTTCATTTTGGGGCATGCTTAGTTTGACTTGTTTCTTGGCTACTTCAAAATATCCATTAGGCAATTGGTGAAGTAGGACTGGAGTTCAGAGAAGAGACTGTGGCTGTTTATAGAGGTATGTGAATCATTTGCATAGAGATTTTAATTGAACCCACAGGAACTGCTAAGTTATCAAGTGAGAGAGCATAGAGAAAAATGAAAAGGTCCAGTACGGATTCTTTTTTTTTTTTTAAATTATTTTTTAATGTTTAACAATCACTGCCATACAATTGAGATTTTATCCCCCCCACACCTACCTCCCACTACCCCCCTCCCTCCCCACAACTGCATACAATTCTGTATGGGTTCTACATATACTTTCCTACTGAGTATATTTTCACTATAGTCATGCTATGTTGTCAGACTAAAATAAATGAAAGAAATCATATAACAAATCAAAACATGATACACAAAAACATACACATACACAAACATGGTCTGCTACATTTTGCGAATGACTTCCATATTTCTTTCTCTGAGTGTGGAAGGCATTTTGCCTTGAGAACCACCATTGGGATTTTTTTTTTTTAAGAAGTTCTTGCGTTATTACAAAATTCCAAGTCTACCAGAAAAAACTCTCGCACACTGTGGTCGTTGCTGTGCACAAAGTTCTCCTGGTTCTGCTCCTTTCACTCAGCATCAGGTCATATAAGTCCTTCCAGGCCTCTCTGAAGTCTTCTTGTTCATCATTTCTTATGGCACAATAGTACTCCATTACATTCATATACCATAATTTATTCAGCCATTCCCCAATTGATGGACATCCCCTTGACTTCCAGTTTTTGGCAACTACAAAGAGTGCTGCTATAAATATTTTTGTACATGTGGGACCCTTTCCCATTTTTATGATCTCTTGTGGATACAGTCCTAGAAGTGATATTGCTGGGTCAAAGGGTATGCACATTTTTGTAGCCCTTTGGGCATAGTTCCAAATTGCTCTCCAGAATGGTTGGATGCGCTCGCAGCTCCACCAACAATGAATTAGTGTTCCAACTCTCCCACATCCTCTCCAGCATTTATCATTTTCTTATTCTGTCATGTTTGCCAATCTTATAGGTGTGATGTGGTACCTCAGAGTTGTTTTGATTTGCATCTCTCTAATCAATAGTGATTTAGAGCATTTTTTCATATGATTATAGATATCTTTAATTTCTTCTTCCGAAAATTGCCTGTTCATATCCTTTGACCATTTATCAATTGGGGTCCAGTACGGATTCTTGAAGATCTAACATGGATGAAAATCCAGTCAAGGAAGTGGAGAAGGAATGGTTAGACTAAGAGGAGAAGAACCAAGAGAAGGCAGTCAATAAGCATTTGTTAAGCACTTACTATGTGCTTATGATACAAAAAAGGAAAAAGAAATTCCCTATTCTTAAAGAGTTCACAGTCTAATTGAGGTGACAACATGCAAACAATTATGTATTATATACAGGATAAACAGGAGATGATCAACAGAGGGTAGGCATTAGAATTAAAGGGAATTGGGAAAGGCTTCCTTTAGGAAACTGGATTTTAGCTGAGATTTGAAAGAAGCAAGGGAAGACAAGATGCAGAGATGAAGAGGGATAGCATTCCAGGTATAGAGGGCAAGTCAGTTAAAATATTAGGAGTCTGAAGATGGAACATCATGAAAACACAAAGATGACAGAGCATTCAGGAGGTGTTCAATTGTCTCAAATGCCGTAGGGAGGCAGAGAAGGATTAGTACTGAGAAAAAAAATCACCAGATTTGGCAATTAAGAGATCACTTTGAAGAAAGTAGTTTTAGTTGAGTAATGAAGTTGGCTACCAGATTTCAGTGTTTGGAATAGATGAGAAAAGAAGTTAATGTATATAGATTTTTCAAATATTTTGGCTAAGAAAGAAAGAAGAAACAGGATCATAGCTAGCAGAAATGGTAGAATATAGTAAGGGTTTCTTTTTTTAAGATTTAGGAAGATATGGGCATGTCTGTGGGAAGCAGGGGAAAAAACTAATTTTTGTTGTTGTTCAGTTGTGTCTGACTCTTTGTGACTCCATTTAGGATTTTCTTGGCAAAGACAGTGGAATGGTTTGCCAATTCGTTTTTCAGCTCATTTTACAGATTTTGAGGAAAATGAAGCAGTGAAGGGACTTGCCCAGGTTTACACAGCTAGTGTCTGAGGTCACATTTGAACTCTGGTCTTCCTGACTCCAGGCTGCATGCTCAATCCACACACCACCTAGCTGTCCCAAGAAACAAGATGGGATTTTATTTTTAATTTTTTTTCTCATTTAATAGTATTTTATTTTTCATTTACATGTGAAGATGGTTTTCAACATTTATTCCTGTAAGATTTTGAGTTCCAAATTTTTCTCCATCCCTCCTTTCCCTCCTCCCTTCCCAAAACAGAAATCTGATATAGATTATAGATGTACAATCATGTTAAACATATTTCCACATTAGTCATGTTGTGAAAGAATCAAAACAAAAAGGAAAAAGCACTAGAACGAAAAAAAACGAAACAAAAAAGAAAAACTAGTAGGGAGATATTGAAGGTTAAAGACAGGGATAGTAGGGGCAATCTGCTGTAGAAGATGGAGAGGTGATGGGATCAAGGGACATGTATTAGCTAAAGATTAGCTTCAGCAAGAACCACAAGGACCCCAATAGAGCCTGGAGTAAAGGGAGAAAGAATGGGGGATGTCAAAGGGTTATGAGATAAGAAGGATGGAAGATAGAGTCAAATTGTAAGGCCTTGATTTTTCTTCTTTGGACCCTACTGTATAGGGTAACGACTTCTGCTGAGGAGCTGGGAGAAAGGGAATTCTGCTTGAGGAGAGATTCAGAATATCTGCTGCAGTGAGTGGGTAGACAATAAGAGAGGAGTAAAAGGATTGCCTTGCTGCAGTGAGAGTCTAGTTGACATCAGTTAATATAAACTGGTAGTGGATGCAGTCATTGTAGTTACATTACCTCCTCCAACTTCATTGCAAAGTTGGGATTTGACAGGAGTATCTGAGTATCTATCTCTAGGACAGGGAATTCCACAGTAGAGGTAATGTACTGTTGGATGGGTTATCTAAGGGGTAAATATGGGGAGGGAGTGAGTATATGCTGAGTTAGAGGAGTTGCCATGAGTTGGGATCGGTTTAGGAAGAAAAAGGTCACTCTCAGAGACAGGGATTTCAGAATTCTTGACAGTGGAAGAGAAACATAGGGGTGATAGCAAGATCAAGGGCATGACCATTCCTGTGTTTACTTAAGATAGAATGGAGAAAATAGGGCACGGAGAGTTGAGAAGACCGAACTGCTAGTTTACTATGTGTGAGGTCACATTACAACATATTTGTTGAAATTCCCTGGGATAAAGGCAGAAGTTGGGATGGAAAGAGAGCCTGTGAGACAGGTACTGAACTCACCAAGAAATGAAGGCAAGTCAGTTACCAGGCTTTCAATAGGATGAAAAACTTGGATAAAGTGAACCTCAAATGGAGAGAGGTGGCTGAGCGAGGTCTGGAGGTGGTGTTGAGGGGCTATTCACTCACTGGGGAGGAAGGCTGGAGAGAAGGATCGTCAAGAAAGACCCTGAAGTCGCACGCAGGTCGGGGAGCTACGGGAGGATGGTCCCTTATCAGAAACAAGGAAGTTGGGGCGGCGGTCGGAGACGCCTAGGGGGCACAGTCAGTAGGAAATAGCCACTAGGTAGCTGGCGACTCGCGACTGAGCTCAGAGGAGAAACTGAGGCTGGATATGGATCACAGGTGCCTAGATTACAACAGTGCTTCTCCCGCGATCGCACCCAAGCGGAGGAAGGCCCTGACCGGACAGGCAGGAATTTTACATTAATGAGGCTGAAAAAAAGGCACGTGGTGAGAAGATTCTCCCCGGGAAGTCCAGGTATCTGTTGGGACCTTCTGCGGAAGAAATGGAAGGAGACGCTCGGTTTGCGGCGCAAACGAAAGCCCTCTGAGAAACCAAGCGCCGCCCCACACCTTCACTTCATCAGTAGCCTTTGGCCGCTCCACGCAAAAATCTCAAACGGCAGTCTCAGCATCCGGAAGATGGGACAAAGGCAAGCGGAAATCCGGTGGCGCACAGTGCAGGCCGGGATCTGTAGGCAGTGGAAAAAAAAAAAAATCCAGCAATTACGCAATTTCCCGGAAGTTGCCGCACTGATCGCTGGGGCTTGTAGTAAAAAGAGAGAAAAATTCTTGGCTCCTGGGTGGAAGGGCTGACTCACTTGGGTTTCTCTTTGTTTTCAGGAGTCTCTCACAGTAAGCATCGCAAAGCACAACGATGCAGTTGGCTTACATCACCTTAAAAATTTCCTCTCCTCCTTCCATTTTTCCTCCCTGTTTCCATCTGTAACCTGCTTCGGTCCCTTTAATTTAAATCAGTTTCCCATGGCGCATTGAGCGCGGGGCCCTTGTGATTGGTCCGGAGAAATCCCACGTCCAAGATTCAAATCGTGGCGCGTGAACGTTTGTTCTGCCCCGGAGAGGAGGAAGCTGGTCCCAAGCGGCGTTAACGAGCGGCTTCTCTGAGTCTGGGGACCCAGAGTGAGGTGAGAGCCCCGCTGGGGTCTTGGGCGGGTGGGACTCTCGTCGGCCTCTTTGGTCGCGGGATGCTGGTGGAGGGGGTGCTGGGCGCTCCCTGGACGGGCCCGGGTGGAGCCGAGGAGCCGTACGCGCCTCGAGGTCCGTCCCTGACCCGCCCTTGCTTTTTCTCGGCCCGGTTTTAGGTTCCTCTGCGAGTCTCGTCATGGCTTTTCAGCCGAGTTCTGTTGGCAAGAAGAAGGATGAGAAAGGAAAGAACATCCAGGTCGTGGTGAGATGCAGGTAGGAGACGCGAGATCTCACCCCCGCGGGTTCGTGTCCTTAGGTGGGGCCAGAGCCCGGCGGCATCTTGGGGGCCCGCGAGTGTTGACATTTGCGTTGGAGCCCGCGCGTCTTGTTATTGAACCCCGGAAAACCCCAGGATGTTTATCGGCCTACACCTGCCCGGGTGCCTCTGCTGCGTCTGTCAACTGAAGCTGATCCGATCTGGCTTCCCAAGGGCGGCGGGGACGCTCCCAAGTGCTACGCGTTTGTGGCGCTGTCGGGTCGGCCCCCTGCCTGCCACTCCTGGGACGTTCGGGGCCAGATCCCCTTCCCCTCCCGTCGGCGCTGCCCGATTGTGGTGCTGTTGGAGACTTTTATTGAGTGCCTTTGGTTAGTTTATTTAAGGACAGTTTGTGCTGGAGCTGGAGCTGGAGTTTTTGTCCCAGCACTTAGCCTAGGACGTACACACTTAATAGATGCTTATCGATTGATTGTCTAACCTTTGAGAGAGAGAGAGAGAGTGTGTGTGTGTGTGATTACCATTTTAAGGGCAGCTGAGTGGTGAAATGGGTAAGGTACCCTGCATGGAGTCAGGAAGACTCCTCTTTCTGAGTTCAAATCTGGCCTCAGACACTTACTGGCTGTGTAACCCCGGACTAGTCACTAAACTCTCTTTGCCTTAGTTCTTCGTTGTAAAATGGGCTGGAGCAGAAAATGGCAAACCCCTGTTTGCAAAGGAAACCCCATATGGGGTCAGGAAGTCAGACAGGACTGAATTACAACCAAAGCTTTGTGTCCGTGGGCAAGTGACTGAAGCCTCAGCTTCCTCATTGTTATCTGTGTTCTCTTAATTAATGTAATTCTCTTAATGTAGTAACTGAAAAACCACTAGTTTTACTGTTAAGGAAGCTGCAGCTCTGGCAGGTTAAGTGACCCTAGAGGCACACATAGGAGCAAACATCAGATTTGAACCACAGTTGCCTGACTCCAAAGTCAGGGCTCCTTTTGCTGTACCAGAGTGACATAGTAGGACCAGTTTATTTTGTTTGAAGCAGAATGGAGGGGCATTTGTGGTGCATATTTTGACTTAAAATATGAAGTGGGTAGATGGCTCATAGTGGCTAGAGTGCCAGAATCAGGAAGACTTACATTCAAATTCAGCCTCAGGACACTTTCCAGTTCTATGATCCTGGACAAATCATTTAACCTCTATTTGCCTCAGTTTCCTTTACTGTAAAATGGGGATCCAACAAGATAATTTTTGAGCTGTATAAATGTTAGCTATTATTCCCTTTGAAGTATGTAATAAATTGCACGTATTACTTATGAAACTAATCACCTTTTTTTAATTAGTCTTGTTATATCACATAAGACTAAAAGCCAAGGACAAAGGATAGTGACTTGAGAGAATGTTAGAGTCTAGTGAGTGTTTATAGGTATAAGGGGTAGAATTTAAAAAAAAAATAGATTGAAGATTGGGTAGAGAAGGGATGCTACTGCGAGCAAGAATCAGGGAAGGGATATATATCAAGTAGGGTTGGCCACCTTTTCAACAGGTACTGGAGTAGAGAAACCATAATATTATTTTAAGGTGTAGTGATATAGAAAAGCTAAAAATAGGAAACTCGTAGTACACAATCTCTATTTTCTCAGTAAAATATGGTGCAAGATCCTTGACTGTGACAGTTGAGAAAGAGATGGTGTGGGAGGCTTGAATAAAAAAGTAGGTCTGGAAAATCCTCACTGATAGAGAATTGATTAGACAGAAGTAAAAGACTGACTTATCATGGTTTTGCCCTGTGGTTCATGCATATTGAACTACTCAGTCCCCACGATACACCTTTACCTTCCACATTTGTATCTTTGTTTAGGTTGTTTCCTAGGTCAGGAAGTGTTTTCCTTTTCCTTCTTCACCTGTTAAATTCCAACTTTTATTTAATATTTTTCCCAATTACATGTAAAAACAATTTTAACATTTTTTTTTTCAAATTTTGAGTTACAAATTCTCTCCTTCCCTACCCCCTGACTTGAGAAGGCAAGTAATTTGGCATATGTTATACATGTGTAGTTATGTAAAGCACATTTCCATGTAACTCATTCTGTGAAAGAAAACAGACAAAAGAACAAGAAAAAAAAAAGAAAGTAAAGAAAAAGTATCTTTGATCTACATTCTGGCTCTGCCAGTTCTTTCTCTGGAGATGGACAGCACCTTTCATCATAAGTACTACAGAATTGTCTTGGATCATTATATTGTTAAAAATAGCTATGTTATTCATAATAACAGCAATATTGTGTCATCTGCTGTGTATAATGTTCTCCTACTTTTGCTCATTTCAGAGCATCCTGCTCATCATTTGTTAAAGCACAATAGTATTCCATCAAAATCATATACAACAGCTTGTTCAGTCATTCCTCAGTTGATGGATATCTCCTCAATTTCCAATTCTTTGCCACCACTAAAAGAACTACTATAAATATTTTTGTACATGTAGGTCCTTTTCCTTTTTGTTTTTTATCACTTTGGGATACAGACCTAGTACTGGTATTGCTTGGTCAGAGGATATGTATACGTAGTTTTATAGCCCTTCGGGCATAGTTTAAATTGCTCTCCAGAATGGTTGAATCAAAATATAGCTTCACCAATAGTACACTAATGTTTAAATTTTCCCACATCCCCTCCAACATTTGTCATTTTCCTTTTTTGTTATATTAGCGCATCTGACAAGTATGAGGTAGTAGCTCAGAGTTGCTTTAATTTGCATTTTTCTCATTAACTGTGATTTAGAAGATTTTTATATGACTATAGATGGTTTTGATTACTTTGTCTAAAAACTGCCTGTTCATATCTTTTGATTATTTATCAATTGAGGAATGACTCATATTTCTGTATTTTTGACTTAGTTTTTATGTGTTTGGGAAATGAAGTCTTTACCAGAGAAATTCACTGTAAAAAATTTTTTTCCCAGTAATGATTACCAACTATGTATTTCCCTCCATTTTCCCCGTTTATTCTATTCTCTCTCTACTTTTACCCTGTCCACCCTCAAAAATGTTTTGCTTCTGACTTTTACCTCCACCAGACTGCCCTCCATTCTATCAGCTGTACTTCTCCCCCTTCTCTTATCCCCTTTCCTTCCTACTTTCCTGTATGGTGAGAGATTTCTACACCTGAGTATATATTATTGCTTCTTTGAGCCAATTCCAATGAGAATAAGGTTCATGTGTTCCCCTCCATGATTCTTCTATTTTCCTCTTGATAATGTTTAATATAAAATTTTGGAATAATCTCTTTGTTCTCTCTGAAGCAAACTCAGAGAATGCCTCTCCTTTGTCAACAAAGCCAGCCAAGGCTGACTCTACATTCCTTGAGAGACCTTTGACCTGGGACACTGTCTTGAATAATGGGACATTTTCCATATCTTAATATTTGTAGACATATACTATGTTATGGCATGTTAATGGTAAAGAAAACACAGATATCTTAGGTCGTAATTTCTATTGAACTTTGTTTACCCTTTCCTATGTCAGTTATCTGTTTAGGGCAGGAAGCCTGCCACTCACTAGTGGTGGGATTTCCTTCTTTATCACCGAGACATGTGTTTACCCAGCTGGAATCCCAAGGCCTGACCAACATTACTTTGTTAATTGTCCTGTCTTACTGAATTTATGATTTGCTCAATTAGGAGAGTTCCTTTCTCATGGCAAAATGTGTATAAGCCAGAAGATTTCTGCACTGGGTAGCCAGAACATTTCTGGCTCCATAATGCATTATGTTATCGTTGTCTTTAATAGGGAATTGATTAATTAATTAATTAAATCATAAAATGTATGCATTTGGCCTATTGCCTTTTCTCTCTAACCGAGTTTTAAGGTCAACACTCTCTACTGTAACATCTCTTTCAGGCCTCTTTTATGTCAGATAGCATAACCTATTCTACCTTTCTCTTTCCCCTTTTCCCAGTGCATTTTTCTTTCTCATCCATTAATTTTATTTCTTTAGATAATGATAGCGTCACATTCAACTCACACCTCTGCTTTTTGTCTATGTATACTCTTGACTGCTCTAATAATGAGAAAAATTTTAGGAGTTAAAAGTATTTTTCCATGTAGGAAAACCTTATCAAAGGTTTAACCTTATTTAACCTTATCAAATACCTTATGATTTCTCTTTCCTGTTTACCTTTTTATGCTCCTTTTGCATTTTGTATTTGAAAGGCAAATTTTCTGTTCAGCTGTGGTCTTTTCATCAGAAATGCCTAAAAGTCTTCTGTTTTGTTGAATGCACGGTTTTCCCCTGAAGGGTTATGCTCAACTGGGTAGGTGATTCTTGGTTGTAATCCCTAGCTCTTTTTTCAAGCGCTCCGATCCTTTAATGTAAAAGCTTCTAAATCTTGTGTTATCCTGACTGTGGTATTTAAATTGTTTCTTTTTGTCTGATTGCAGTATTTTCTCCTTGATCTGGGAGGTCAGGAATTTGGCAGTAATGTTCCTGGGAGTTTTCATTTTGTAATCTCTTTCAGGAGGTGATCAGTAGATTCTTTCAATTTCTATTTTACTGTCTGGATCTAGAAATCAGGGCAGTTTTCCTTGACAATTTCTTGAAAGATGATGTCTAGGCTCTTTTTTTGATCATGACTTTCAGGTAGTCCAATAATTGTTAAATTATCTCTTCTGAATCTTTTCTAGAACAGTTGTTTTTCTAATAAGATATTTCACATTTTCTTCTATGTTTTATTTGATTGTTTCTTGATGTCTAATAAAGTCATTAGCTTCCACTTGCCCAATTCTAGCTTTTAAGGAATTACTTTCTTCAGTGAGCTTTTGTGCCTCCTTTTTCATTTGACCAGTTCTACTTTTTAAGTTCTTCTTTCAGTGAATTTTTGTGTTGGTGACATTGTACAGCCCTCTCTTACATAATCTAGTTCACTTGTAAGTCATGGCATCATCTTCCCGATGTTATGGTCTTCTTTAAGAATGAAGAGCAAACAAGAAGTTGTGAGTAGTAGTATTTGCCCCACTGGGGACCCAATTGATCAATTCCAGTTGGGCAATGCAACTCTTTCCTTCTTTCCCTATACTTCTCCCTCTCTTCTTCTTCTTTCTCTCCCTCCTCTCCTGCTGTCCACATAGGGTATCATACCCTTCCCTTTAGGTGCTTTGCCTAAAGAAATATAAATTTTGATTGCTGAAACCTAGCAAAATATCTTGGGGATTATGGGCTAAATTTTTTTCTTAAGGATCATGCCTTAAACCCAGATCACTCTGACTGTCATTGAATGGCCAATAATAGGTCCCAGCCCAAGCCTTACTTGATCATTGTTTGAGCCCTGGTTGTTCAAAATGAGTGTACATAGCATTTGTTTCTCTTCTGGCCAGAAACCCTGAGGGCCCTCCTCTCCCAGACCTATTTATTTATTTATTTATTTAGACTAGGTGAAAGAGGCCATTCTTTGCCTCATTTCTTATGCAGCCTTAATTACTGGATAGGCATTGCTTTATCAGTTTGAGTCCTGGGAAAGACCTTAGCTTAAAAAGGCCATTCTGCTGCATCCTGGGCTATCTCCAATCGTACTGATCCATGTCTTGCCACTGGCCCAGATGGCTCCTGAGGGGAGAGTGAGGCTGGTGACTTTGCACAGCCCTCCCTCAAATCTGATTTATTTGCAAGTCGTGGCATCACCTTCCTGATGTCGTGGTGTTCTTTGAGAATGAAAAACAAACAACATCAAGGATTTTTGTGCCTCTTTCACCATTTGGGCTATTTTGTTTTTAAGGTGTTATTTTCTTCAGTATTTTTTATGCCTTTTTTACCAAACTGTTGACTCATTTTCGTGATTTTCTTGCATCACTCTCATTTCTCTTTCCAATATTTCCTCTACTTCTCTTATTTGATTTTTAAAATCCTTTTTAAGCTCTTCCATGGCCTGAGACCAATTCATATTTTTCTTTGAAGCTTTGGATGCAGGAATTTTGCCATTGTTTTCTTCTTAGTGTGTGTTTTGATCTTCCTCATCACTATAGTAACTTTACATGGTCAGAATTTTTTTGTTGTTTGCTCATTTTCCAGCCTGTTTGTTTTTACTTTTAACTCTTTGCTGAAGTGGGGCCCTGCTTCGCAAGTGGAAGAGGTGCTATCCCCAGCATCAGGGTTTTTGTACATCTATTTTCAGAGGTATTTCTGGGGACCTGTAAGTTTTTGACTCTTCCAGGGTGGTGTGATCTAGGGAGAGGTATGTTTATTATTCTCCTGTACTGTGCACTGGTTTGTGGGTGACCACAAGCAGACTTTTCAGCTGTGAAATTGTGACCAAGGTCCTTGCTCTACTGAGGCAACAAGCTCTGCTGCACTAGTGTTCCTCCTTGCACTGTGACTAAGACCCAAGATTGTGACCCAGATCCAAGTATAGGTAATGCAACAGAGTCTTGCCCCTGCTGCCATCAGTGGGACCCCTGTAAATCTCCTTCTGACCCATTATCCAATCCCATTACCATCTGTGGGCTGAGAGGTCTAGGAATTGCTACTACTGCTACTGATTCAGTTGTCCTGAGACCTGCTTCTGGTTTGCTGGGGCCAGGTCTGCACTGGCACAGCCTGTGCTGCTCTGTGCTCCTCTCTCACCCTGGTGCAACAGACCTTTCCTGCCTACCTTCTGAGTTGTCTTAGGCTGGAAAATTAGTTCACTCCATATTTCTGTGGTTCTGCCACTCTAAAGTTTATTTAGAGTCATTGTTTAAAGGTATTTGGAGGGGCTTGGGGGAGAGCTCAAGAAAGTTTCTACCTTTACTCTGCCATTTTGGCTTCACCTTGATCCAACATATTCTTTAAAACCATGATTCAAATACTACCTTCTACATGAAGCCCTCTCTTAACCTTGATCAGTATCAGTGTATTCAAGAGTACATCTGGAGAATAAGGTATATAAGAAGACAGGAAAAGTAACAGGGAGATTATATAATGGTTGAACTTGTGCTTTCGCAAAATCATTTGGTGGCTATTGCCAAGGCTTTTCAATTTTACCTTTGTAACATCTCTCCTATAGATGTAACTCCAAATTTATTGTTTATAATGGTTGGAACAGTTCAGAGCTCTATTAGTGTGTCTGTCTTCCCACAGCAGTGATTGTTTTTAATCACCTTTGTGTACCATCTCTTATCTTCACCAATTTAGGTGTAAGGTGAAATCTGAAAAGTAATTTTAATTTTCTGTTATTAGTGTTGTAGGGAATTTTTTCATAAGATTGACAATTTGCATTATTCTTTTGAAAATATTTTATTTTCTTTGACTACTCACCTTTTAAGGCTTTGCTGTTAGCCTTATATTTTTGCCTATTTCCTTCCTATTTTGACTACTTAACTTTTACTGGAGATATTCCATGCAAAGATGTTTTTCTCAGTCTACAGGTTCTCAAGTTAGCTTGGCTGGCTTTGTATAAATACCTTTTAATTTTATGTAATCAGAATTGTCTTTTATGGCCCCTTCTCACTCCCTTCCCGTCATTGACCCCCCCCTCCCCACTCCTGGAACTGAAAGATTTCTCTTTCTGTTTTTATCTAGTTTTTAATGATGCAGTCTTTTACATTAGAGTTATTATCCATTTAATGACTATTCTGGTATATGATACTATAAACCTAAATTCTGTCGAATTGTTCTTTAGTTCTACCACCAAGTCTTGAATAGGAATTTTTCCCCAAGTAATTTTGTTTTATAAATTTTATTATTTCCAGATCTCTCCTCATTTTTTGTTCTACCAAACAAATTTTATTGTCTGTTTTAGTTCTGTAAAGCACCCTACTGATAGTTTAGTTGATATAACACTGTCTCCAAATTCATTTAGCTATCATTGTTATATTGACCTGGCCCAACCATAAATAGTGACAGTCTCTGGTTATTTAAATCTTTGTTTATTTTCTTAAGTAATGTTTTATAATAGCATTTATGTAACTCCCTAGTGTCTTGGGATCGTTAACTTCAAGACTTTTTAATGTATTTCATAGCTATTGGGAGAGGAATTTCTTCCATTTCTTCCCATTCTTTGTTAGTATTATATAGAAAGGTTGATCTGTGGATTTATTTTAAATCACTCTATTGTTTTGAAGTTTAACTACCTTGAATAGTTTCTTTGATTCAGTGGGTTTGTAATTTAATTTTGAAGTTTCCCCTCTATCTTTTTAGCTACAAATGAATTTTTTAAAAAATTACATAGCTGTCAGAGGAGAAGAAAATACTTCTTGTATAGTTACAACATTTTTTCTTTAAAACTTTCTTTTTTCTATTACCACAAACCCTTTAAGTTTGAACAGTGGATATCTGATATTTTGAAGTCATTAAATTCCTAATTTATGCCATAGCTATAGAAAATTTCCCATAGGGAAACTGTCTGTTTATTCATTGAACAACAAACAAAAAGCCCTACAAAACAAAATGGGGGTGGAGGGGCAAGCTCATAAAGTCTTAAACTCTGTAAAGACTCCTAATTGGCTTAGAGATCCCACTCCAGGGTGTACACTCCTAAGGGAATCAAAAGTTGAAACAAAGGTCTGATATAGATTAAAGTACGCATAGCAACACTTTTAATGGTAACAACGATCTAGAAACAAAGTTGATGCCTGTCTTGTAGAATGGCTGCATAAACTGTGGTCTGATTGTAACTGAATACTTCTGTGCTGTAAAAAATGACAAACATAAAAAATTTAGAGAAGCATGGTAAGATCTGTATGAAGTTATATAGAATGAAGACAAGATAAATGAAAATTTCACTAAAAGAACACCAGTTGGAGAAACTTAGCAGCTAATAATGATTCTGGAGAGCAAATAAAGATACCTTCCTCCCTCCCACTTCTGGTAGAGATGGAACATGATTGGGGTATAATTTGTATGTCTATATATATATATATGTATATATATATATATCATCAAAAGACACTACTGTGATTTTCCTTAATTATTTTATACAACTTAATTATACAAAGGAAGATTCAGTTTTGGTGGTTGTGTGAAAAGAACTGCGTGAAGGGGAGTGGGGGAAGTGATTCTCAGAAATGATTGGCATAAAAAGGAAAACATCAGTTTTTAAAGACTGCTGAATAGAAAAGTAGTGCTTTATATGATGGTTAGTTAGGGTCAGGGGAGATAGGAGCTGAATAATATCTACACATTTTACTCTCTTCTGATGAGGGCTGGAAAGGGAGGTGCTGAGACCCCCACAAAGACCAGGGTACCAGGGGCAGGCTACCTGGAAGGAATTCGCAGACTCAAGCATTCTTGAGGTCAAGGTGAAGATTTTATTACGCTTTTCAGCAGGCAAGAGTTCTTAGGGAACCTGCAACCTTAGAGGGGTACAGGCAAAGTTTATATAGGGTATTCTATAGGAAACATGCCAAATATGCTAACTAGGTGTTTTGGGGTGCAGTTAAGGAGTGGTTAGTTCTTAAAGAAACATGCACTTTTGGTATCTACTGCGCAGGTATTTTACCCAGATTTCATCGGGAAATAGCCCAAGGGAGGGCTACATGGAGGTGTGGTTTTAGGTCTTAAATGTCACTAAGTCAATTAGCAGTCAGGACTGACTCAGGAAAACCAGTTTGCTCTCATCAGTGTCTTGTTAGACAAGATAAATGTAAGGGAGTATACATATGTCTAAGTCTAGGATACATATGATTGGTCAGTGAATAGTAAATACCTTTATGACCCAGTGTACAGCCCATTCAGCCAGTACACAGCTGGTTCAGATTAATAAGTTCTATAGGCGCAGCTGGGTGCTGTATCAAGAAGGGAGGTAACAGTTGTTGCTGGGGTAGGCTGTGTCCTTGGGGTGGGAAGAAACTGCCTGAGGCTAAGGAGAAATGTGATTTTAGAACTGGGGCCCAAGCACATGCACCCAAGCACCCCGTCACCTCTTTTGCTTCATTTCTTATCAAGAATCTTGATTTCTTGCTTCACTAGTTTAAATATGGCTTTGTGTTTGCTAGTACTTTGAAGCTACGTTTGTTCATTTTGCGTACCTTGTGTGTATGCACATATATTGGCAAACTAGGCAAACATTTCTTGTTGGATTAAGTTAGGCCCTTTGATCACTTCTCTGTCCTCCTCCACCCTCCGGGAAGATCACAACCTGTCTAGGCAATTCTTGTCCATGTCCTTCACCAAATCTGCTTCAGTGCTATCTGCCAAAGCTTTCCTTGAGTTGTCTTGACATTGGTAGACCCTGGTGTAGCCTTGCAGACATGTCCAGTCCATCTTTATTTTTTCTGGTCATATATTTCTATGATGTATTTTAGGATATTCTTCCATATCATTCTTCATATGTTGCCACCTTTTCACACCCAGCTTATACCTCCTCATCCAGTCAGTCACTCAGCATTTAGTAAGTGCTGCTGTGTGCCCAGGGTCTGTAGTAGGTCCTAGGGATACAGAAGTAAGAAAGGAACCAATCATGGTTCTGTCATACACACACACACACACACACACACACACACACACACAATACAAAATAAACACAAGTCAATCAATAAACATTTATTATGTGCCAGGGATGTGCTGAGCCTTAGGGATACAAAGAATAGCAAAAGACTCCTTGAATTCAGTCTGCTGGGGAAGACACCATGAGAAGGACTCTACAAATAAGTTATGTAGGGGATAAATTGGAGATAGCAGAGTGAAGATACTAACATAAGAGGCATCAGGAAAGGCTTCTTGTAGAAGATGAGATTTTAGTTGACACTTGAAGGAAGCCAGAGATGTCAAGAGGCAGAGATATGGTTCCAGGCATGTGGAACTGTCATAGTGTCTGGAGTCAGGAGATGGAGTGCTTTTGTGTGAACAAGCAGGCCCTAGTGTCACTAGATAAAAAGATTACATGGAAGGGAGTAAAGTCTGAAAAGGTAAGAGGGTTCTAGTTTGTTAAGGGCTCTGAATGTCAAAAAAAAAATTTTTTTTTAAGGATTTTATATTTGATTCTGGAAATAATGGGAAACCACTAGAGTTTACCGAATAGGGTGATGACATGGTCAGACCTATGCTTTAGGAAAATCATTTTGACTGTAGAATAGAGGATGTACTGAAGTGGAGGGATTTGAGGCAAGGAAATCCTTACTAATGGAAATCATCAGGCTAATAGAGTAGTCCAGTTGTTAGGTGATGAGGGGTGGTGGTAGGGAAGAAATATTATGCAGCTGATATCATCAGGACTTGATTGCTGATAGAATATGGATATGTCAAGGGGTGAGAGAATAGAGCCCAGGTTTTCACCTAGGTTGCTAGCCTGGGTGACTGAGAAGATTGTCATTGTCAGTAATTGGAAAGTTTGGAAGGACAAAGTTTCAGAGTAAAGATAACAAATTCAGTTTTGGTTATATTGAGTTTAAAATGTCTATAGAACCTCTCGTTTGAAATTTCTAATAGACAGTTGGAGATGTGAGCCTGGAGTTCAACAAAGGTTAGGGCTGAATAAGTAATTCTGAGAGACATCAGCATAGAGATGGTGAGGAAGCCATGGGAGCTGATGATATCATGAAATGAATAGAACAGAAAAAGAAAAGAGGACCCAGGATAGAGCCCCTAGAGGATGCCTACCTTTATTGAATGTGACCTGGAAGAAAATCTTAACAAAGAAGATTGAGAAGGAGCAGGGAGGCAGGTGGGAGGAGAATCAAGATAGAGGAAACCTAGAAAGAAGAGGGTGCTTGGTGATTAACAGGGTCAAATATTACAGAAAGGCCAAGAGGGATGAGGTTTGAGAAAAGGGCACTGGGCAAATTAAAACAACCAACTCATGCCCATCATATTGGCTAAGATAGCAAAAATGGAATATGACATAGTGAAGGGAAATATGTGAAAATAGGTACATTGGTACAAGGTATATTGATGCACTCTTGATAGAACTGAGAACAAGTCAAAACCGTTCTGGAAAATAGTTTGGAGTTACACTCCAAAAAGTTACTAAACTTGACCCAGCAATATAGTTACTAGGTCTGTATTCCCAAAGAGATCTGATAAGAAGAAGCTCTTTTTGTGCTGATAAAGAATTGGAAATTGAGAAAGATGAGCATCAGTTGGGGAATGACTAAACAAATAACAGTATATGAATGTGATGGAATATTATTGTGCAGAAAGAAAAGATGAGCAGGATGGTTTCAGAAAAAAGAAGAAACTCCTGTGAACTGATGTGAGCGGAAGTGAGCAGAACCGGAACAATGTATGCTGCATTGTGAAAATAATCAACTCTAAAATACTTAGTAACTGTTTCACACACGGCGCTCCAAAGAATCCATGATGAAGCATGCTTTCTCCCTCCGGACAGCACGTGGAGGGACTCAGTGCAAATTGAAGCAGATTTTCTTTCCTCCCTCCTTTCATTCTTTCCATCCTTTCCATCTGTGACAAGACTAATTTGTTTTGTTTTGCTTGATTATGCATATTTGCATTGGGTTTTGTTTTTGTGTGTTTTTGCTTTTGCGGTGAATGGGGGAAGGGAAAGAATTTGGAACTGAAAATAAAATACTTTAAATTTTTTTTAAATGGACATAAGATTTGGTAGTTAAGTTATCATAAACTAACTTTGGAGAGAGCAGTTTCATTGAGATTGGAAGCTAAACTACAGAGATAAAAGAGTGAGAGGAAAGGAAGTGGAGGCACCTGTTGTAGAGGGACTTCTTAAGTTTAGCAGTCCTTGTTACTGGGGATGGTCTTGGGAAGAACATATTTAGAAATGAAAGTGATTTTAAAACAAAAGATCAAAAATGATTTTTTAAAGTAGAGTATCTGAAGTGGTAAAGCTTAGCAGTCTAAGGCTAGTGAGAAAGGAAAGCTAAGAACAATAAAGCCATAGGTGTTTTGTTTTGTGGTTTTTTAAATAGCAATACTTTCAAAGCTCAGAGAAAGGACAGAACCCTGCTTGAGGGCTAGATAGGATGATGATAATGGATGATGGGGAGGGGGAGGAGTCAGAGTTATCCAACTTGTATTTTGTTTTGTCTCCTCTAACCTGGGGTTTGATCTTTGGACTGGAAAGGACAGAACTGATATAACTAATAGGGAATTGATAATGAGTGGGATAGACTTAGTGAAGACTCCTCAGATTGTAATTTTTCTCCCAGGGGTGAGGTAAGGCCTAGAGGCTCAAGGTTACAATATTTTTAGAATAGAATAGTTCCATATAAGGATATAAAACTGTGTAGTGTATTAGGGTCTCAATGATTGGACAAAACTTACATAAATCCTCGATGTCTTCATTTCAAAAGGGATTGGTTAGATTTCGTGTCTAGAATGTAAGACCATATTCTCAGCTAATGAGGATAATGGTCAGTGGGGGGAGGAGGGACTTGCGTTAGGGTCTATATAAATCATTGTCCTGTTCTTTGTCTTCGGCTTTCCTACTCCTACAGGGGAGCCCCGCTTCTCGAGAATCGAATAAATCACTTTTCTGTCATCACTTTGAGAGACCTCTGAGTAATTGATTTATGTAGGGACCTGAGCCATCCCACACAATAACAATGAAGGAGATTTTAAGTGAACACTTTACTGCCTTTTTAGGGTTTAGATAGGGTGTGCCAAAAGTCTTAATGCTGTCTTAAGCTACCAACCTTTAAAAGCATTTATTAAGAACTTCTGGAGATGTAAAGAAAAGGCAAAACCCGTTTTAGTTACTTAGATTTTAAATGTGAAGAAAACATGTATCTTATAGGTGCTGATGAGATACATGTAAAGTAAATAGAAGGTAACCTTGGAGGGGAAGGCTCTGTGTGTGTGTGTGTGTGTGTGTGTGTTTGTCCTTCATTGCCAAAGAAGACCATGCCATCAGAGAAATAATGACATGACTTGCACTTGACTTTGTTTTGAGGGAGGGAGGGCTGTGCAGGTCACCAGCCTCACTTCTCCCCCAGAGCCATCTGAATCCAGTGACCAGATTTTCATCAGGATGACTGGAGATGACCCAGGATGAGGCAATTGGAGTTAAGTGAGGGAGAATTGTGAAAGGTCACCAACCTCACTTTCTCCTCCAGAGCCATCTGGGTCCCATGACCTGATAGTCATCAGGATGACTGGAGATGGCCCAGAAAGCAATGTGGGGGGAAGTTTTTAAGCAAAGGCTAGATGTCTGCTTAGCTTTATTTCTTATCGTGAAATGTCCCAACTCTGAAATCTTATCTGATTCTCAATAAGCACTCTAATGCTTAGGTTTTTCAAACCCAAACCAGGCCAAATATGAATTTCAAGATCAGTGAAACTGGAGGTTTGAAAGGTGAAGGTTGTTAAGAATGTGGTAAAATAATAATCGTATCTGCCACCAGTGGGTATTTTGAAAGGTGAAAAGATTTGTCTGCAGTTGGTAAAAGGTGGTTTTTGACAAGCCTCCTGGAACATTTAAAAGATTGAGAGTGAGGGTAAAGGAGCTCTAATGAGCCTCTCCGACCTTGAACCACAAGAAAATAATTAAAACTGGCATCTACGCATTGACATTTTGCCATCATAATTACTTAAAAAGAAGTAATGGATAGATCTGACACCTATGATTTGTCAACCTCTGAATTAATTTTGTTGTATCTCTTTAGGCCATTTAATTTGTCAGAGCGAAAAGCAAATGCCCATTCTGTGGTGGATTGTGATTCTTTTAGAAAAGAAATCAGTGTACGTACTGGAGGAGTGACTGACAAGAGTACAAGAAAAACCTACACGTTTGATATGGTATTTATTTTTCTTTTTATGCAATGTTTTTTCTCAGTTATGTAATCAAGATTTTCACTAGTGCAGTCAGTTAATTGATTAGACCTATTAAACTTTTAAACAATTGATTAATCCCTTATTATCCTGAAGAATTTATGTCACTCTCCAAATTCCTAGCTGTAAGAGTGATTTGCCATTGGAACAATTAAATTGCTAATGTATTGTTATTATTTGAGGTTGCTACTAATAATTTGAAGTACAGTTAAGTAGGTTTTTGTCTTTACTGGATTTTTTTATTCCTAGGTTTTTGGAGGATCCACAAAACAAATTGATGTTTACCGAAGCGTTGTGTGTCCAATTTTAGATGAAGTTATCATGGGATACAATTGCACTGTTTTTGCGTAAGTAGAGTATTTACTTGGGTCTCACACAATAATTAAAATACATATTTAAATAAATAAATAAATAATTTAAATATGCTTAATGTTCATATTGACAGATATGGCCAGACTGGCACTGGGAAGACTTTTACCATGGAAGGAGAAAGGTCACCCAATGGAGAATATACCTGGGAAGAGGTACTGATCATTCATAGCAGCGGTTTTAAAATGTTTACCTCTAATGTTCAGCTGAGCTTGTGACTAAGCTATTAAGGGTTTAACACAGAAATAAGGTCTTGTCATAGGAGCTCTCATCTTAACTCCTGTAATAGTGAACTGGATTTCTGAACATTTCAAGAAAAAAAACCAGGGAGGTTATTTGTGCTCATAATTTCCAGCTCAGTATCTTTGATATGGGCAGCAGCAGTAGCCCCTCTCTTCTGGCAGAACTTGGGGAGCATGCCCCTTCTTTCTGAGTTTCTGCTTTTAGTAGCCTTTCCCCCTGCCTGCCATTCTCTTTCAACTGCTCATATGTCGTCTCTTAGTTCCCAAAGTTCCCTATCCTTGTTGTCATCCTTGGTTGTGGAAGTCCTGTGTGCTCTTTGTTTTTCAACTGAGCACCTGCACTGTACAGACCTCAGTCCTCTGGATGGTTGGGGGTAAGAGGAATAGAAACCTGAATCCTTTCCTTGGGCTGAGCTTTTTATTCCTCTTAGTTTTGGATCAGGATCTGGATCTCTCATTTGTTCCTCCCCCTAGATCCTGTGTGCCAGTAGCATAGGCTGTACAGAAACCCAGGTCTTCCTGACTCCAAGGCCAATCTACACCATGCATTAGAGCACTATGTGTCTATTTTAAATGTTTTTTTAAATTAAAATGTTAAATACATAATATATCAACTATGATAAATCACCTTTTGTGTTCTAGCTTGAGGACCTAATTGCCATCTAAAACATTGTTTTTATTGGTAAACACATTCTAGTTTCCAAATACACAAAATTTAGGACAAAAACAAACTTAACAACTGCTGCTGGATTTATGGTGCCATCAACCATCAACCTTATGTGGCACAGTTATTTACCTCAGAGTGAACAGAGCAGAAAATGGCAATCAAAATCCTTAAACTCTGTTTCTTAGGAGCAGTTCTTAGAGCTACAGTTAATTTAGCATTGTCTGACCAATTTAATAGATTTAGTTTTCTCTTTTCTGTTAACCTTTAATTTTTCTTAGCTGCTAGAGGTGAGGAAGGATCTAGAAACTGACATATGACAAGTGCCAATGAAAGCGTCAGCAAAATCACCCCTCGAAGGCCCAGGGCTGCCCCTGCTCTCTCCTGTGTGTTTAGCATAGGCTGACCTTGATCTTCACTTTGTCAGTACTCTTGAACTATTGCTGTATTTCTGCTAAGGGTGATGTATATCCTTAAGAGGTTTCATTACTTTTCAATATGGTAAAGTTTTCAATATATTTTCTTTGGTAAAGTTGGTATGTATTTTTAAAATATTTGCATTAAAAATGATCTAAATAAAAAGATAGGTTTGGGCACTTAAAAGCCTCAGTTATCTAAAAAGTGTACTTGGTTGACTGACCATCTTTTCCCCTCAGTAATTCCAGTTATGTAAAGGTTACTGTACAATTTCATACACAAACAATTTATTGCCAGAAGGAAGTGTAGGCCAAAAATGTAGGTAAATTCATACATGATGAACTATCTAAAGGAAACTAGGACTTTGACAGTGCATGTGTAAACCCTATCCTAAACTTTTGAGGCAAAACATCCCTTGGGACCACTGGGAAACAAAAAGCTGAGCTGTATAGGCGGTTGGTCAAATTAATATCTGTAAAAGTCAAGTTAATTTATCAGATTTGGTCTTGGAATTGGTTAATAAGTGTGAGTGGAATAAGATAGCCTACTGAGTTTGTCTTGGGGATAACTCCAGTGGGGGATAACTCCAAGTTATCTAAGAGCTGGAAACCCAGAAACTTTGAATTTAGTAGTTCCTGAAATATTGTAGAGGAAAAGAGATTTTGAGAACTACTGAATCAAAGCACTCCCACTTCTCTGGTCCAGCCTCATCTTACCCATTGCCTCAAATATAATTAGAATATAGGGGCAGCTAGGAGGTGCAGTGGATAGAGCACCAGTGCAGGATTCAGGAGGACCTGAGTTCAAATCTCACCTCAGACACTTGACACTCACTAGCTGTGTGACCTTGGAGAAGTCACTTAACCCCAACTGCCTCATCCTGGTTCATCTCCAGTCATCCTGATGAATATCTGGTCACTGGATTCAGATGGCTCTGGGGGAGAAGTGAGGCTGGTGACCTGCACAGCCCTCCCTCACTCAAAACAAAGTCAAGTGCAAGTCATGTCATTATTTCTCTGATGGCATGGTCTTCTTCGGCAACAAAGGATGAACACACACACAATTAGAGTATAAGGAGAGTATTATATATAAAGACACTGCTTTTGAGGCTTAGAAAAGCCTTAAAGACTTTTTAAAATTAGTGTTTTATTTAAATTAATGCCTTTCTCCATTTCCTAGGAATCTACCCTTTTTAATTAGCCATGACTTCTTAGCTTTTTCTAGGCTTAAGGAGAGCACATCAGAAAAGTATCCCTTCAATTAAAGGGAGAAGCTGGAGATTGCTTTGTTTTTCACTTAAGAAAAGATCTAAAGAGTTAACCTCTTTGAAGGCAGGGATTGTTGGGTTTTGGCTTGGTCTCCCAAGCACCCAAGACACTATATTGTATATTATAGACACATATTGCTTGCTGTATTGACCAGATGACCTCTCCAGAACTTGTTTAGTGACCCCAATATTAACCTTATCTGGAGAAATGGGAGGTACTAATCATAAATACCTTAGTTTCCTTCTAAGTGAGGCAATAAATGACATGATATTCTTTACCTGAGAAGCAGCATAGCATACAAGAAAAAGCATTGAACTTGGAGCCACAAAGATGAGTCTAAATCTGGCCTTTTATGCTATGTCCTTCAACCTTTCTGGACCTCGGTTTCCTCACATGTAAAACAGACATGAAAGGACTTGTCCATATTTCACAGAGTTGTTGTGAGAAGTGTGTGAAAATTTTAAATGCTTTGCAAACCTGAAAACACTATTTGAATGTTAACTATGATTATTTTTTTGACTTCACCATTGATCATTAGGCTAATTTGCCCAACATTATAATTTCAGGATCCCTTAGCTGGCATAATTCCACGTACACTCCATCAGATATTTGAGAAACTTACTGACAATGGGACAGAATTCTCAGTAAAAGTGTCATTGCTCGAAATCTATAATGAAGAACTCTTTGATCTACTTAATCCTTCTACTGATGCTTCTGAGAGACTACAGATGTTTGATGATCCTCGTAACAAGGTGACCTCTTGTCTTCAGACTGAGACTTCTCTAAAACTTCCTGTGATTGTTCAACTAATTTGTTATATTTACTGTTTTGGTCTTTGATTTTCATATTTGGTCAGAGAGGAGTAATCATCAAGGGTCTGGAAGAAGTTACAGTACACAACAAGGATGAAGTCTATCAAATTTTGGAGAGGGGGGCGGCGAAAAGGACAACAGCAGCAACTTTAATGAATGCATATTCTAGGTAAGAATTCTCTGGTTAAGGAAGATCAGAAGCAGCATGGTGAAGGCACAAGCAGATTTTAAAAAATGTCGGTATTTGACAAGATAGTCACAAAAGTGCCCTGTTTGTGTCCCCTTCTGAATCTGTTTCTTCTGTGTGTTTTTAATATTTTTTTGACTTTTCCCTTTATTTTCTGCATCTCTTTCACCATCTTCTGTCCCTCCACCCCAATAGAAGCCTTCTCCAGTAACAGGCAAGCAAAAATATGAGCACGTTGCCCATGTCTAAAAATGTGTGTCCTCAGTTTTCTCCTCGCTCCCCTGTACCAGGACCCCTACCTCTCACCTTGCCAGTTCCCCAAGCTCCCTGAGTCCCAAGCCATGCTTCACAAGCTAGTTGTGTCTGCTATTCTAGCTGTGCTGCCATCTTGTGGTCTTCCTTTGAATTGCACTTGTTAGTAGGGAAAGGTTTCAGCCATTTTTGTGAGTCGAGCCTACTCTGTAACTCATTCAGAAACAAGTCTTGATCTCCTTAGTTTGTGCTTCAGTCTCCTGATCTGTGTAGTCGATATGCTAATTTGGATTGTTTGGGTAAAATAGCTTAAGGGAGGAAGGACTGGTTGAATCAGTTAATCTTGTGTCTGCTTTCCTGCTGGCATGAACATCATTGCTTCTCTCTAAATGAGATTTGATGAACTTAGTAGACATGTTGTTCTGGGGGAAATGAAGTTAAATCTGGACATCCTTTCTATTTCTGATATCTAAGACCAAAGTCTTGAATAGTTCCCAAGCACCTTAGCTTTCAGATACAATTCTGCTAAATTTAAAGTAGTTATCAGTGCCAGAGTTTTGAAGGAACTAGCAGTCAAGGTGGTAGCTGAAGAACAAGATTAAAAATATGCTTTCGCAATTAAGAGCAACTAGAAAATCGTCACTGAATAATGCTTTGACACAACCTCCACATTAAGATCAATGTAGTTCATATGATCTAGGTTTATATTTTCATAATTCAAATCATAATTACCTTCCCATCTTGTAAACATCTTAGTTAAAAGTATCATAATGTTTTATTTTTTAAGCCGATCCCATTCTGTATTTGCTGTTACGATACATATGAAAGAAACTACGGTTGATGGAGAAGAGCTTGTTAAAATTGGAAAGCTGAATTTGGTAAGTATCTCCTTTTGAACATGGCATTCTGAGTTCAAACCTCATAGACTATCTGATTGAATTCATTATGATTATTTATCTTTTTCAGGTTGATCTTGCAGGAAGTGAAAATATTGGTCGTTCTGGGGCAGTTGACAGAAGAGCTCGGGAAGCTGGGAATATTAATCAGTCTCTTTTAACTCTGGGAAGGGTTATTACTGCCCTTGTTGAAAGAGCACCACATATTCCTTATCGAGAATCCAAACTAACCAGGATCCTACAAGATTCTCTTGGGGGACGTACAAAAACATCTATAATTGCCACAGTTTCCCCTGCATCAGTAAATTTAGAGGTAAAAACAAATAAGCAACACTTTGAAGGATTTTGGAAAATATTGTATCTGTAATATTTTTTCAGATTATGGGAAAATATTGCTCTCCATTTAACTAGCCTGTTTATTTTCACCTACCTATAGAAAAATTGGGTATTACCTAGGCCTAAAGTAGCAGCCCACTACCACTTGGATGGTTTGTGTTTGCATATATGTGCACAGATAGAAGAATGTAAAGATTTTATAAATGATTCTATAAAATGTAACCTCTTTGAGAAGAAGAATTGTTCCATTTTTTGTATTTCTAGCACCTGGTATCTAGGAGTACTTGATTACTGATCTAATTGTTCATTGATCTTAATCTAATATCTTTATGTTATCCATGAGGATACTGAGGTTCGGAGAGGTTTTAATGGCTCACTCAAGGACACATAATGACAGTGACAAGACCAGAATATGTGACAGGTTTTCAGACTTCCAGCTGTTGAGGTTTAAAGGTGCTGGGACCCCGAAATATCAACATGGAGGTCCTGCCTGAATGTATTTGACCCAAGCTTTCTTTCAGCAAAAGACAAGGTTTATTAGAACACTGATGGGCATGATTTTCTTTTTCAAACAAGCTTGAATTGTTTTTAATCAGTGACTGGGATAAAGATATACCCTATATCCTTATCAAAGTCACATGGGACACAAAGATAGCGGAGCTACAAAATTCATCAGGTGACTGAACTGAGATTAAGAAAATACATTCCATAGTGCTAAGACGAGGGAGGCACAACATAAGAGATCAACATAAGTTCCATCAGACCATGGTTTGGGAAGGTGGGCTAAGCAGCCAGTGTGATCTTGTACTCTGCTCAACAGCCCCATGATCTGTAACATCAAGAGACTAGAATAGATGGGTCTAAGGTCATTTCTCAGTCTCAGTGATTTAGTAATCTCTCTAATGATTTAGTGATCAGCAATTTATTCCTGTTTGAATGAAAACATTCCCACATTCATTCTATCCAAAGTATTCCTCTGCAGACAAATAAAGGGTATCTTGTGGCTGATGTTTGTTTCATTGTGAAAATTTCTCTCCAGTATCTCACATATAGGAATCTACCCTCTTTCTCAAGGCTTTCCAACATTCATGCCATTTATAGGGGTTTTCTCCAGTATGAATTTTCTGATGCACACTAAAGTGTTCCTTCTATTTGAAAGTTTTCCCCTACTTGTTTGCTTTGTAGGATTTCTCTCCAGATTGAATTTTCTGATGCATATTAAGGTTTCCCTCCTCAGCTACTGCTCTTTATAACATACCTTGATACCTCAAACTTATGGGAATTTTTTTAGCCTCAAACTACCAAACACTTTTCTGCTGTTTCCACTTAATGTATGTGTTTAGGGAATTGTTTTGGTTATAATTACAATGAGTTAAATGGGGAGGGGGAGAATTAAGATTATGCAAGTGACCATATGACTTTGAGTGTTGCTGATCCCAAAAGAAAAGCGTCTGGTGACAGGGAAAAGAGAAGCAATAGTTTACACCTTTGTTATCACCATTATTTTGTTTTGGAGAACAAAACAAGGCCTATAGAATATTTCCTAGTCATCTCTTCCTCTTGGAAAACAAGGAATAAGTCCATTCTGTAGGTTCTGTTCAGTCATTTTTCAGTTGTGTCTGGCTCTTTGTGACCCCATTTGGTGTTTTCTTGGCAAAGATACTGGAGTGGTTTGCCATTTCCTTCTCCAGCTCATTTTACGGATGAGGAAATTGAGGCAAACAGGATTAGGTGATTTGCCCAGGGTCACACAGTGTCTGAGACTGGATTTGAACTCTGGCAGATGAGTCTTCTTTACTCCGGGCCCACCTTGGAATTTGTTCATGTTGGGCATAATATAATTTTTTCAATGTATTTCCATATATCATGTGAGCCTTTTTATGCTGATCACCAAAAGATTTATGGGCACCATATAAAAGTGCCAAATAGTCAGAGTCCATTTAAAGGTCATATCAATGTCACTTGAATTAGAGCATCCAGGACTCTGAGGATTGAAAGTAGAGGAGAGTAAACAAATATTCAGATGATACAGTGCAGGGCTCTGTGTCTCTTTTGTCCCCTTTCTGAAGTAGTGCCTTAAATAATTGGGTTTATATTAAAAGTCTCCTTATAAGTTATATGTGAGTATAAGCCATAGTATGTTTCATGTAATAATTGGTAATAAAGCATGATACTGTACAAATAATAAAAGTAAACTAATTTGTTTTTTGCACAACAGGAAACATTGAGTACCTTGGAATATGCTCATAGAGCAAAGAATATAATGAATAAACCTGAAGTCAACCAAAAGCTCACCAAAAGAGCTCTCATCAAGGTAATTATGATTTCTCAGCTAAGTAGTGGTC
This sequence comes from Notamacropus eugenii, assembly GCF_028372415.1. Classification (NCBI taxonomy): domain Eukaryota; kingdom Metazoa; phylum Chordata; class Mammalia; order Diprotodontia; family Macropodidae; genus Notamacropus; species Notamacropus eugenii. The sequence continues at coordinate 209,307,224 of NC_092872.1, forward strand.
TTTAGTTAGCAGTTGTCAGAAAAAGGTATCTGAGAATAAATACCTTATTGTTCCTTCAGTTTTTTTACTAGAATATGGTAAAGTCTTTAACCCCAAGTTGACATCATTAAGTAACCTGTATGAGTTTATTTTATAAATAAGTACCTTTCATTGCTACATGTCATCATTGTTTCCTTTTTAAAAATCTTTTTCATTGAATAAAAATGTAGTTTTCTCTTTTCTACCTCCACAACTCCATGGAATAAGAAAAAAGGAAATTCTTGTAATAAATATGCATAATCAAACAAAACAAACTTCTATGTCCAATATGTCTCATTTCACATCCTGAGTTCATTATCTCCTGGGTTGTGTGTATAATGCTTTATCATCAAGTCCTCTAGAAGTCATGGTTTGCCATTGCATTGATCAGAGTTTAGAAGTCTTTGAAAGTAGTTTGTCTTTACACTATTGTTATTGTGTAAATTGTTTTCTTTGTTCTAGTAACCTCATCTACATTAGTTCATACAAGTCTTGCCATGTTTCTCTTAAACTGTCCCATGCATTATTTCTTATGGTACAGAGTATTCTATTCCATTCCATTCACATACCATAATTTGTCCAACCATTCACCAGTTGGTAGGTACCTTATAAGTTTCCAGTTCAATATTATCACAAAAAGAGCTTCCACATTATTTCTTAAGACGTAATAATAACCAATTTGCTAGTCTTAATGTAAATTATATGAAACAAAAATATAAAGAATCCTACTGAGTCCATTACGGGATAATCAACACATTCCCCTAAGCTTATACTTAAACTACTTTGTTGATTTGACAAATTGTTTCAACAGTCGGTGCTCTGTTACGATAATACTATATACATATATAGCACTTTATTGTATTATTTATTCTCAGGTACACTTTGCACTTACTCATTTTGATAGAATCAAAGAACTCTTGAGTTTGGAAGAAATCTTTACAGACACATCTAACCCCAACTCATAGTTCGAGATTGCCTTCTATAGTGCTCCTTTAAAAATTTGTCTTATTTTTATTGATAGGTTTTGTTTTTATGTCATATTCATCTTCAGTTATATCCTTCCCCCTTCTCTGTCCAGCAAGTCATCCCTTGTAATGAAGATTTTAAAAAGAAAGGGGGGGGGGAGGTAAAAGGAGGAATCTGTTGAACAAAATGTGCCATCCAACATTCATGACAGTATCCATCATCATCCATCACCGTGGTTTTCTGCCTCTGTCCTGAAGACAGGGAGGTTCCTCTTCTCATTTCTCCTCTCATGCCTAAACTCAGAAACCTCATCCCAGGTTATCCCTGATTTTAAACTGAGTCTAATTGAAATAGAAGTAGTGGTTCTTTAGCTGGTCAAGCTAACATAGTTATAGGGTCCTAATTTTGGCTGAGGCAGAAGTATTTTTTTCTGTGCATCTGCCAGTAGGCGTTTCACCCAATGATAGCAACTAAGCTTAGGAGAAAGCAGCTTCCAGCTTTATGGCTCCCTAACCCTCCTTTATTTCTTCCTAATACAGATAGGACGCAGCGTTAAATGGACCCAGTATCTCTACAGCATCTTCTCCTCCATAGCTCATAATATTCCTGCTGCAAATGTATTTGTATTCTCAGAATACACAGATTTCTTATCTTATTGTAATAAATTGATAGAGATTTTTTTTCCTCAACTCTTCTAGGATTTATTGAGCCCTCTTTTGAACAGAGATCAGAATTTGTAAATTAATTAGCATCTTCATAGCAGCTCTAAAATTGAACATTTGTGTTCTAGAATAGTGGTTAGTTGGGGATTTTTTTGAATACCGAAGCTCCCATAATAAGGTTCTCCAAGCTGAGGCCTTTTATTTCCTAATCTGCCATCTAGATATCTGGGTTTGCATCTCTTATTGCACACGATGTTTCATGTGCATGGGTTTTTAAGATTTGATAATAACTACACATGCTTTCACTTAGAATATAGAATGAATTAATAAATTATCTAATATTCAAGTCATGGACAAATGCAATACCTGAAGGTAAAACAGTTTGTAGATTTATGACTAAAGATGATTTCATTCAACATAATAATAGAGTTTCATTTTGTATTATGCTATATACAAATAAGAGCTTGATAAACATTTCAAGAAGATGAAAAACACTCATACATTTCTAGAGTTCTATGGAAAATAATTTTGAAAGCTGTTGGTCTGTCATTTTTTCCTTGAATTCTACTTTTTTGAGATTGTATGCTTTACTGGTTGAATAGTGCGATAACAATGAACAACAAAGTTGTAGATGATGATTTTTCTTTACTCGATCTTTGTAGTAACTCACTCTGTGCATTTTGAAAAGGGGAACATAAAATAGATAATAAACTGATACTTTAAAAACATTTTTATTGCAGGAATATACAGAAGAGATAGAGCGATTGAAACGAGATCTAGCTGCAGCCCGAGAGAAAAATGGAGTCTACATTTCTGATGAAAACTTTAAGTGAGTCCTCATCTTCAGAACCAATGAAACCAGAACTATAATGCACTTAAATATAACATTTTCTTGTGTTTGCAACTACAAGCCAGCTTAAATTAAGAGGTTTTTTTATATAGTAAAGGAATTATTAGATTTGTTTGCTTGAGCCCAGGTTACATAATTAGGAGCAAAGGGTAGACATTTCCAGAAAAACTGGTTCCTTTTGGATAAATGGAAAAAACTCACTAAGAGAGGTTTTCAAAAATAAAATGGAATGCTTTCAGGTGATGAGTTCCCCATTACTAGAGGACTTCATTCAGGGGCCAGCTGACAAGTATGTATTGAACTCTCCCCAGAAGTTCTTCCAGTTGTAACCATCTATGCGGCTAAAAAGCAAAATAATTTATGTGCAATTTTAAATAGTAAATAAACAGTGTTGCTTCCAAAGGGGAATTTTTAAAAATTGGATAATAAAGATGAAAGACATTTCAAGTTATCATATGGGACACTGTTGTGCCTCTAGCCAGATATCAGCCTGTCACGAAAACTAGTAATGGCCTAAGATGAGCATTACATGCTTAAGTTGCCAAATGTTAGTAACATGTTAAAGTAATGCACTATAGCAAGGTCATGCTTCAATCCTAATGCAATTTATGCACATTACTGGTGGCTATATTATTGAAATTATATAAGTCTTCTGGCTGTGCTCACTTTATTCTTGCATTAGTATTTTATGCAAGTCTTCTCAGGTTTCTTTAAAACTCTTGTATCATTTGTTATGGCACAATAATATTCCGTGGTATTCATAAGTCATAATTTAACCGTTCCACAATTGCTGGACACTTCCCCCCACCTTGGTTTCTGTTTCTTTGCTACCATATAAAGAAAGAGCTTCTGATAAGCGTATTTGTATGTGAGTCTTTCCTCATTTTTGTCTTTCTTTAATGCATAGGAAAAGCTCATCTTTTTAAGCCTAACTTTCAACCAGTGTCGCTATGTGGTATTGAGATATGAAATGTAGCTGTTTCTGAAGAGTAAAAAGGAGCATCACACAGAGGGCAACAGAGTGCCTAGTGGGTGTGAGCTCACTGCAGCATATTAACTAGTGAGAGACTGTGAAAAATATCAGGAGTAAGAGATCATCAAGAAATAGTGTAATAAGAAGAGAGGATGGGCTGGACAAATAATGAGAGCAGGAGATAGGAGGTTGATGGCTACTTTTCCTAATAATTTTTGTAGTGAAAATTAACCCTTTTAACTCTTGTGATCATCTCCATGTCTTCTGGTCATGAATTGTCCTATCCATGAATCTGTCAAGTAATTTCATTCCATGCTCCACGCTAATTTGCTTTTGATAATTTCCCTTTATGTCTACATCATGTACCCATTTCGACCTTATCATGGTTTATACGTTGTGAGATGTTGGTCTGTGCCCAGTTTCTGCCAGACTTCTTTCCAGTTTTCCCAATAGTTTTTGTAATCAAAATTACCCACTTTTACGTCCTGTGATTTCTATAGCATGCTTGTTTATGAAATAGGTTGATAATGAAAGTATCCCCCGATAACATTTTGGTGACAGGAGAAAGAGAGGCCTACGCAGCACGTAGCATGTACCCTCTGTGGTAAACTTATGATAGGAGCGTTTGGACTAATGTTTCACAAGATTGGCAAGCATGAATGAGTTTCAGTATACTTGAATGGAAGCAATTCTTGAAACAAAATCTAAGATTCGTTTCAGGGCTTCTTAAACCTATGATAGAGGCCTATAAAATACTATTTCATATCTCAAAGTCAGAATTAAAGAACTACTCACAAGTAAACTCAACCAATTTTATATTTATTGAAAATATTCTATAAAAGTATAATTTAAATGAGTGTGGCCTTAGTAGACAATTTTTTTTTCTTTGGCTAGGGTGAATGTTTTGTTTTTTAAAATATTTAAGATGGAAACTGTTGTTTAAACCAACTAGTATGGATTTCTGCATTGACAAAAATTGCTAGTTATGGAAGGATTCTGATATTGAATTCTTACCATAAATAATTCACAGGTGAAATAAAGAACTTACCAACAGAATTAGTTTCCTTATCTGTAAAATAAAAGATTGTATCAGATGAGCTTTAAGATTCCCTTCTAGTTCTAAATTTGTCTAATTACTGTTAGGTAAGTCTTTTGAATAAATAAGAGATGCCACCTTAAAAGCAGCTCTTACACTAGAGCTTTTAAATTTGGAATTCAAAATGTCAAAACAAAACTAAATTTAAAGTACCAGGCAACATTGGCAATATCTTTTTCAGTAAGTCTCTTACATAGATCTTAACTCTAGGGAATTCACTACTTGGAATATATTTTTAAGCTTTGTTATGGTATATTACTTATTTTGAGTATGAATTTGCTATGTAGTTGAGTAATAATTTGCTGTAATAAGTATGATTTTTATTATGTCTATGAATTAAACTTTAATAGGTGGGCATGTTCAGTTTTATAATAAATATTAATGGGAAAATGATTCAGTTTATAGAAGTTAACTTCATAGCTAATGTAAAAGGACAGTTCATAAAGAGAGTTTGGCAGAGTGCATTTCTTTCTTGATTTTTGAGAATAATTTGTGTAGTATAGGTATTAATTGTTCTTTAAAAGTTTGATAGAATTCTCTGGTGAATCTATCAGGACAAGAAAGTTTTTCCCCTCTTTAGTGCTGGTGCCAGCATTTTTATGACCATTTAGGTTCTGTTATTACCATCATTTATATCAGTGCTGTAATATGATTGGAGCCAATGATAAATTGCTAGCTGAGTTAAAAAAAAATTGGGGGTACATTCTTTTCTAGTTATATATATCATATAGGATCTTAATTAAAATTGAGCCTTGATTCTATAGCCCTTTGTAATGCCAATAGCGTTAGGTTAATAGAATGAATTTTATTTATACCTTTCCAAGCTCCCATAAACACTACTTTTAAATTAGATTTATTTTGAACTTTATTAGGGCTCTGAATGGCAAAATACTTTCCCAAGAGGAGCAGATTGTAGAATATACTGAAAAAATCAGCATTTTGGAAGAGGAACTTAATAGGGTAAGTATAAATACATGTAAAACAGTACATTTTTCCAAGAAAAAGTTTGCCAGTATTTTGAAGGAAAAAGTTGTAGATCTAAGTGATAACTGTTTGCTAAATCAGTGTTTTTTTGAGAAAATAAATTGAAAAAAAGAAAATGAGATAATTTTTTAAAAATCAAGTATAGAGACATTTAAACTTTAAAAAAAAATCCTTAAAATGTCATGTTGTGTTGTTATTATTACTTGTTGTTATCATGTCCTGTTTTTTAATGCAAATTTTTGGTCTGGTCTTGTATATTCTACTGTTTTCTATTCTGTGACACAGAGGACTTTTTGATTACTTCGCTATCCTCCATGTTGTTCTCAGGGATGCCTCTTCATTACATTCTGAACTTGGGAAGCGGTTGTAAAATGATCTTTGAAGACCATGCTAATCCTCAGTAGGATAAATATTCAAAAAAATTTTTAATGAAAATCACTGTTTATTTTCTTGAAATATTTTGTAGTGTTCAGAGATAATTATGAGACTCTGAGCTTGAAACTTGGAATCAAGTCTCATGGAAATAGAATATGTTAATCAATATGCAGCAGAAATGGAGCACAGGATGGATTTCCAGGACATTCTAGTGGAAAATTGAAATAGATGTGGGGAAAGGGAAAAGAGTTAAATGAATATTTCCAAGATTTAAATGCTAGAAAAACTATGGTACCATTGTCTTAGAAAAAGGGAAGCCTAGAAGAGCTCTGGTTTGAGGACTTTTATACTTTTTTAATTTAGAGTAACATCAGGACATCCAATTGAAGATGTCTTTAGAGAGTAGAGTTAGAACTGGAGAAAAACATCTGGAAATGTAAACTTTCTTAGTAGAAATGATCATTGAAACCAACAAAGTACAATTGTTTAGATGAATTTGCAAAGAGAAGAGCAAAGGACCAGGGATTTAACTTCATTTACGATCATATTAGTGGGGCAGGAGGAAGAAAATGGTACCAGTGAATGCAGCAAAAGGAAGAGTTAATGCAGGGGGAATAGGTCTAGGACAGTATTTAAGTAAATCCACTGAGAAGAATTAGACCAGCGCTCTTTCTGTCACCCCATAGTGATTTTGAGCCATATTTGTTATCATCTGGTAGGAAAACTTTTACAGATACTTAAATCTATAAAAGTCAGACTTTATTCTTTTGTTTTACAGTCCTTTTTAGGTATAACTCAAAATGTGTAACTACTGCTTGTTTTTTACTAATAGTGTTACAAATGAAGGGTTTTTTCCAATTTATTTATTTTTAGTTTTCAACATTCACTTCCATAAGTTTTAAATTTTTCCCCCCTTCCCTTCCTCCAAAAGATGGCATGCAATCTGATATGGGCTCTACATATACATTACTATTAAACACATTTTCACATTAGTCATGTTGTATAGAAGAATTATAACAAAGTGGAAAAACCATGAGAAAGAAAAAACAAAAGAAAAAAATATAACAAAAAAGTAAATAGTCTGCTTTGCTCTGCATTCCAACTCCATAGTTATTTCTCTGGATGTGAATGGGATTTTCCATCATGAGTCTTTTGACAAATGAAGTTTCTTTAAAAGAGGATGTTTTCTACTAGTAGTTTAAGAATTATTTTATTGGTCTACCTTTCTGGGGACAAGGGGACCTTTCTTTCAAGGTAGCTGATAGAATTGTAACTCTTAAAATTCATGATTTTGAAGACTAGAACCATGTAACTCTTTGTAAGAGGAAAAATGAAGTCACTAATACTGTCAGTTATCAGTCAACAAATATTTATTAAATGTCTCTGCTGGGCATCAGTGCTACAAGCACAAAGGAAATAATCTACCCACAAGGAGATTGTTAGCCTTAAATGCTGATGGGGTAAAATCAAGAAATAAAGAAAAATATGTACAGCATAAACACAAAGGTAATAAATTCAAACTTATTCATGACGTAGATTGGGAGAGAGAACACTAGCAGTCAGGGTGATTAGGAAAAACTCCATGCAGAAGATGGGGCCTAAGCTATGTCAAGAGGAAAGAGGCATTCTCTGAGGCAGTTAGTTCTAGCTATGGAGGACAGCTGACACAAAGGCACAGACTATTGTGTCATAATTCGGGGCAGAGAGAAGACTGGGTGTAGTTGAATTGCTGAGTGAGGAGGTGGGAGATGGGGCTATGTCCAATGAAGCTGGAAAGATTTGAGTTAGGGGAAATGAGGACTACTGTAATTAATTGAATTAGGGGAGTGATGCGATCAGTTCTGCACTTAAGAAAATTTACTTTGACATTTTTCTGGAAGATAGAAGTGGAGAAAGACTTAAGGCAGGGAACCAATATGTCTGACCAATCAATTAGCTTTGATAGTAGCTGCTCAAACTTTATAGAAGTACAGCTATTAAAAATTTAGTATGAGAAGCATAATGGTATAGTGGATGGACAGCCGACCCTAGGGAACCTGGGTTGCATTTAAAATTACTTGCCATGTAATCTAAGTCCTCAGTGTTCCAGGCAACCAAAGTATAAATCTGTTTTGGTAGAGGAAACTTTTTCACCTGAGAGTTCACTGTACCAACTAAATCATGGATGCCTTAAAATAAGTTAGCCTGTCAAATAAGTTTATAGTTTAGTATTTCTAATATCTGATTACAATGTGAACTAGTAAATAACTTGTTTTAAAATGCTGGGGAATTTAGGTAATTCGCAATTTCTTGGTTTAATATCTAGTTGATAAAAATATATCCTTGCTAATTATCTGTCCAAATATTTTTCTTATGAAAAAAATATGTTACTTGAAGGTCTGGTTGGCACTTTCAGGTCACAGATTTGTTTGAGGATAACAAAAACGAACTTGAACAATGTAAATCTGACCTCCAATATAAGGAGAAGGAACTTGAAGATACTCAAAAAAATTTACAAGAAACCAAATTACAACTTGTTGAAGAAGAATATGTCACATCGGTTTTGGAAATCACTGAAGAGAAACTTCATGGTGCTGCCAGCCAGGTTAGTGTTTTACAAAGTTACAGAGTTTTGGTTAATCAGTTTCATTATCTATTCAGATAAATTCATGTGAAAAAATATATGCGATTGTTATGCCAATGTGATATCCACAGCAGCTGCTATGGATATGCATGCATATTTCCAGGATAAATTCACAAAATATAACTGTCCATCAAAGAAGCCAGTTGATGCATTTAAGAAAGCTGTCTTGCAGATTTGCCTGTACTCTCATTTTACCAGGAATTGCTGGGTTTAAAAAAAAAAAATCGTTCTGAAATTAATACCAAAAAGAACAAATCTATATAAAAGTAGAATGAAAGAAAAGCATTACATGTGATACCATGAATCTTTTTCATATATCTTGCTTTTTCAAGCATATGACAAATATTGCATTTTTTTAAGACATATTTTATTAATTTGTTTTTACCTCACCTAGCTTTCCTCCCTTTATCTCTCTTAATACCCACTCCAAGAGAGCTATCTTTGTAATAAGACAATTTTGTTAAAAAGAAGACAAAAAGTAAGACCAATAAATACATCAAAATAATCTAACTTTAAGGGTTAATTGTAAAGGAACTACCAAAGAGGGGAAATTTTTCTTGTCCTGGCAGGTTCACAAGAGAAATTCTATCAAACCTTTAAAGAATTCTGTCAAATTCAATTAATTATTCTCAAAAATCAAGAAAAGTACTCTACTAAACTCTCTTTATGAAATAAATATTGCCATAATACCTAAACTGGGGAAAGATCAAGCTAAGAAGAAATATAAATCAATCATTAATAAATATTGATTCCAAAATTTTAAGTGAAAGCCTATCAAAGAGACTAGTAGCTTATCCAAGCAATCATTTCATTATAACCAAGGTGGATTTGCACCAGAGGTGCAAACATGGTTTATCATTGGGAAAACATAATTATTAAAAACAACATCTCAAACCACATAATTATCTTTAGATGTGGAAAAAATTGACACATTATAGCATTCATTTATGCTAAAATTCCTACAAAGTATGAACATGGAAGAATTTTTTTGTGATCATAAAAAATGTATCTTAAGATCAAAAGCAATAGGAATGTAATGTACCAGAAACTTTCCCAATAAATAGGAGCTAAGCAAGGTTATCACTTTCTCTACCATTATTTGATATAATTCTAGATATGTTAATAAAAAGTAAAACAAGAAAAAGTGGCTTAAGTATGGGCAAAGTAAAGATAAAACTATCTCTATTTGCTAATGATATGCTTTTATTAGAAAATCCTGAGTAACGAATAAAGAAACTACTTGACACAGTAGTTGCAACAAGATTGTAGGCTATGAAGTCCACAAAAATCAACATCGTTTCTATATAAAAACAAAATCCAAGAAGCAATCATGGAAATTATCCAATTCTAAATCAACATGTTAACTTCCAGAGGAGTCCTGTTTGTTTCTTTTTGTCCTTCCTTTTGTCCTTTCTGTATGTTTTTAAGTTTCAGTGGTCCTCTTTTGAAATTTTTTCTTTATTGCATCACTGTTGCTGCCCCTCTTCCATTTTAAATTCTCCCTTGCCTAAGTCAAAATAAAACCTTGTAAGAAGCATAAATCAAGCAAAACAAATTCACATAGTGACCATGTCCTGTATGAATATCTCTTTTTCTATTTTGAGTCTAATAGTTACTGTTTTGTCAGGAGATGTGGGTAACATAGTTTTTAGGAGTCAGGGCTGGTCCTTGGATTGATCCAGGTTCAAAGCTGTTTAACTTCACAGTGCTATTGTTAGTGAATAAATTGTTCCCATTGTTCTGCTCATTTCACTTTTCATGAAGTCATACAAGTCTTTTCAGGAATCTCTGTAATTCTCTTTCATCGTTTCTTATAGCAAAATAGGGGGCAGCTAGGTGGTGCAGTAGATAGAGCACCAGTGCAGGAGTCAGGAGGACCTGAGTTCAAATCTCACCTCAGACACTTGACACTCACTAGCTGCGTGACCTTGGGCAAGTCACCTAACCCCAATTGCCTTATGCTGGGTCATATCCAGTCATCCTGATGAGTATCTGGTCACTGGATTCAGATGGCTCTGGAGGAGAAGTGAGGCTGGTGACCTGCACAGCCCTCCCTCACTCAAAACAAAGTCAAGTGCAAGTCATGTCATCATCTCTCTGATGGCATGGTCTTCTTTGGCAATGAAGGATGTACACACGCACATAACAATAATAGTCCATTTACATTCCATTATTTGTCAGCCCTTTACAATTGAAGGGTACCCCTTAGTTTTTTGTTTATTTGCTATGACAAAAAGTGTTTCTTAAATACTTTTAAAAATAATGGTCCTTGTCTTCTTTCTTTGATCTCCTATATATGGTTCCAATGATATGCCCATTCTAGTGACTTTTTAGGTATACTTCCAAATGGCTTTTCAAAATAGCTGAAACAATTCACAGCTTCGCCAACAGTGCGTTGTTGCCTGTTCCCCTACTTCCCTTACAACAATTATGTTCTTTTTGTTGTTGTTGTCATCTTTGACGATCTGATTGTGAAGTGAACCTTAAAAATTCCTTTGAATTGTGTTTATCTAATAAATAGTGATTTTGAAGCTTTTTATATATAAAAAAAATTTCATATGCTGATACCTTAGATGTCATCCTTTGAGAACTACCTGTTCATATCTTTTGACCATTTTACCTGTTGGAGAATGCTTTTGGTTTTATATATTTGAATCACTTCCTTATATCTCTTGAATATTACACCTTTATAAAAGAAACATGTTGTAAGGATTTTATCCCAGTTATTTTTTATCTCTTTTGGCTCTCAACTTCACTTTTACAAAGAAGAAGATGGTGAAAGAGAACATATGTAATCAACACCAGTGGTTTGTACCTGAATGTTTGTTTCCATTCCACTACTTCTTTTCAGTTCTCCTTGCCCTTACCATTATCACTGGTTTACATTTTTTGTCTCTTAGTACCCACTTCAGGATCTCTTCTTTGAGTTAAGGCTATTTTGTCTGTGACTCTTCCCTTCCTGATATTAATCTTTCCCCCTAATGCTTCCCTCCATATCCCTGCTCTGTGTGTGTGTATGTTTTCAGATCCTAGTTTGTCCATTTGAAATGAGTATGGTTTATCTGATGCCTGTTCCCCACTCCACTTCTTCCATACTTATATGTTCTTCCTCTCCTCATATACCATAATTATGAGAAATAGAAAGTTCATCTCTTTTTTTCCTTTTTTCTATTCTAAAGTATTTTTCTTACCTTCCCTTTCCTATCCCTTTTAAAACCATCAGAACATTGAGTCTACTTCTAGGTTCTCTTTTAATCTTATTTGACTCCTTTTGAAACCATTAAGATTCTAAAAGGACACTTCTTTCTTTTTTTTCTTATTAGAATATTCATATGTATTGTATATAACCCTTTCCAACTGTTGAAGTAAATTTATCCTTCTAGGTTTCCCTTGATCTTTGTGTTTATATTTCAAAGTTTCTAATCTTTTTTATTAGGAATGATTGAAAATCCTCTTTTCCACTAAATGATTTTTCTTTTCCCTTACAGAATTGTTGTATGTCGTTTGCCTTTTGGAATATTGTATTCCAAACACACACACACACACACACACACACACACACATTTTAACCTGGAACTTTTGCATTTGGTATATGATATTCCTGAGATTTTTACTTTGGGAGAATTTTTTTGTTTGTTTGTTTTCCTGTTTTTCACTTTTCCCTCTATTTCTAATAGATCTAGATAGTTTTCCCTCTCTCTCTCACTCCCAGCTTTTTAAAATTGTGGTTTTTAGGGAGCTTGATTTTTTTTTAAAATCCTCTTCTGCATTGAAATCTTATTTTTGAATTTTAATCCAGTTTTTTAAAATTAGTAATCTGTTTTCTCTCCTTGATTCTCCTACATCCACTGGAAAACAAAAACAAAAAAGCAAAAACACTTGTTTCAAATGTGCAGAGTCTAGAAAAACATATTCAATGGCCATGTCTAAAAATAAGACTCATTCTGCGTATTTAGTCTATCATTCTCTGTTAGGAGGTTGTGTAGCATATTTTATCATTGATCCTCTAGAGTAATGGTTGGTTATTTTGTTAATCAGAATTCTTAAGTCTTTGTAACTGCTATTCTCTTAATTCTGCTCACTGACGGTTTCTGCTAACTTCACTCTGCATCAGTCATACAAATCTTCCAGATTACTTTGAAACTATCCCTTTCTCTTTTTTCTTTAAGAATAATTTCAGGACATTCCTGACTTCAGAATAATTATCAGTAGTAACTGTTGCTCTTTCCCTCCCAGCTCCATTTATTTTTTTTTCTTTCTTTTGCTATTTACTGAGTGGGCATTACCTCACCCTAAGTGAGTACCTAAATAGGCCAAGGTCTCTCAGTGCATTCAGGGCCTTCTCCAGTCATCCTCATGAATATCTGGTCACTGAATCCAGATGGCCCAGGAGAGGAAGTGAGGCTGGTGACCTTGCACAGCCCTCCCTCACTCAAAGCAAAGTCAAGTGCAGTCATGTCATCATTTCTCTGATATCATGGTCTTCTTTGAAAATGAAGGACGAACACAGATTCCATTACATTCATATACCATAATTTGTACAGCCATTCCCCAATGGTTGTACAACCCCTTAGTTTCCAGTTCTTTGCTATTACAAAAAGAGGTGTTGCAAATATTTTCATACAAGTAGATCCTTTTCTTTTTTAAAAAATATCTTTCTGGGGATATCACTAGCTCAAAGTATCTTTTTGAGCATAGTTTCAAATTGCTTCCCATAATGACTAGAACAATTCACTGTTCCACCAACAATATGCAGTATGTCTGTTTTCCTGTTCTCCTTTGCAAATTGGTCATTTTTCTTTTCTGCCAGCAGCATGAGGTGGAAAATCAGGTTGCTCTGATTTGCATTTCTTTAATAATTAGTGATTTGGATAATTTTTTACTCAAAAAGTAAGCATACTTTTAGTTTCCAGTTTTTTGTGACTGAAAAAAGCTGCTATAAATACTGTTGTATACAGGTCCCAAAAGTCTTAATTTCAGAAGTATAAATGCTACATACTTACAAAAAATGCTACTGACTTACAAAAGATATAACTTGAAATTTTAATTATTTAAATTTATTTTATACCTTGGTAGTTGTATGAATTTTGAATAGTATTTAATTTTAATTCTTTGTTTCAATTTCTCATAAGTCTGGCTTTACAAATAAGTGCAGTCTTTTCAGTCACTGAATAGTAGCCAATGAAAGTTTTTACAAAGTTCACAAATCACTTGGGGGAATATAGCATGAGATGGTGAATATGTTGAATTTTAATAAGACTCAACAATATTTTAGCATTTTAAATAACCTTTCAGTGCTTATGATGAGGGCTGGAAGGGGAGAGTGGTGTGACCCCCACAAAGAACAGGGTACCAGGGACTGGTCACCTGGGATGAATTTGCGGACTCACGCATTCTTGAGGTCAAGGTAAAGATTTATTATAGGGCAAGAGTTCTTAGGGAACCTGCAACCTTAGAGGGGTGCATGCAAAGTTTATATAGGATATTCTATAGGAAACATGCCAGATATGCTAACTAGGTGATTCAGAGTGTTACTAGGGAGTGGTTAGTTAGTTGTTAAAGGAACATGCACTTTTAGTATCTACTGCACATGTTTTTAATCCAGAGTTCATGAGGAAATAACCCAAGGGAGGGCTACATGGAGGTATGGTTTTAGGCCTGAAATGTCACTAAGTCACCTGACTGTCAGGACTGACTCAGGAAAACCAGGTTACTCTCATCATTGTTTTGTGAGACAAGATAAATGTAAAGGAGTATGCATATGTCTAAGTCTAGGATGCATATGATTGGTCAGTGAGTAGTAATGTCGTTATAACCCAGCGCACAGCCAGATCAGTCATTACAGAGCTGGTTCAGACTAACAAATTCTGTAGGTGCACTTGGCTGCTGTATCTGGAGGGGAGATAATGGTTGGTGTTGGGGCAGGCTGTGTGCTTGGGCTGGGGAGAAACTGCCTGGGATAGTGTTTGAGGCTAGGGAGAAATGTGATTTTTAGAGAAATGTGATATTAGAATTGGGAACCAAGCACATGCACCCAAGCACCCCATCACTTAAAAGTTTGTAGCCTTTAAATATACTTCTGAAGTTATAAAAGCTTAAAATTGCACGAAGACTTTTTTGGCTATATATGAGGGTTTTTTTCATTTTTTGATCTCTTTGGGGTCTGGGCTCTGTAGTGATATTGCTGAGACCAAAGATATATATATATATATATATATATATAGCTTAACAACTATGAATTGCTTTCCAAAATGGCTGTAACTTTCATATTGTGGAATTTGATTCTAGATTATCTGTTCTTGCCTGTTTTCCAGGTCATTTGTTTTTTAAAGCAGTAACTTATTATATTATCGTTTCTCTTCTGTCTTTTGATTTTGTTCTAATACTTCTTATTTGATGAAGTCATTGATTTCTCTTTGGTTTCTTCTAATTTTTAGGGAGTCTATTACTTGGGTAGATTTTACCACTTTCTGTTCTAAGCTATTTCTCCTTCCAATTCTTTCTGAAGCTTAGATTTCTTTCTTTTTCTCTCTTCATTTCTTCCAGGCATTCATGTAGTTCTTGTGGAAAATCAATTTCTTTTCGTTTGAGATTCTGCTTTCAATTATGGAGTTATTCTCTCCTTCCAGGTTGGATTTTTGGTTTATCAGAATTTACAGGAATTCTTAAAAGTGGCTGATATCTTCACTATCTCTATCAGTCTGAGTTCCTGAATTGGGGCTTTCTCCCCTGCTGGTTTTGGGATGATGTGGTTAGCTTCTCTTGGTCTTGATCTTATTTGGATTTCTTCCCTGACCTCTACTTCCTGGGAATTTCTGTACTAAGTATGCTGGTGGATTCTAGGTCCCTGGATCTTTGAGGTTCTGAGCACTGGCTATAAGGGCTAGAAACTCTTGGGACATTTTGAAGATCTACTCTTTTGGTTTCTGGTCACCTCAGGGCTTTGTCATGGGACTTTACTGCTTTTCCAGCTTCCGCACACAGAGCCTTGCAGGTACAGGTCTCCCTGGCTCCTCTCGGGAGCTTTTGTCTTTTTTGTTCACAATGACTGGCACAGATTTTTCTGGCAAACCCCCTTTTCTCCTGCCTGTGGGCTTCTAGTTGACATTTGGTGCAGTTATGTGATAGCCGAAGTCATTCAGTGTATCATTGATCTAGAGTATCATTGTTTTTCTTGACTGTTATTCATTCTAGAGCTAGTTTAGGTTTTCCTGGAGTGGGCGTGTAGGAGCTGGGCTGCCTGATGGCCAGTCAGAAATGGGAAGTCTCTTTGCTGAATTTAAAAAACAAAACAAAACTTAGTACTATAGTGATGAAAATCGAATAGAACCTTAATACCCTTTAAATAAGTTATCCTAGCTCAGATTCAATTTGGCCCACTTACATTAGGGATACAAATGTTCAGATTCTTTAAGAGTCTGGCCAACATGGCAGATTTTAAATAAACCTTGTTTTTCTTTGGCTGAAGGAAGACTTGGATTGAATTCATTAGGGCAGGAATTCATTATTTCAGGGTCCCAAAAGCCCTAAACCTCGACATGAATACTTTTCAAATTCTCTCCCTGCACCCCCCCCCATTGAGAAGGCAAGCAATATGATTTCTACACACTTTACCATTAAAATTAATGAATATAAAGAAATCAGAGAAGCATGGGAAGATTTACAAACTGAGGCCTTGTGAAGTAGACAGACCTAAGAAATGATGTATACAGTGACTTTAGCACTATAAACAGAAAGAAGAAAAAAGGGGAAGGGGGCAGAAATTAAATGATGTTTAATCATCATGAACAAGCTTGTTGCCAAAGAAGAACTGAGAAAAGTGAATCTGTCTCCTTTACAGAAGCAAGGTTACAGGTACAGAACATTACATAAACAGTCAGACCTAGGTGATATGGTTAGTTTTGCTTAACTCTTTTTCCCCCTCTCTTTTTTATTCTTTGTTATAAGGGATGGTTTGCAGGGTAGAGAATGGGGGAGGGATTAATTCCAAAATGAACATGATATAAATGAAAGTTATCACTAAAATGTTTAAAATAAATACAAGGAAAGAAATAGGGAAAAGAAATCATGGGTAACTTTGGAGAGAATAGTTGTAATTGAGTAATGAAACTGTAAGCCAGACTCTGAAAGGTGGAGAATGAATGAGAAGAGAGGAAGTGGAGCTAAAGACAGTAGACCTCCTAATCCTGGCCAGTGCTTAAGAGAGATGTGTGTAATTGATCACAAAAAACCACAAAAGGTTGAAGCATGAATAGATCACGAAAAATTGATCACTGCTCTTGCAAACAACTTAAAGTGTTGCTATACTGAAGCTCCAAGAAGTTGTAGCATGCACAGCAGCCACACCCTGGTAAAACTCTCAACAAATAGACTACACCAGGTTGAGGTTAACCAAATGACAGACCTCAGACCCTTTGGTGAGTTTGGGAGATTTCTACTCCCAAGCATATGAAAGGTGGATGAGAACAAAATTGTCCCAGCTCCCATGAAGTCAGCTGAAGCAGACACCATGGAGTGGTTACAGCTTGGTCAGACATGGAAAATGTCAATGTCATCTACTGCATCCTGGGCTATCACCAGTCATCTTGACTTTTGTCCTGCCACTGGACTTTGGTGACTCGGAGAGAGTGAGGCTGATGACTTTGTGCAACTCTGCCTTACTTAAATCCAATTCATGACCAAGTCAAGACATTACCATGTGATGTCATTGGTCCTGTTCTAAAATAAAGGAGGAAAAACAGTGACTGATTGTTCCAACAAGTCTTTAAGCAGCACCTGTTTTGTGGAGAACAGTGGTGGGCACTGTGGGAGTATCATACTTGGTAACAAAATAGTCAACATTTCTGTTAGTCCATTTATGTGTTCCCAAAGACTTTCAAGGGATTTATGAGCTTTTCTTCAAAAGGACATGAGGGAAAATGAAAGAATAAAAATTTAAAAAAAAGAAATTATCCTGAAAAGTTACAGGATCTTAATTGGTGATTTACAACTACATATCCACATTGCAGAGAAAGAGTTGAAATTTTGTGAATTCTCATTAGCCCACACTAGTAAGAAAAGAAAAAGCATAAATAAAGTATGTGTGTTCGATCTATACAAGAATAATTGCATCAACTTTAATTATCTTTGGAATAATTATAAAATCCTTGAGTCTGCAGGCTCATTTCAGTAAGTGATTAATTTGAGAGTAAATTGTATAAGAACGTTAATACTGGACCATCTTTTTAATATTTAGCTGGAAGTGGTAATAGGTATGAAATCTAATCTTTAGGGTGTAAAACAAAATTTCTTTGTGGAGGGACAAAGAGTGCAACCACTATGTTTTACCATCATTTTCACTTAAATCCCTCCTTCATACCCTGAATTCTATCTTAATTATATATTACTTATATCATATCCATCTTACCAATGCTCCTTTTTTCTTTTTTCTTTCAAAATAGTTACTTACTACTGTTGAAGAGACGACAAAAGATGTGTTTGGTCTTCATTCAAAACTGGATCGTAAACAAGCAGTTGATAAGCATAATGCTGAAGCCCAGGAGATATTTGGCAAAGACCTAAATAGCTTATTTAATAAGATGGAATTTTTGATAAAGGATGGCACTGAAAAGCAAAAAGCCACGTTAGACTCATATAGTACTTTGTTTGGTATGCTCAAGTTCACTGTTCAAATATATTTTTACCATCCTGATTTATTTTAGCTTTTAATTTATGTTTGTCTCAAACTTAATAAAATGTTATCGGTGTGACTTGGGAAATATATTTTATTATGTGTCAATTTTTTTAGCCTAGACTAGCTTCAAATTCTTATTCAGTGTTTAATCAGTCCTATAGGACAGAGCTTCTTATAGAGATGATACTCTTTTCATTATGGTCATAAGCACAGATAGTATCATTCTCTGCCATTAGTATATCATATTATGGCTATCACCAGTCAGATTCTCTAGTACCAACTGATTGAGAGAGAGAGCCAACTTGGTTAAGTCCTGTCTCTGACATAAACTAGCTCTGACTATGAGTAAATCATGTAATTTCTCAGTGCCCCAGGCAGTCAACTCTAACACTCTTAAGTTGGAGATGAGGATGGAGATTCCATGCGATGTGCTCCTTACACTCAAGAAATCATAGTTCTAGACCATATGGACAAGATATCTAGGGTTTATATACTACTGTAAGGCTTATAAGGCACATTTATTTAGGTTATCCCAGTTTTTTCTTAAAATAATTCTTTGGGATAGGTACTTATATTTTTTAAGTAATTTTTGGCAGATGAGGAAACTGACGCAAGTCACTTTTTCTGGGCTTCAGTTTCTTCTCTAAGTGGGATGGACTAGATTTACTAGGTTCTAATCCAATTGCAGCAATTAAGTAGCTAATTATATAATACTATAACATTGCAATGTAAATTTCACTGTAATAGATGTGTTTCTAAATTCCATTCAGTAGTGCATTTACTTAGTATGTATGCATATTTGATACTACAGATTTGAATTATTGGACAATTCAACAAGTTCAACAAACTCTTAATTATTGTGTATAAAGGGTAAGCCAGATTGACCAGAGCACAGAATACATATAGATGACTACTATAAGGAAAGCCTAAACAGATGGAAAGGTTTTAAACTGATTTGAGCCGTTTATACCAGGCTAAAGAGTTTGAACTTTTTTTCCTTTTTTTTTTTTGTTAGGCTGCAAGACAACATTGAAGGATTTTAAGTAAAAAGAATAATAAGGCCAGATAACTACATAAAGAAATATTAATATGTTAATAGTGAGAAAGATAGCTTTGAGGGTTAGATAGAATAAGTAGAAAAAGTCATTAGAAGCTATTGTTGTCCAGGTATGTGTGAGTGAGGGTCTGTACTAGAGTGATAGACAGTTGTGGAAGGTGAGGTACAGAGAAGAATCTAAGTTAATATCACAGTTTCATCCAAACATAAGAGACTGAATACGTGCTGTTGCCACTTAAAGTAAGGAGGAACCGATCTGGGGGGAAAGTTTATAATTTTGGTTTTGAACCTGTTAAGTTTGAAGAGCTTCTGGGTTATTCAGGTAGACATGTCCAAAAAGCAGTTGGAGTCACAAGTCTAGACTTGAAGAAAGATTAAAAAAAGCACTGGAATTTAAAATATGGAAGTCATCTGTGTAGAACTGGTAGATGAAACATTGGGAATTAATGGTATTGTCAAGAGAGCAAATGAAAAAAGAAAAGAGTCAAAGAGAGAACCTTGAAAAATCTTTAACCTTCAGGAATCAGAATAGTAGCCATGAAAAGAGTCAGAGAAGAAGTAAAGATAGGTAAGAAGAAAATAAGCTAAATGTGATGTCTAAGAAACCAAGGGAGGAGAGAGGGATCTAGACTCTAGACAGATCTGGAGTCTTGATAATAAACACATGAACAATATGTAGGTCAAGAAGGGTGAGGACCGAGACAAGGGCACTAGATATGGCAATAGGGAGGTCATTAGATGTTGGAAAAGCATTTTCAGTAGGGTGATACTAAGAGATTGAAAGAATGAGGAATTGGATGCTTAAACTTGTCAACTTTAAGGATAGTATTGATTTTAAATAACGTTTTTCTTTTTCGTAGGTCATCTACTGTCCACTAGTTCCTCTGCACTAGACAGTATTACAACAACTGCCCTTGGATCTCTTACCTCAGTTTTAGAAAAAGTGTCCACCAATGTTTCTCAAATTTCAGATGTGATATTAAAAGAAGAATCTATAACAACTGAGAGTAAAACTGTTCTTCAGAAATTGGTGGTAAGTAAATAATTTTGTGCCTCTTAGGAAACAGTGTTAATGGTCAATGTACCAATTTAAGCTGTATAGTCACCGTAGAGACTGCATCATGATAGCAGTCAAGTAGAATAATGTGGATCAAGGACTTTGCAAATTTTGAAGCTCTTTATAAATGTGAACTATAATACTAAATACTATTAAAATACTCTGACAGGATGTGTAATATAGATAGATAGATAGATAGATAGATAGATAGATAGATAGATAGATAGATAGATAGATATAGATATAGATATAATCCCTTCCTCTTTTCTTGTCTACCGGTACAGAAAAGCTACATCTAACATTGGTGCATTCAAGACAAATGGGAAAAATTTTAATTTTACTCTCTATACTATTTATTTCATTAAAGTTCACATAACTCTCTTTCAACTGAATTTGTATATATTATTCTTTCCCAGTTTTGTATTTGAATAATTTTATTGGTAAACAGAAAACTCTTATATACTCATATACAAAAATGCTTTTTGGTCATGGATTATAGATGTTTTCTAGTGTGTGAGTTCATTTTGTCTAGTACAAGGTCATTTCCAGAATTCATAAACAAGTCTTTTTCCCATCAGTGCCTGGTAGTTAATGTGTTTGGTTCAAAAAATTTAGATAATATGTACTGTCTTGTAGGGGTTATTATATATTATTTGAGCCATTTGATTCTATTGAGGATAGCCCAGGAGTGGGGAACCTACAGCCTCAAAGCCACATGTGGCCCTCCAGGTCCTCAAATGTGGCCCTTTGTCTGAATCCAAACTTCACAGAACAAATCTGCTTAATAAAAGGATTTGTTCTGTAAATCTTGGACTCGGTCAAAAGGCCCAAAGACCTAGAAGGCCACATGTGGCCTTAAGGCCTCAGGGTCCCCACCCCTGGGATAGCCTTGCAGGCAGTGGTATGTCTGCTTAATTTTGTGATCTCTGTTTATTAATGAGGTTGTGTGAAACAAAATCAAAAACTTTGCTGAATTCAGTTCCATTTAAGTTTAACAAACTTTTTAAAAATTAAATACCTACTATGCATAAGGCACTCTGCTAAAGGGAAAAGATAATATCCTCTTATCCCCATGACTTCTAGGCCTATCAGTGCCTTAGAATGAGGTTATGTTACTGTGTCAAGAGTTGTGTCCCCCCCAAAAAAACCATATTAAATGGTGATATTACTCAGTGTCCTCTTCCAGATTTTTGCCAAATGATTCTGTGGTAGTTTTTTTCTTTCCCTGTAATTTCCAGGATTGCCTTTTTTGTTTCTTACCAGAATGATATCTCCCTTTCTAGTCTTTATATAATTCCTTTGCCCATTTTTGTACATATTATTCTGAAAAATCAAATGAATGCCCACCAGTCACTTTCATATTTGCTATGTTTCCTTGGGTAAGTTTTTAAACTTTCCTGAGTCACATTTTCCTTACCTATAAAATAAAGAAATTGAACTAAATCTCAAAATCTCTTTTAGCTTTAACATTTGGTGATTCTTTTAGTACTCTGGGACATGTAGGGTACTGTTCTTGTTCAGTCATGTCTGACTGTGAACCCATGAACCATTGCATGCCACATGCCCTTCTATCCTCCATTATCCCCCAAAGTCTGTTCAAGCTCATGTTCATTGCTTCCATGACACTATCTATCCACTTTATCCTCTCCCATCTGAATAATGCTAGAACATCCTATAGATAGCCTATAGAGTGTCTAAAATATAACATCACATCAAACTCATCCCTCTTCCAAATTTCTCCATGTCTGTTGAGGGCATCATCACCTCTCCTGTCATGAGGTTTGCATCTTTGATTCTTCTCTCTCCCTCAGCTCTTATGTGTAAGGAGTTACCCTATGTTTTCTATCCTACTTCCACAACATCTCTCATTGATCCCCCCCCCTTCTCACTCCTGCCCTCTCCATGTCTCCCCTAGACTTTTATATTAGTCTCTAAGTTGGTCTCCCTTCTTCTAGTCCTTTGCTGCTTCAAAGCATTTCCCACCCAGCTGCCAAAGTGATATTTCTAAAATATAAGTCTGACCTTTAGGATAAACTCCCATATTTAAAGCCCTTCTTGAGCTAGCTCTCTCCACCTTTCTAATATTGCTTCATTCTACTCTTCCCCAAGAGGCAGGTAGATGATATAGTGGATAGAGCATTGGTCCTGGAATCAGGAAGACCTGAGTTCAAATGTGACCTCAGAAACTTAACGGTGTGAGTGGACAAGTCCCTTCACTTCTATCTGCCTCAGTTTCCTTTACTGTAAAACAGGGACAATAATAGCACCTGCCTCCTAGGGTGGTTGTGTGGATCAGATGAGATAATATTTGTGAAGCACTTAGCTTTTGCCCATACATAACTTTCCATTTCTCTTGCCTTTGTACAAGTGATTTCCCATGTCTGAGATGGACTTCTCCCTTACCTCTGGCTCCTTGAAGCTTCTTTCATAAAACAGTTGAGGTACATAGCAAGGCCTTTTGTGACTACCAACCATTGCTCCTCCCCACCCCCCAGTTATTAACTTTTCCTCTCAAAATTTTGTAGTTATATAATTTGTATTTACTTATATACATGTTCCTCCTCCACTTCCTCTCCCTCCCTCTACCCCTTCCCCTCACATTCCCTGCAATATAAGCTCCTCAAAGGCAGGGACTGTGTAGTTTTGTCTTTGTTTCCTTTGCATCTAGCCCAGAACCATGTGTCTAGTCCACATTTAAACAGCTGTTGAATTGAATTTATTCCCCAGCTCCAAATAGGGAGTTGGACACCAGCCCAAGTTAATTCTACTACTTTTTGCCCCCAGAAAACTGCCCCTAAAGTCCAGTAACTTCTTAGAGTCCAGTAACTTCAGGACAGAAGTTGCACAGACAAAACTGGACAATATGACTTAGAACTGTGCTAAATGTCAGGTCCCGTGCTGGTGTGTCTCCTTAGGTATCATCGAGAGAATGACAGTCACCTTTTATGCAGTAATGAATGTTTAGCCAACTATTTCTAGAATTTCTTAACTGTGTTTAATTTAATGGTCCTAGTTTGGAGCATTTAGAAGATTAATGTCTGTGTGTTGTTTTCTTTCTTTTTTTTTTTTTTCAATTACCCTAGAATGAGCATAAAACTCAGCTTGATAAATCACTGGAAATGACTCTTTCCTCTCTGGTGGTGTCTCTCTTGGAACTCAATTGTCAAATGAATAATAAATTCAAGAGTCTTCTGTCAGTAGCCAATAAGGTAACAAGTGTTTCATTTTTAATATTTGAAAGTGAACTTCAGATTAAGAAGGAAACTAAATCCTTTTTCTTCAAAGATAGAACATCAAAAAAAGGAAATGGATGATTTTCTCAGCACGCTGTGTAAAAGTCTACAGGAACTACAGGAAAATACTGATGCGTCCTTGACTGAATCTCAGAAACATTGTGAAACCTTAATGAATGAACTGAAGACAGTGAAGCAAACCCAAACACAGGTATCAAATGAACAGCTGGTTTTATGAGGGCAGGGGTAATCTGATCACTTTTGCTGGAAGAAATGTAAGCATTCTAAAACTAGCATTTTAAAAAGTTTAGAAGTTACTAATGCCCTTCAGACTTTACTGTAGCTGGATATGCTGGCATATGTTTGTCATCCCTTCCACCAGGGAAACTGAAGTGGGCATGTCTCTTGAGCTCCAGAGTTCTGAGCCATGGCATCCCATGCTGATCTGGCATCCTCACCAAGTCCCACATCAATGTCATAAGCCCCAAAAGTAGACGATCACCAGATTGCCTAAGAAAGAATAAACCAGCTGAGGTTGAAAATTGAACAGGGCAGAGTGCTAGGAAAGGCTTGGGGGAGTAGCTGCTGTATTTTCAGCCTGCATGAAATAGGGTGACCTAGTCTTTAAAAAAATAAAAAAGGAAAGAAATTCTTTAATATCCAGCAGTTGGAAATAGCCTCCTTAAAGTTCGTCAGCATGTTTACTGTATGCAGAACACTATCCCCAGTATTAGTGATATTGTTTACATCAGGCTGAAAGATGAGGTCAAAAGGGCAAGATTAGCACTTTGATAGTAAAGAGGAAGGATACAGTGGCTCTTGAAAATGGATATAATTGAACTAGAGTTTTGGAAAATATATCTTTTTTAAAATTAGCTTATTTTGTCAATACTTTTCGTTTAACTTCATATTGATTTTTTTAATGTACTTCTCACCCTCCTTTATCCAGCACGGTATCCCTTGTGACAAAGATTTTAAAGAGGGGAAGCAGTTTAGCAAAACTAACCAACACTTAAACCACATATGTCAATATACAAAATATTCCACACGCTTAGTTCCCCAGCTCTGTAATGAAGGGAGAGAGACTTATTTTCTACTTTGTCTTTCTTCTCAGGATTATAACTAAGGTGAGGTGACTGAACCTCTGCCTTAGGGCTCCAGAAATGTAGAGGGAACTGACAGAACTTGTACTTCCTCAGCAGATAGAAGACAGCTGAGCTGAGCAAGAATCCTTAGTTAATAGGAAGCTGCCTCCTCCTGGA
This sequence comes from Notamacropus eugenii, assembly GCF_028372415.1. Taxonomy (NCBI): domain Eukaryota; kingdom Metazoa; phylum Chordata; class Mammalia; order Diprotodontia; family Macropodidae; genus Notamacropus; species Notamacropus eugenii. Next base: position 209,332,053 of record NC_092872.1, read on the forward strand.
GCCAGACCTTCTTTCCCTGGCAGTGACCTTTTCAGTGAGGCTGGGCCCTTGTGGTATCTTGAAATCCTTCTCACTGGAACCTCTGTACAGTCTCTCCTGATGCTTTCTGCAATCACCTGAATCTGTCTTTAAAAGTTGATTAGAGAGCAACTTTCATACAACTTGGCCTGGCTACATTTCAATAATTACTGATTACTAGTGATGGTTCTGTCTTCCTAGAATGATCTGAATAGTGTCTTAAAAAGCAAACTTGGCATTTCTTAGTCCCTTCCTGCTTTGCATAACTGGTGAAATATTTAAGCCATACAGTCAGCTGGTTCTTCAGATTATTCCATGAGTTCTCCAGCCCCCTAGTATATGAATTTATCATAGCACTTTATGGCTTCTCTCAAATCAGGGAAATTTTGAACTATAAATGTAGAGAAAGAACCACTTGATCAAAATCCATTTATCACAATAGATGTGTATGTAATACACATTAGGCTTTTTAACAATAAATGCCTACAAAATCCCAGCAGGTGGGGATGTTGCTACATGAACCAAATCTGACAGAGGAACCTTTGACAACTTTTTTCTCCAGTGCAAGTTGCCTTGGGTAAGAAATGAGGCCCAGAGAAAAAGAGGAGCTCCCCAGCCCCTGGACATCTGCTCCTGTTCTCAGGGCAGACTTTAAAGCCCTTTAACAAAATCATGCCAAATCTTACTTTTGTTCTAATCTTGAGGAGAAACTATGGCAAGGGAGCTACAATCAGACTAATTCAATTTGGTCTCAACCTTTGGTATGAGAAGACTTTTGTCATTGGTATTTATAGAATTCTTCACGTATTCATTCTAAATTGATAGCCCTTCATGTGATTGGAAGGGCACTTGACTTTGGGAGTGAGGAGAGCCAAGTTCAAGCTCTATCTCTACCACTTACTGATTTCATGAGGGCCTTAGAAGAGTGACTTCTGTCTCCTTGGGCCTCAGATTTCTCACCTGGTCTTTGGATTACTTGTCCCCTTTTATTATCAGTATCATTGCTTTACTCTAGTATTCTAATTAGTCACTCAAAAGTTAACTATTAGTTTAATTACATAATTTGTGGGGGGGCTTTCACCTACAGGAACTTTGTCAGTTAATGAATCTTTGGGAACAAAGATTCTCCTGCTTGGAGGAAACATGTGGAAATATCAAGAATCCACTCAGAAATATTCAAGAAAATACGCAACAGTAAGATGTTTTTCATTCCTGCTTATAACTATTTTTTGGTAACATCTATAAGTCAATATATTTGATTCAACATAAATTTCATGTAAGTCTTTGAAAAGAATTTTGTTTAGAAATTTAGAAGATATGAAAGGATAACATGGATCATTACCTCTCATATGTAGCCATTTGGATAAGTTAATTAATGAAAAAGTATTGATTAAGAGTTTACTTGGCGCTGGGCACTATGCTAAGTAAAAGAATATAAGTAAAAACAATTCAGGCTGTCTTTGCTGTCACACACTTTCTGGCTGGAGGCCAAATTTAAATGCCAAGCAGAGGAATTTGCATTTGATCCTAGACATAAAGAAGGAATTTAGGACAGATGAATATCTTCGGTAGGTTGTGGAGAGACATGGTGCCTGTCACACAACCTTTTGGGTAAGTTAGGTAATGGACGTCAGACATTTATTGTTGTTCTTTAAAAGGCTGGTGGTTATTTAGCATCTCAGCACTCCATTGTTATCCTTCCGCTCTCCCTTTTCTAGATAATGTAATGACCGTGGCCCTTCTGTTTTCACTTGTCAGATCATGCATTTATACCATTTTACAGTGGCAAAAGTTTACATAATATTCTAATATTATCATGACAATTTTAGTTGACTCTTTTCAGGAAATATCTAGAAAGAAGTACCTTATTCTCACCATTATACACTGAATTGCTTCTAAGAAGATTTCTAATAATTGATTCCTCCCACAGTTTGACTGTAGAGTAGTATTGGATTTTATTATGCTACCTGAACATTTTGACAGACATGGATAATGCTTTTTTTAAAAAAAATAGTTTTATATAAACCTGATACTTAAAATGGGGCTTTTCAGTATTTTCCTGATAATCCTTTGATCTGAAATTATTTGAGCATGGGTATATATGGTACAAACTAAAAAACTCCCTGGTAGCTGATGTGTAGCATTTTAAAATTTACAAAGCCCTTTCTATAGATTTTCTTTTTCAATACTCAGTAATATCCCTCAGAGGGTGGTGCTATAATTATTAGCTACGTTTTACAGTTGAGGAAACTAAGATTCACAGAGGTGAGCTGATTTGTCTGTGATACCATAGCTCATAAGTTCCAGAGTCAGGATTTGAACTCAGGCCTTCATGACTCCAGGTCTGACCTCTCCTAAAAGATAAATAATATATAATCCCTGCCCTGCAAAAGACAGTAGTCTTATAGATGTGAGAAGAGAGGGAACCAAATAAAGTACAAATTAGAATAAGTATAGAGTGCTACAAGATCAGATGACGGATAGAGCCAACATGTTGATTTTTTTGATTTGACTCTATTTGTTTTGAGGGATATCATTTGGAATAGATAGTGATGGTTTTTTAAGTTCATCAATAAAACAGTTTTGAAAGGGAGAAAAAACAGATAACGGAGAGACTTGCAGCTTGAGAAATTAGAAAAGACTTTAGAGAAGTTCTGAATTTGAGCTGGGTCTTGAAAGATGGGATAGAAATCTATCAATAGCCAGAAATTGAAGGGAATATTGCAAGTATAAGGAACAACACTGGCAAAGCTGTAGCTGTGAGAAAGTTTGGGGTGTTAAGAAACTTGTGTATGAGATGAAGTCATTTGAGAAAAGACTGGGTTTGTTTAGGCCAGATTATGGAGGGACTTGAATTTCAGGCCAAGGAGTTCAGATTGTATTTGGTAGTGTATGTTAGCAGCAGTGATTTGATATCACATCTGTGCATTAAAATGATTAGTCTAGCACTAGTATATTAAACAGATTGTAGGGTAAGAGAATAGTGAGGCTAAGACCTTATACCACAGTAGTCTAGGTAAAAGATAATGATGATCTGAAGTAGAATAATGATAGCATAGAGAGTTTGCAAGAAAAATTGTGGAGATAGAAAATTAGCAGAACTTGTTAAGCGGTGGAAGAGGAAAAAGGAAGAGTCAAAGGTGGCTGATGTCCTTAGCCTGGGTGACTAGGAGAATGATGCTGCCATTAGTGGAGAAAAGCAACTCAAAAAGAAAAGCAGCTTTAGGGATAAAAGAGGATCTCAGTTTGACTGGTCGCACTTGAGTTGAAAGTGAAATGTCAAGTTGGAAATGTACAGTAGGCAACTGGAAATGTAAACCTGAAGCTTGGGAGAGAAGTCAGGGTATGAGATAACGATTGGGAAACCTGCATAGAAGTGATGATTACCTATGGGATGATGGTGTAGATAGGGAAGAGAAGAACACCAAGAAATAAGGTTAAGATTAATGGGATATAAAGAAGAAGACCCCCATGAAAGGGGAAAATCAAGATGGTGCAGAGAGGAGCTGGAGGAGAATCATGATGGTGATGTATTGTGGAATCTAGTGGAAGAGACTGTCAGGAAGATGAGGAAGGTTGCTATTTGTTGTTTGTCTTGTCCAACTCTTTGTGACTCCATTTGGGGTGTTGGCAAAGATACGGGAGTGTTCTGCCATTTCCTTTTCCAGCTCATTTTGCAGATGAAACTGAGACAAACAGGGTGAAGTGACTTGCCCAGAGTCACATAACTAGTAAGTGTCTGAGCCCAGATTTGAACTCAGGAAGATGAGTCTTCCTGACTCCAGCCCTGGCGCTCCATCTGTTGTGCCACCCAGCTGCCCAGAAGAAGGTTAGCAGTGTCAAATTCTGCAGATGTCAGGGAAGATGAAAACTGAGAAAAACCCCATTGTATTTGGCATTCTGGTATTTTGTAAAATGGGCATGCTAATACTGCAGTACCTACTTGACCAGATTGATGCAAGGCTTATCAATATAACATCAGTAAAACATTTTGCAAATTTGAGTGCATTCTATGAAAGTTATTATAACAATTGTTTGGTGAAATTTGGAGGCTGTTTCAATAGAATCGTCAGAGTAGAAGCCAGCTTACAAAGAATTGAGTGGATAGTGGAAAAGTAGAAGCAAAAAAATAAAGACTGCTTTTTCAAGAAGTTTGGCAGGGGAACATAGAAGAGGGACATGGTGGCATCAAAGGCTTTGGTTATGTTATGTTTTGTTTTGTTTTTAAAAGCATGGGAGGCCTCAGTGTGTGTGTGAAAGAGCCGCTGAAAGTTTTGAGGGGGTTGTGGTCTTTTTAGGGGATAGGGAGGTAAAAGGAGCAGTTGAAGGGGTCAGAGATATAGGGAAATACTGTTTTATAACCAAGCAGTGAGTACAGTAGAAGGGGCAAGTAAGAGTGATTTTCATTTTATTTAGAGGCAGAACTGAGAGTTTTACAGAAGGTCCGGAGGAAGCAGGATTTTGCCAAGGGTGGGGGCTCAGGACAAGAAAGATTTGGAAATAGACTGGAGGAGCATTCTTAGCCATGTTAGATGGAAGGCAGTCAAATGTCAAAGTCTGAATAAGAATTCGATGAAGTGGAATATTGGTGAAGTAATCTGTGCCTTGAAAAGAAAAATCTAACCTGCCCTGGTTATTATGAAGCTTTGTTGATGGTGTGTGCAACTTCAGTCATAGGAGTTGTCCAACCAAGGGTCCCCATCGGCGACCTACAAGTTAGGCAAGCCTTGAAGTGGGGAAAGAGAATGAGAAAGAATGGGGAACAGAAATGATAGTCTACTGGTAGAGGAAACCTCAAAAGACAGGTGCATGTGAAAAAGTGGACAGAGATTCCCTGATTCATAAAGAAATAGTCATAGCCTCTTGGAGTCATCTCTCAACTCAAGTCATGAATCTCATCTCCATCCAGTAAAAAAGTTGTAAATAAAATGTGGTCATTTATGAACCATGCAAAAATCACATTTTATACTTTATCAGAGATCCACAAGTGTAACTGCTCTTTTTTTTCCTCACAGGCATTCCAAGGACATCATAAACAGTACAGCTTCTCAAAACAAAAAATTCCTTGTTGTTTCCAATGATTTGTCACAAGAGCTCAGACATTTTAACCATCAAACTTCTGAGTTGGTTGAAGAGTCTATCAGACATTGTGAGCAGCTCAGTTGCAGCATTAAAACAATGTCACGAGAGAGCCAACAGTGGTATAATGACATGAGTACAAGTACTATCCACTTTTCAGATCAGTGGATATCTGGCTTACACAAAAGGAACGCAGAACTTGGTAACTTACTAAAGGTAACATTGTCAAGTGGAACCTACTTTGAGGAGCAAATTATTAGTCAGAAGATTGAATATTTTTGTCTAGGATTTTACATTAGAAGTAAATTTGTTTCTGAAGTGGTTCAGCCATTTCCTTTTGAGCTCACCCTTAATGCATAACCATGGCAGTAAGTGAGCTTGATTTCATGCTTTGATTAATTACCCTCTTGTCTGAAGTCTAGTGATTAAGAAGCCTAAACAGTCATCTAGGTCCTATCTACCTACCTTGAAAATTTTTTTTTTATTACTTATTAGCATCTTAAGAGAATGATTCCACCCTCTAATGTCTAATACCGTCCTTCTATGTGCTGTTTACTTTTCCAATATGCTTCCAAGTTTTTTGCCTCAATATTGTGCCAAATGTCTAATGCCAGGAGTGGAGAACCTGCAGCCTCAAAGGCCACATAGGTCCTCAAGTGTGACCCTTTGACTGAATCCAAACTTCTCAGAACAATTCCCCAAGGATTTGAGGCTGCAGATTTCCCCATCCCCTGCTAGTCTGCTAGCATGTACCTGGTGACCATTCTGAAGAGAATTGGTAACTGGCTTGTGGCCTGACTTAACTTTCTTGAATATAACACGTCCTTTATGCCTTCATTTTTCCTTTTGCAAAATAAAGATATTTCTCCAGTATTCCCATAAAGGAGAATCAAAAAAGTTCATTGCTTCAGCTTGTCAGGAAAAGAAATGCCATTTTAAGAACTGGTGAGTCTAATTGTTTTGGCAAATTTTCACTTATAATCCTCTTCAGGTTGTAAAGCAAGGTTGTATTACATCTAATTCAGAGATCATGGAAAAAGTCAGTGGACAAAAGGCAGTACACGATAGCCAGCTGACTGCCTTTCATGAGACGATAACTAATGACAAGGAGAAGCTGGTGGAACAGAGTCAAGAACTTAACAATATCCTGAAAAGTGGCTGGAATAAACTGAATTGCTTCTTGCATCAGGACCTGAAATTGGATATTCCAACAGGTAGTTTTGGAGGGAAACCAAGTTATATTGTTACAGTAGCACGAGGTTGAATTAAATTTTTTCTTTTAGTAATTAAACTCCTGTTTTTGTTGTTTACTGAATAATGAACATTGTGCTAGGTGTGATTAAAACAAAGTATAAGACACTGCTAGCCTTGAACAGCTTAGTCCAGTTGGGGAGACAAGACTGGCAAATATGTAGGAAAAATACAGAATGATAGGACTAGATTTAATGTATAAGAATGGGGGTAGGGGAAGTGCACATAGCAGTCATGGGACATCTGAGAACTAAAACGTCATGATAGATTGAAGTATTTAGTAAAAGCTTCATAGGGCTACTGAATATCAGAAATGGAAGGGAGTTTGGAAAGCATCCGGGTCCATCTTCTCATTTTATAGAAGGAGAAGCAGCCTCAGAGAGGTTCAGTGACTTCATGAGAGCCACACAGACTCCAAGCAGCACAGCTAGTGTTAGAGCACAGGTGCTTTGGCTCCAAATCCAGAGTTCCTTCTACTTTACATAATATATCCTAGGAAGTGTGACTAAAAGTGGATAGGATGAAACTAGAGAGGAGAAATCATATGTGCAAAACTGCTCAGAGACAAGCCTGAGAGGGGCTGTTTGGAGAACATTGAAGACTGGGCCTGACGAGGTGGAGAAAGGGCTTGGGGTAGTGTGACATAAGGTGGCCAATAGGAGCCAGATCCTACATGATAGAAGATCAGAGATCACTGATTTAGGGGAAAGGATCACTGAGCTCACCCAGTCCAGCCCCTGAAACTGAGACTCAGAGAGGGGAAGTAACTGGCCTGGAGTCAGAAGGTTAGAGAGGTAGCGTGTGACCCAGATCCTCTGATTCCAGATCCAGGATCTCCAAGACTGTTATATAAGAATTTGAGTTTATAAAATGAGAGCCATTTGAAGGTTTTCAGATTCTGTTGGAATGTGGTTTTCATTTTATTTTTCTGAAGAGCTGATAGAATTTACTGTTAGCTTTCTGAACAAGTGAAAAATAGATGATGAAGGGCAGAAAAGCTTTTGAAAAATAAAGAGTGGATGAAATTTAAGGGGAAAAAAGCTTTTTTTAAACCAGAATACTAGAACTTATAAACATTTCAGGTGGAAACCTTTAAAAGGCTAAAAGCTTATTCCATCAGTTTGGCTATTTGCTCAAAATATTTTTTGAAACTCCTCTAGGCAAAATTGGTTGTATGTCCTTTTGAATATCTTCAGCTGTGACAAATCTTTGTACATTGAAGGTATCTGTAAAGTAATTAATTCAGAGCCAAAGATGATGCAAAGGTTAGCGGTCAAGTTAGGTGTATCAAAATTAATAAAAAACATTCTGTGTGTGACCTGTAAATTAGTTCTGACATCAGTGTTAAAAGTGTTCTAAAATTTTTCAAACATTATTAGAATAAATACCTGGCTTCCCAACCTGACTGCTTTGATGAACAGCAGTCATTTGGGTCTATAAATTCTGGTGTATTTGTTTAAAAATCTTTCTCATTACTATGTCACACAGTTGGAAGACTCAAATGGAGTAGTATATGTGAAGCTGTCAGTATCAGCAGTTGAGATGATGACCTCACTACCGCTCTGTAACAAGAGCGAGGAGGGGCCTTAGAAAACATCTCAGTCCTGTTTCTTTAGATGTGAGGAAATTGGGGTCTTGCACAAGAAACAATAAATAGCAGAGGGGGTGACTTACAGCTCAGTTCTTTGTACTACGCAAGGGTGCTTTAATTCATTTATTTGTTTGCAATGGCCTCTAAAGGTTCAACCCCACAGAGGAAAACATATTCCTACCCGTCCACGTTGATGAGAACTGAACCTCGGGAGCAACTCCTCAGTCAGCTAAGAGAGAAACAACCCGAACTATTAACAACAGTAATTATTAAAGCAAAAGAGCCTGCTGAGGTAAAATGAAGTGTCAGCATCTCAGAGTTTCTTGTTACTCCTTCACCGTGGTCCTTTTTAATGGTGATGTGTACAAAAGCCTTTGTCCGGCCATGTGTGTCTTCCCTTCTTTTCTTCATCCTCAGCTCCTTAGCCTCCTCACCCACGATGTATTTTGTGTCCCTGACTCTTCAGTTTTCCTGTACGTACTTAGACATCCAAGTCCCTCATGTCTGTATTGCACCTAAAGCTTAAGGGTATTTATAGTGCGTGTACGGGTGTAGAATGGCTGCTTCCTAAGTACTTGTTGGGTTGAATCCGTCTTTCTTTTTTAGGACTTAGATGAAGAGAAGCCTGTTCTGGAGCTCACAAATGAAAACATCATGAGTGAAGAGCCCACAATGGACACAAGGACATGTGATCCTATAAATGGTGGTGTTCCTTTTTTCCAGGTAACTAATGATGTCACTTCTGAAAGAATGTTGCTGTGTCTGATGTACCTAACGTAACTACTATTCAATTTAAAAAATTTGGGAAGGGACCTTAGATATTGAGCCCAATACCCTCATTTTACAGAGAAGAAAACAACAGATCTAGAGATATGAGCTAAGGTCACACAAGTAGGATTGTGGATTAAGAACTGTCAGTGACTATTAGTGGTCATATAAGTCCTGACTTGGGTAAAGTCACCCTGGTAGTACATAGCAGAGCCAGACTTTGAACCCGTGTCTGCTGATTCCTAACCCAGTACTCTTCTATTCCATTGCTCAGCAGCAGTGAGTGAATGGAGGACAGGCCTTGAAGTAAGGCAGAGCTCAGGGCAAGTCATTTAATGTCAGGCCCTGGCAGCTCTATAAGTTAGGAATGTAGGTAACCTACAAGATGCACTTCTACATTGATGGAGGGAGCTTCCCCTGGTGAAACCACAGTACCAAATAATTAGGTAATCTGGATTTTAAAATCCTGTTTTGTTTGCAAGGATAGGACTTCTTATTAGATTTCCATTAAAAATTATGTTGTTGACTTTTTTAAAAGTCTATTTTGGGGATATGGGATGGAGAAAGGATGACTACCTTAGCCATACACACTGTGCCCTACCTCTTCCTTCTCAATTCTGATCTGCTACCTACCCAGTAGTATACCCCTTCTTCCACCTCCACGAATCAGACTCTTCATCAGACAGCTCAGTATGAAGAACCAACATCCATAACAATCTCTGAGTTCCTCGCCTGCCCTAACCTCCAGTGGCTTGAACCTTAACATCAGTTCCTTTCCTGATTTCACTGATCTGAGTTCAGGGAACCCAGCCTATCTCCTGGCTCTGAGGACATTGGCTTGTGGTAAAATTAGGAAGGTGAAGATTGGAACCTGCATTTTACTCTCTTCCATAGATATGGAAGTGTATTTATTGATCTCATGATTAGCAAGAAGCAGAAACCTTTTAGAAAACTCATGATTTGTTGAAATTAAGCTGAAAGCCTGATCTAATACAAAGGCTGGAGATTTTCCATCTTTGTTTCTATCTTAGGTAGATAGCCTTAAGGCTCCATTTTCTCTGCAGAGAGAATCAAATCTAGAAAATGAGGTAGAAACAAGAGTTGGGAGACTTCTAGCCTAATTTTAAAAGGGAACAGAGCCTAATGGAGAATGATGGCAATAGTCGGAGATGCCGGAGTTAGAGGCCCACCTTTAGAACTTTTATTCAATTCAATAAGTATTTACTTACTAGTCGAAAAATCACTTAATGTCTCAAAGGCTCAATTTTCTCGTGTAAAATGAACATAATATCTACTTCAGGGTTGTAAGACCCAAAGGAGATACTGTATACAAAGTATTTTATACTTTATTTTCATAGATGTGGGGGAAAGCAGAAATTGGGGGAGAGAGATAAGAAATGCCTGCATAAAAAATAATAAAGAGAATGAAAGCTCCCTAAAAAATTTTGAAAAGCCTGGGCTTCGTACTTGGGCGTGGGTTGGGAGGAAATAGCAAAGTGACAAAAACAAAAACTTTGGGCAGTCATGTTGCTGAACACCTTGGCAAAGTAACTGACTCAAATCCAAGGGAGAACTAAGTACGCAAAGTGGGGCTGCACTGGACACTCTTCTCCACACCCCCATCAGTGTCAAGGTAAAGTTCTTCCTTTCTCCCATCCTGGTCCTGTGGGTTTAGAAATTCAATTCAGTGGTTTATTTAGGCTACCATGGGAGGTCTGTAGGAGCGTTAACCAAAGGCCTTACATGCGTCTCCTCCACTTCACTCCATGAGTACAGGCTGTACTCACTGTCCTTTAGTCACTGCCTTACTTGGAAGCCTCACCTCACCTCCAAGGTGGTAGTCTACAACTTGCTTCAGTAGACATGTTTGAATACCACAATAAAGATTTTTTAGCAGCCTCTTAGAAACATCTGTGGAAGGATGAGGATCCTGACAAAATAAAAATCATTAATGTGAATTTTTTTAATCAAAAATGTAAATGCTTATTGTTTTTAAAAATCATTTTATTGACATTTTCTGTTTCTTATGTTATTATCCCATGTATTCCTCCCTTTCCCCCAGAGCCATCCTATATAACAAATAGTATTTTTTTTAAGGGGGGGGAATCAGTACAGTTGATAGATACATTGAGAAAGTCTCTAAAGTGACATTTTGTATGTTATTATATGTGTTACGTTTCTGTTTAATTTTTTTCTTTCCTTGATATCTACAGCGTAAAAAGTTCTCCAGAAAGGATAAAGAAAACAGAATTGTAAACATTGTGGAGAAGTCAAAAGTGGAAGAAAATCTGGAACATTCTGCTGTTAAGTCTAAACTACCTTTAAAAGCCCAGATAAATAATTAGCTTTTTTTTATATCTCTCTTTTGTACCTCCTGATCTTAGTTGTTATTTAGGAATTGGACAAGTATAGACTATCTTGAGGATTTTTTTTTTTAGTCAGTAGGTTTAGTCACTTATAATATTGTCAAGCATTTCATTTGGTGCTTACTAATTTGAACTTCAAATTAGTAATTTGGGGTTTGCATTAAATAAAATCGTATTTCCACCTTTTGTTTGAGACAACCCAGCAAATCAAAAAGTTAAAGTAGTTATTTTCTTAGAACCTCTATTATATTTTGTACATTCTAAGCAAATAGTTTTTTAGGCTTGAACTTATATTGGAAAATATCACCCACAAATTGTTCTTGGAATTAGGATGCCCCCTATGGGGGCACTCTCATTTTCTTACGTGTAAATATTGGTTACCTTACTCGGCCTCTTTTTTCTCTCCTTCATATTGCAGACTTACTTAGTAGGATAATAAAAGGCATATATACCTCCTGTTGTCTATTTAGATTCCTAGGTAATACTCCATTTTTAGGTATGAGATACGTATATACATGCACTACTTTGTGTTGAGTGTGATGGAGGTGGTTATCCATAGAAAAAAGGGAGAAGATTCAGAGGAAGTATAGATATCAAAGTGTACCTATTGCAAGGGGTTTGCAGAAGGTGACTGCATTATGAAGCATTTCTTTTATATGTCTTCTGTGCTTCCTGGGGGGGGAAAGAGACATTGTAGTGTAGTGGATAGAGAGCTTGTCTCTGAGCCAGCAAGACTTGTGTTCAAGTCTTGTCTCTGCCATAAACTGGCTGTATTACCTGCGAAAGTCACTTAATCTCTCAGTGAAACTCTAAGACTATTAGTTTTAGAGAAGGTGATGGATGCCCTCCTACGCTGATAAAGGGAATATCCTGTAGCAGTGAGCTCATAGTCTTTAACCCTAAGTCCTTACACCTTTTGAAAACAGGAACCGAATTATTGCCCCACTACCAGAGCACTTGATAGGAGGGCGGGAAGGAGAATGGACAGGAATAAGCAGGAGACATTGGGGCAAAGGAAAAGAAAGATATATTTCTCTTTTCCTGTTTTCCAGAGCTGTTCCCTTGTTTCTCCCACAGTTTTGAATGGTGTAGGATTACATAGTATATGACCTATGAAGTCTTAACACTTGTGTATATATTTGTGTGTGTGTGTGTGTGTGTGTGTATATGTGTATCTGTATAGATAGGCAATGATCATATGCACACATAAATTTGAAGATTCCTGCAGGGAAACTTGCATAGGGAATGAATCTAGTTTATAAATCACAGTTATCTTTGTCCTCCCATATTTTTCTAACCAGTTTATCAATTGACTATTAAATGCTGCAGATTTAAAAAAAAAAAATGTAAGGCTTCTGCTGTAGTGAAATGTTTGATCAAATGAAAACTTAATAAATAGCATCTCAGAGCTGTCAATTATTCACAGGAAAACTGGTCAAATATTTGTCCCATTTAAAAAAGAAGACTGCCCTGGAATGGAAGTCTCATCAGAAAATATGCTTGTTCCCAGCTCGACATTGAAGTGTTTTTAACGTCTTTGCCTTGTGGGAGGGTCCCCGTTGCTCATGGCAGATCCCTGCTAATCTGTTCTATTGAACTGCAACCTTTTGGGAGGAAACTGATTGATGTCAAAGGTGCTGTCTGAAGATATAATTTTTCTATATTCAATTCAAAAATTTATTAAATGCCTACTATATGCAGAGAATTGTGCTAGATACTGGCCAGAATGCACTGTTCATTTCAATCATGCCTCTATCTTTTTCTATATCTTTTGTTTTACTTCATTTTGAGAACTTTTCTTTAAACCAGGACTTAAGACCCAGCAGGCAACCTGCAAACCAGACCTTGGAAAAACCTCCTTAGTATACCTATTGAATATACCTAAGTCTTCCAACTTAGAACATTGGGTATTGGCTGTTGAGTGAATGAACATTGATGGTTAAGTGGGACAGTCAAGCTACGATATAAATGTTTATTCTGGGGACTCTTTCTTCAGCATAGGATGGTGCACAATGATCCACAATGACAATCTTTTTTTGCCCTCCAAATCCTACAATTATTACTAATGACTAACTTATGTCCTTTGTTAAATTTATAAAATAATTTCTCCTTGTACATTGAAATCTTTTTTTACTGGGATGTTCACCCTTTTATCTTCTCCTCTATTTTGGCCCTACTATAATTCAGTTTCCTATGGCCTAATGCTGGAAAATTGAGGTGGCTCAGCAGCTGAGTAAGATTAGAAGGAGTAGGTAGTTCAAAAATCAGTTCATAGTTCAAAGGTTTAGAAACAGTTGATCATGGTGGCAAAAAAACCAAAACATTCAAATCTATTATTTGTAAATATGCACTATTCACATACCCTACCAAGTATGTGCAACAGTAAAGTCAATTTAATTAAGCTCATAGGAAGTCATCTTTATCTTATTTATTTAGATTTCTAATAATAAAGTTTGTTGCTTTGAAATGAAAATCGATTGTCAATATGTTACAGATAAACTTTTAATAGAACTGCCCTTTGTAAATCTATGATTAGTAAGATTAGTTTCAACATTAACTTATATTCCTTATATTTCCTTTCTGGCACTGAATCTATGTTTTCAGGGTTAAGCGAGTGATTGAATTTTCTAAAATAAACTTCTATGGCAAATGGAAAAAGATTTGGCACCTTGTAGTATCACATAACTCTTAGGATACTACCCCCCAAAAATTCTGCATATTTTTCTTTCAATTAAGGTACTGACATGAAATATGATCTTTTATTTTCTCTAGTTAATGTAGAGCGTAGTGATTGTTCACTTAGATCAAATATTCCTAAAGGGAATATTTAGCTAAGAAGCTCATTATTCTAAAATAATAACAATATTTCTCTGAGGGGCACAGTTACAGACTTTTATGACTGGGCAAAGGTTTTCATTGTCAAATTAGAAGTGGACTTCTGTTAAAAATTCTAAATATAGAAATGGGTATTTGAATTCTGTGTAAGACAGTAGACAAATGATTGGCACAAATTTTCCTTACCATAGTTTCTTCTATTAGGCTCAAGGTCTCCCTTCACATACTTAGTAACTTGGTAGACAAACTGTAGAAATGCTTCCAAAAGCAATTTCCTGCCCTGGTTTTCATTTTGTTGCTCTTTTAATATCCTAACTCCAAATTCTTTTCAAAGAAACCAGATACTCAACCCTATGGTAGCAAAAATTATCTTATCCTCCAACCATTAAGCCCACCTCAAAAAGACATGGCCATATATCAAGGAAAAGTCGACCAGATTTTAGCTTACTGAAGCTATTCAAAACTTTCTCTTGAAAGAATCTAAATCTTGCAGCCTTAGTTTATATATAAACTGTTTCAGCTGCATTAGTAGGTGATCTATCCCACTTGAGACTTCCCAGTCTTAGAAGAAGCTGATTTAATTTAATGTATGGATTACTATGAATGCACGTTGGTTCAGCAGTCCAAAGTAAATGTTATAAACAGCAAAATCAACCTACTTCTTAGCTTACTTGTCAATAGGAAGGAGTAAAATTATAAACCAAATTGCTTTTTCCTGAACCTATTCCCTTTGGGGGAAGAAATACATTTAAACAATATATTGAATAACTCAAATACTTTAAATTCAGAGGGTTTAGGTGGAGAAGGGAAGACCTGGAATTCTACCTTCAGATATGTGTTATTTCAGAAAAATGTGATAAAAATTGAATTTAATTTTGCAAGGTAATAACCAGTTAATCATTTCGCCTATATCTGTTTATATTATGCCTGTATATGTTGTTATCATAAACTTAGATTGAATAAAAGTAAGTTCATTTTGATCAGAATTGTCACTTTGCTTTTTTCCTTTAGCATAAAGTACACACAATTCAACTAGTTGGCTTTTATGTAAAAATAAAACTTTTTTTGAATTTATATAAATGTATATAACAAATCTATATGTAAATTTTCAAAATCTATGATCACTGCCTTTTTTTCCCTAATAAGCTTAAATTATTATATATTATCCATTTAAATACATGCACCTAGGTATAACTTAACTTTTTCTATTTAATTTTACTGATCTATCAATGGTTATAATTCCAGTTTTCATAGACTCTCTTAGTGATTCCAGCAAGATAAGTAACGTCAGTAATCAGAAAGTACCAACTTACATTGTCTGGTAATGGTCAACAAATAAGAGATTTTGTTGGAGAAAAAAACTATATATAAAAACGTTTCTCTCCCTAAAACCAGGGCTTCTATTAGAGCTGTTAATTTTAGGAAAGTTTTGTACAATTGTGTTTGTACGCAATCTACGCTGCCACTGACAGATAGCAGGAGGTCTGAAGGTTGCTCAGCACCTAGGTAAGGGTGCTTATCTTTTAGTTATTTTGATTTCTCATCTCCGGTCATCCTGATGAATATCTGGTCACTGGATTCAGATGGCTCTGGAGGAGAAGTGAGGCTGATGACCTGCACAGCCCTCCCTCCCTCAAAACAAAGTCAAGTGCAAGTCATGTCATTGTTTCTCTGATGGCATGGTCTTCTTCGGCAACGAAGGACGAACACACATGTAATCTGCAAACTGATACTTTGATGGAGCTACATCCTCACAGATCGGCTAGCCTCTCCAACAGCATAGTCCACAGCATGTGCCCTGTCCATGACTCCCCATCCTGCCAGCCTCTTGGCCCTGTCTCCCCACCCACCCTCCAGGAGTGGAGCACACAGTTTAGCTGTTAGCTCTCCTTTGCTCTCACCCTGTGACTGGCTCACCTTTTCCAGTCAGACTTCTCTGAGAAGAGCTTTTATGCCACTTACACACCCTTCTTTGTTGGCAATGTATTGAGGTTCATGTCTCATGCACGTCTCCACTGCTCATCAGACAACCCTTAACTTTAATTGTTTGTGATTCCATAACTTGTGGCTACATTGTGTCACTGGAAAAATATTGTTGAAACTATTAGCCATAGGAAATGCCACCCCAATTAACATAATAGAAATACAAATTAAAACAACTCTAAAGTGTTACTTCATGCCCAAATTCACAGATAAGAAATAGAAGTGGGCAATGCTGGAAATACTGCTAGAAGATGCTCACACTTAGTACATCATTGATGGACCTGGGAATTAGTTTAACCATTCTGGAAAGCAATTTGGAATAAAACTGGAAAAGTGACTAAAAACCATGGCCTTTCACTCAATGGGATATCTGTTAGGACTCAAAGGTGGGGAACCTCCGGCCTCAAGGCCACATGTGGCCTTCTAGGTCCTCGGGTGTGGTCTTTCGACTGAGACCAAGTTTTACTGAACAAATTTTTTTTATTAAGTAAATTTTATTTACTGAACAAATTTATTTTATTTTTTGCTGTGAAATTTGGATTCAAAGGGCCACACTTGAGGCTGGTTCTCCAGCGCTCTCCTGCCTAAAGGACTTTGATAACATGGCAGAGTTGACTCAGAGTCAAGAACACCTACCTGATTTTAAGACTTGTCTCTGACACATACTAGTCGAGCAAGTCACTTAACATCTCAGGATTCCAGGCAACTCTAGACTCCTAAGTTTTAGAAAAGGTTCTGGCCTGCATCAAAAGAGATTTCCCTCATCAGAGAATTCCCTATACCAATGAAATCATTAAGTGCAGTGCCCTATCTCTAACTGTCTCACCCCTCCAGCCTGCAAGGCTCACATTTAATACACCTTTGATGGAACTGTGAATTAGTCTAACCATTCTGGAAAGCAATTTGGAATAAAACTGGAAAAGTGACTAAAATCCCCCACTCTTAAAAACAAACAAAAACTCTTTACTTGACCCTTCCTCCCATCAAATTATTGCTGTTTCTCTTCACTTTCAGAGCCAAACTCCTAGAAATTATTGGTCACACTCATTGCCTTCATTTTCTTGTTTCCTATTCACTTCAGAGTCTATTGCAGTCTGACTTCTGAACTTCATTGGACAAATTCTTTCCAAAGCTATGGACAAACTTTTGATCCATAAATCCAATGGCCTTCAATGTGGGAATTTGTTTTGTTTGACGTGCTTGCTACAAGAGTTTGGTTTTTCTTTTACTCCCAGGAGTGGGTTCAGTTGAAAGGAAGATAAAATACTTGTTAACTGAAAATAAAATAAAAGGTTTTTATTGATTATTTTATTTGTTTTCAGTTTTCTACAATCACTTCCATATCTCTTAGATTTTTACCCCTCCCTCCCCACTCCCTCCCTGAGATGACTTGCAGTCTTATATAGATTCTACACATACATTCCTATTAAATACATTTTCACCTTAGTTATATTGCATAGAAGAATTAAAATGAATGGGAGTAACCATAAAACGAAACACAAGAGAGAACGGTCTGCTTCATTCTATGATCCAACTCCATTGTTCTTTCTCTGGATGTGGAAGATGTTTTACCTCAAGAGACCATTGGAAATTTTTTAGGTCCTTGCATTCCTATGAAGGACTAAAGTCCTTCAGAAAAATTCCTCGCACACTGGTTGTTGCTGTGTACAAAGTTCTTCTGGTTCTGTTCCTTTCACTCAGCATCAGTTCATATAGGTAAAATATAATATAAATCCAATATCCTCTTCTCAGTCCTCATCCTTCTCGACTTCTCTGTAGCTCTGACACTATTGATCAATTCCTCTTCACCCTCCCCCACCCCCTGAACATTCTCAAGTCCCTAGCTTTTTATGACACCTCTCTCCTGGTGTTCCTCATGTCCAATGACTGCCCTTTCCTAGTTTTGTGGCATTATAATCTATATCCTATCTTTTAAGTACAGGCATCCCCTCGGGCTCTGTCCTGAAATTTCTTCTATCTACATTTTCTGCTCATCTCATCAGCTCTCATAGGTTCAATTCTCATCTCTATGAAAGTGACTCCAAAGTCTGGATAATCATCTCCCATATCTTCCTTGAAAAGCCATGACACCAAGTTCTTGCTGGACATCACCTGGATAGATATCTCAGATTCACTATGTCCTAAAGGAGACTCTGGATCTTTCTGCCTAAACTACTCCCCTAAGTTCACCATTTTTATTGAGGGCATCGTTATCTTTCCAGTTACTCAAATACACAACTTAATGTTATCCTTGATGCTTTACTTTCTCTCAGTGCCATTTTAATCATTTGCCAAGTCTTGTCAATTTTGCCTTCACAATCTCCCTCATTTCCTTTTTTCAAGACATTCACATGGCTGCCATCATAGAACCTCACCACCTCCGTTCTGAAGTATTGCAATAATAACCTTCAAATTGGTCTCCCTCTTTCCAGTCTTTTTTGTCTCCAATTCCTTCTCCACATAGCTGCCAAAATAGTATGTTGGGTTTTTTTTTTTTAAGCACAAATCTACTTATGCTACTTTCTAGTTCAAATGCTTCAATGGGAACTATGAATTGGCCCAGGCATTCTGGAAAGCAATTTGGAACTCTGCCCACAGTCACTACCTTTGGCCTCGCTCAACTAAACTATGACTATGAGGTACCATTGTTAGGTTTATAACCGCAAAGGTCAGTTGTCAAAGAAAAAGGACCAATACATATAAAAATATTAATAGAATTCTTTTTTGTTATGGAAGAGAACTGGAAATGAGGAGAATGCCTATCAATTATTGGCAAAAGGCTGAACAAGCTGGGCAGGTAAATATAACGGGCAATATTGGGTTACAAGAAATTACAAAAGGTTTATAAAAGTTTCAGACAAACTTGGGAAGACGTCTATAAACTGATGTGATCAGAAACTAGAGAATAATTTATACAATAACATTATAAAAAAATAACTAAGAACAAAGTTGGTCAATGTAATGACCAACCACAATTCCAGAAATACACTGATAAAAACATGTTTCCCACCTCCTCTTACTGAAGTTACCATTTCAAGGTGCAGAATGAGACACATTTCTGAACACAGCCAAACACTTGTTTTAAGAAAAGAATTTTGTTGTGTTGTGTTTTTTTTCCCAAAAGAAGAATGGGATTGGCCATGGAGCAGTGGACTATTGTTAAGGTTACCACAATAAAAAAAAGAAAAGAAAAGTAAAAAGAGAGTCATTGAAGTATCTTTTAAAAATTACAACAGAGAATAGAAAGTCAGTAAGAACAGACAGGATAATTTTGAAAATAACATGTTGAATTCGTTGTGTGGTATGCTTAGAAGGAGAAGCAAGCTGCATGTGGTATAAGACTCATGACTACATGAGCAGTCAACTTTTTTTCTGACCAGCTTTGTGTATGGAAATGCCATCTTTTCAGGTATTTTTCAACTTCAGGAGTTTAAAAATTAATTTTTTTAAAGCAAGGAATCACAGCAAAAAAAAAAAAAAGGTGATAAAAAAATTCACTACAAAGCAATGACCATTCATCCAATTCCATGTTCAAAACCTTAGGGTTATCTACTCATCCCTTACCCTTGGAAATCTTATAGTTTCCAGGCTATAGCTACTTAAGTCTCATCACCAAAGCCCTTTGCCCAATCAAATACCCAAAACAGATGTAGTTTTATCAAGAAAAATAACACTGACACATACTACCTTCTACTTTGCCACTGTACCTTACAAACCAATGGGCCTTTCCATCTGACTTCCAGCTAGGACCTCCTAATTATGTCCTCTTATGAACATGGAAAGTCCAGTTTGTTTTCTCTAGTACTTGGCACACTGATTTGCACAGAGTTGGCACGTAATAATGTTTTTTCATAATCCATTCATTCATGTAATGATTAGGTCATGCCACTCCTCTGGACAACAATTCTCAGTGACTCCCTTAAAGTTTAGATGCCCTCACCTTAGTGTAAGACCTTCTACAATCTGATCTTCCAGGATCAAATACAAAAGGCTCTGTTTGCCATTCAAAACTCTTCATAATCTAGCCCCCTCGTATCTTTCCAGGCTTCTTACACATTACTCCCAGACATATAGTCTTTGATCCAGTGACACTGGACTCCTTGATGTTCCATGAACAAGACACTCCTCTCCACTCTATTTTTCTCTGGCCATCATTTTCTCTAGTCTCATTTTCTCTGGTCATTCCTCATGTCTGGAACTCTCTCCCTCCTCTGCTCCAAATACTGACTTCTCTTATTTCCTTTAAGTTCCAGCAAAAATCCCACCTTCTACAGGAAGACTGCTCCAACTCCTCTTTATTCTACTGCCTTCTCTCTGTTAATTATTTCCTGTATAGCTTACTTTGTATATGTTGGTTTGTATGTTGTCTCCCTCATTAGACTATAATATAAGCTCCTTGAGAGTAAGGACTATCTTTTGTCTCTTTTTTTGATTCCTCAGCTTTTAACAGGTGCCCAGCACATAACGGGTGTTTAATAAATGTTTTTTTTTTACTGATCCATTGATGACCCTATGTTTTCAGTTTAATCTCACATCAATAATCTCTGCTACTACTCTGTACTGTAGTTACTCTCTGCCTCCTGAATATGACCTGTATTTTTCTGCCTACATACCTTTGCTCATATTGTTCTCTTCTAGAATGTTCTCCCTCCACCTCTTCACTTTCTGAATTCCTAACCATCTTTTAAAGTCTAATTTCAAACACCACCTCCTCCATGAAGTCCTCTATCTTCCGTTTTGTTGGTATTGACTTCTCCCCACATCCCACTATGGACCTCACATAACCTTTTAGCAACTCTGTACTATATTTATCATGTAATATGGTACACTACAGCTAACTGTATTTGCATCTTACCTTCTACTGGACTGCAAGATCCATGAGGACAGGGACCTTGTCCTAGACAAAACTGTACCTGCTCTAGTGTCTAGCATGGGAGGCAAATGATAATGATGTGTTTATTAATTTTTAAAATTAAGAGGCAGAAGACGGGCACAAGTCCTGATTGTGCCATTTCTTATTTTTTTTTTTACTTTAAATGAACACTTTAATCCTTCTGAGATTCAATATCGTCATCTATCAGTGGGGATAATAATTCTGCCTCTAAACATCTCAGATAGTATGGAAATCCTTAACAGAATATAAGCTCCTTGAGGACAAGAAGCCCTCAATGATTCTTTTTTGGACTCTGTATTATCAGTGTCTAGTAAAGTGCCTTGCATGTAGAAGATATTTAATAATGTTTGATGAATAATAAAGTATTTTGCAAACAGCAAAGCTCTGTATAAAGATATTACTTTCAGTTGTGTCTGACTCTTTGTGACCCCATTTGAGGTTTTATTGGCAAAGATACTGGAGCAGTTTGCCATTTCCTTCTCAAGTTCATTTTACAAATGAGGAAACTGAGTCAAATGGGATTAAGTGATTTCCCTGGGGTCACACATCTAGTTAGTGTCTGAAGCTGGATTTGAACTGGTCTTCCTGATTCTAGGTCTAGCACTCTATCTACTTTGCCACCTAGCTGCCTAAACCTATTACATGTTAATATAAGTATATATTTTTGTGAAAAATTATATTTTCTAAAAACTTTAATGAGAAGTGACACTGTTTTCATATTTTTGCATATCTTTTAAATATCTGGTTTAATTGAAGACACCTCTGTTCCCATATTTGCTTCTACAACAGATCTGTTGGGATGTTGTTGTTGGTTTGTTTTTTTGGTTGAAGAATATGAAGAAAATCTAGTCTTACTCATCTTTAATTGGGAAAACAGAGGAGTACTTTAGTAGAACAATAATGTCTTAATATTATTATTAAAACAGTTTTGACCTTGTAGACCCCCATGAGAGGAAATGGAGACCTCCTGAGGGGTGATAGACCATACTTTGAGAACTGCTAGGTTAGAGCAAGGTTGTGAAAGCCAAAGTGAGGAGTCTGTATTTGGTTCTAAAAGCACTGATTTGGGTGCGAGGAAGTCACATGATTACACCCATGTTTAGGAACACCACTCTGGTGGTTTATGTGGAGGAGAGATTGGAAAAGGGAGAGACTTGAGGCACAGAAACCACATATAAGTATTATATCGCAGGATCATAGATTTTAGGTCATAGATCATAGGTTCAAAAAAGGAGCCTCTTTTTTTTTTTTCATCTGGTCTCATCCCTTCCTTTTACAGAAGAGGAAATGAAATCTCAAGGGTTTAAGAGACTTGCTCAACTTCCTACAGCTGGTGACAGACAGGGTTGGAAATGCCTTGAAATTGAGGACAGTGAATGAAGGACAGAGCTGAGCTGTTCTCAGATAAAAAATGTTTTCTGCAGTCATGGAAAAAAGAATATCTTTTAACCTTCAGCTCTCCTCATCTCTCCCTGTCTGTATTCACAAAGCATACAATAAAAGGTGCAATGGTAAAGAAGAAAGAAAGGAAAGGAATAGGGAAAACTCACCTCTGGATTAGAAAGCACTTCTGCTTTTTCTGACTGGACACAAAATACTTCTTTACCCTCACTAATGCCCTAGTTGGCTATTAGCTTCATTTCATTTCCAGCTCTTACACACTGGGAATGAGATTCCTGGGAATGCCCTAATAATTAAGCTCTGTTATAAAACATCAACAATCCTGTAGGTTGTTTTAATAGGCTCACTATTCTCTAGGCGCCTAACTGGAGTCATCCTCAACTCTTCACTATATCTTATCAACTCCAAGCCCTATTGATTCTCCCTGTACAAATCTAGGTAGTATGGTGTTTGGAGAACTGGGTCTAGAGTGAGGCAGAACTAAGTTCAAATCCATTCTCAGACATTAATTAGCAATGTAACCGTAGGCAGGTCGCTTAGTCTCTCTTTGCTTTAGTCCCTCATCTGTAAAATCGGGATAATCATAGCACCTACCTCCCAGGGTTGTTGTAAGGATCAAAGAAAATAATAATTGTAAATTGTTTAGCACAGTGCCTGGCACATGTTGTTCAGTCCTTTTCAGTCATGTCCCATGATTTATGACCCCATTTGGGGATTTCTTGCCAAAGATACTGGAATGGTTTGATTTTTTCTTTAGCTTATTTTACAGATGAGAAAACTGAGGGAAACAGTAAAGTGACTTGCACAGGGTCAGACAGCTAGTAAACTTCTGAGGTTAGATTTAAACTCAGGAAGATGAGCCTCCCTGACTCTGGGCTAGGCACTCTATCCACTACACTACCTAGCTGCCCTGGCATATGGTGATACTATATAAATACTAGCTATTTCTATTCTCTAACGTGTACCACTTTCTCTCCTTTGATGCCTTCCAACACTCTGGTGCGGGTCCTTATCACCTCACCCCTGAACATTTCAATAGTCTGCTGGTTGGTCTCCTTGCCTCAGATCTCGCCCCACTCCAGTCTCTCCTCCCCTCACCTGTCAAATCAATCTTCCTAAAGCATAAGTCAGACCATGTAAAATCCTAATCCCCCCTATTCTGACCCCCTCATTCAAAAAACTCCAGGGGCTCCTTTTTACTTCTAGGATTAATATAAAATCCTCTGTTTGGCTTTTCAAAGCCATTTGTAACTTCACCCCCTCCCCTCCCACACACACCTTTTCAAATCTTCTTGCCCCCCAGTCCCCTCCACTTACCCAGTGATACAGTGATCCTGGCCTCCTTGCTTTTCCTTGAACAAGACACTTCATTAACAGCCTCAAGCCATTTCCACCGGCAGTTCCTCTCCACTCCCCTCCCCCCACCACATGAGATATTCTTCCTCACTCTCTCTGCCTTCTGGGTTTCTCGGGCTTCCTTCCAGTATCAGTTTAAATCCCACCTTCTGCTGTAAGGCTTTCCTAATCCTCCTTCACGATGAGAGATCATCTCCAATTTGTTCTAGCTACATCTTATTTGTACAGGTCGTTGGCAAGAGGAGGGCTGGGGACTATTTTCCTTTGTATCGAGAATGCTTAGCACAGTGCCCAGAACCTAATAGGTGCTTAACAAATGCTTTTGGACTTAACTTAGAATCTATTTTAACAAGATCTTGCCTGTACAGCACACCCAAACCCTCAAACCAAGCAAACCCTTTTTCAAACTGGTGGCCCACTGAACTCAAGCTGTAGTCAAGACCGTAGTGGTTTTCCATCCAATAAAAGAATAAGGATATTCTCTTGGGTTCAATCCTAATTTCAGGCAGTCTTTTCTTTCTCAGGTCAGTAGTATTGCAGAATTAACACTCTTCCCTCTCCTCCAAAAAGGCCCAGACTTCGAAGACTGGTCCTCTCCTAAGAAACCCTTCCAGTATCTTTGCCAAGAAAATGCCAAACTGGATCATGAAGAGTTGGATGTGACTGAACAACCAAAGAATTCAGGATATTTAGTATTCTCACTTTACAGGTGAGCAAAAAGATGTCACACGGGCTAGGTTATTTTTTAAAAGTTTTAAAGTTAGTTTAAAAAATATTTTTGGAAAGTTATTTTAAGCAAAGCAGTTAACAAGCTAGAAACCATGCCTGGAAGAATGATCAGGCTCTCAGCAGCTTTGCACAGTTCCCTGATGGGTGATTGAACAAAGCTTCCCTAGCCCCCATGTTATTTGGAAATGGTTCAACCTAGGTCTCTCGCTGAGCCTAGAACCTCTATGTTTTTTTTTTTTCTCGAAGGACTGCTGTCTTTATCACACAAACAGTCCTGACTGAATGTTAGCTAGCTTTGTATTCCCTGGCTTATATTCTGATGTCTCTGTGCTTTCTGCTTCTCCTCCAGGGCAAGTCCCTTATTTGATCAACTAGATTTGAGAAGGTAAAGAGGTTCTGGCTCTGTCTACAAAATGTCAAACATCAGGATGAAGAAGAATAGATTTAGTCCCTTAGAGGCAGCTAAGTGATGCGAAAGAGCCCTGGGCCTAACGTCAAGAAGTTCTTGCTGTTCAGTCATGTGTCTCTTCATGACCCCATGAACCATAGCATACCAGGTCTTTGTCTCTACTATCTCTTGAAGTCTGTCCAGGTTCATGTTCATTGTTTCCATGACATTATTTATCCATCTCATTCTTTGCCATCTTCTTTTCTTTCTGCTTTGAATCTTTCCCAAAATCAGGGTCTTGTCTAGTCAGGAAGTCAGAAAGGCCTGAGCTAAGGTGACTCTTAACAAGTCACTTAATTTCTGTCTGTTTCAGTTTCCTCAACTGTAAAATTGGAATAATAAATAACACTTACCATCATGGTCATGAGGATCAAATGAGATAAAATTTATAAAGTGTTTAACACAGCACCTGGAACACAGTAGGTATTTAATAAATGCTTGTGTTCCTCCTTCCATCCTTTCAAGACTGGGTAATGATTTTTTTTTTCCTTTTCATTCAGGCGTTTGGCATCCTTGTGATAAAAAATATTTCACTTGCCTATTGAATGATTAAAAAGGCACCTAACCAGTCCAGGTCCGTCTGAAAACGTAATATAGAGTTGCATCAAAAAATGATAGATGCTCAGACCAAAAGTATCAAATACCATCAAAATCAGATCAAAATGTAATTGAGAAATAATAAAATTAAAATACAGTAGAACATAGATAATATTAATACCTGGTTTTCTAGGGCTATACTCAGCTAGCAGGGATCCTTCTGTATAGCTCAGTAAGTTCCATTTCTGTTTGAGTTTGACACGACTGGTTTAAGGGACAGACCCCATTAAGGAAGAAAGATCTCATGGGCACCCAGATCTTTATAGTAGCCCTTTTTGTAGTAGGAAAGAGCTAGAAACAAAGTAGATGCCTCTTGATTGGGGAACAATCAAGTTTTGGTAAATGAATATAATTGAATATTACTGATCTATAATGATAAGCAAGATGAATTCAGAAATTCAAAACAAAAAAAAAGAATGTTAATTTTTTTACTTGAAAAAATGATGTTTTATTTTCCCCCCAATTGCATGTGAAAAAATTAGCATTTTTTAAAAGATAAATTCAGAGAAGCACGAGAAAATATATATGAATGAAAGGAACTGAACTTAGCAAAACCAGAAAAATTACTATAACCATGTAAATAGGAAGAAGAAAACCAGCACAACATTTAAACTAAATGCTCTGAGGTTATAATGACTAAGTTTGACCCCAAAGAAGAGATGTGAAAAGGTACCTCCCTCTCTTCTTTGCAGAGGTGGGAGGACCATGGCTTTGGAACACTGCAGATAATGTCAAACCCTTTTGATATGGTGAGGTTTTTAAAATTTTTCTTTCTTTTTTTTCTTCTTTATTATAAAGAATGATTTTCTGGAGTTGGAGAGGACTGGGTGTTGCACTGGAAAGCATAATGAAAGAAATTAATTAAGGAAAAAATACTTGTGGAAAGAAGGTTGGATTTGAAGTCAGAGGACCTGGATTTATATCTTGAATCATCCAGACGGTAAGGACTACTATTTCAACCCAATTTGTAGACCCAAGGCTAGATTTGGACCACAACCCAAAGAGAAAGCTCCATTTTAGGGTTCCTTAGTTCTCCTATTGAAGTTTACTGGTAGCTGTTATATGGTAATGACGTTAGTGGGTGGGTGGGTGGGGCGTGTGATTTCATTGGCATGGGGAATAGAATGGACTAAGCATTCATTAAAGATCTCCTGTGTGCTAGGCACTTTACAAATATTATCTCATTTGATCCTCACAATAACCCTGGGAAGTAGGTGCTATGATTATCCCCATTTTATAGCTATTATTATTTTCAGGCAACTGCTAATCCTGAATCCCACATGCATGAGTTTTTTCATCATCAGAAATAGACCAAATTCCCAAATTTATCTTAGTCCCCAGTGGAAGAAATCATAGGCAAGAACCACCTTACTATATAGTTTAGCCTTTTGCACAACAGGAGTGATGAAAATAAATGCTGCCAAAATTTTGGAAAAGCATCTTGTTTAATTCAGAATATAATTAAAATCTCATGTAGTTTTTATTGGTTTTAGTATCCAGCAGAGAAGAAATATTGAAACTCCAAGACCTTTTGTATTAAATAGCCACAACAGTTCTGTTTTTATTAGTTCTGACTGTGTGAAAAAAATCATAAGGACCCTGTTGAAAAAACCCGGGTTTTTTTTTAAAGCCCCGAATGACTTTTAAAACAATAAAATAAACTATAAAACCTACACTAGTGATATTAAAAAATTATGTTGTTCAATAAATGTGACATTCATGAATGTGGGTGTAATAGTGTTCAAGCTTTAGCAAAGTGGACCCAGGTCTA